>NC_090946.1:51463124-51804790 GCF_040807025.1 Struthio camelus | reverse complement strand
TCCTGATTTTTAGCCTTGCAAACACATCTAAAAGTGTTTAGCCAGTGAAGAGGAGGCCAAATGGCAAATGAATAGAATCTCATTATAGGTAGTACTGTACTCTCCCTTCATCCAGTAAGACTTGTTATTTGTGTAATAAAATATTGTTTGATATTAATGAAGATTACAATTAC
Source organism: Struthio camelus (assembly GCF_040807025.1). Lineage (NCBI taxonomy): Eukaryota > Metazoa > Chordata > Aves > Struthioniformes > Struthionidae > Struthio > Struthio camelus. The sequence goes on along the minus strand of NC_090946.1, from coordinate 51,804,617 downwards.
ATGTACAATGTCAACTTTCATGATTACTTTGGAAACTGGGAAACAGAGCAATATTTACGGCAACTGTTATTGCGAAAAATTGCTAGTTCTACCACCATGAAACATCTATTTGACTTTTGACTGCTCACCATCACAAATTTTAATAAAGTTTTTTTTTTTTTTTTAAGAGTCCAGCTAGTCTGGAGTAAACATAATAATAGTCTGAGTAAATATAGTCTGAGTAAATATAATAATAATAAAGAAACTCAAAATAATGCAGTCCTATCAGATAAAGATGCATTTTATCATTTTTGGACATTTTTTTTTCTGCTGTCACCAACCTTCTCTTGGCCTTTCATGCTTTGATGCCGAGGGTTATATAGTGCCTAGAAACAGAATATATAATATTCTTAACAAAACGATAATCTCATGATCTTTAGCAAGATTAAATGTTATTTTATAGTTACAGATGTGAAAGGAATAAGAGATGTAAGCTGCTGATAGATGCTAAGGAAATGCTTTTTAACCTGTCCAGTTTATTTATATATTTAAATTTTCAAAACGATAATATTTGAAGAGAGTAATTTTTTAACAATATTAATGAAAAAACAAAACAGATATTTTTGAGATATTGGGATATGAATAGAATAGAATATACTGGAGTATGTCTATAAGTGTGAACAATAGGTTTAATGAAAAAGCAGAAACAGCTCTAATTTAAGCTAGAAACAGTTTGCTTTTTGCTTTCAGTGGGTGTTGCATTAGACCCAGTGTGATCTATTTAAACCTCATTTATTTTTTCCTGTCTAATGCTGATAAACCTTCTTCCTGGCCACCACTGATTTTAGCTGGAACCATATACTATGCAAAATAACAGAATGAAATATGTCTACAGAAGTGAATGTTGTAAGTGGCAAAACCTAGCTTTTCTGAGCAATGTTTTGATTTGAAACTGAAATGATGCAATGGTGCAATGGAAAGGAAAAAAGTGTGGAGAGAGACCTTCATTTCAGGAGACAGAACTGAACAATGATAGAGAAAAGAAAGATTTAAAAAGTATTCAATAAACCTTTGTTGTGTCCCTCCTTATCTACAAAAGTTATTTTCCTAAAATAAACTTGCTGAAGCAAAAGTAGTATTAATAAATGATGAAAATAAAAATGTTCTTGTAATTCTCTGTATTTTAATAAACATAATTATAGCATACCAAGTAAATTAAACTCCTTCATCTTTTTCTATATTTTCCCATTTTATCTAAAGATTGCGCTACTGTTAGTTGATAATATTTGTCCCAGAAATAAAGTCATTAATCATCTTGGCATCCTGAAAAAGGGGTTACATTTTATTTCTTGTGAACTCTAAGACAGAAAACCTGAGGAAGAGATTAGTTTTTAATAATTCTCATCCACTGATCTGGATTTACTGTGTTGAATGAACAGGTTTTCCTCCTTCAATCGATTGTAATATTAACACACACAAGGAGGACATTTGCAATTTGGGGTTGTTTTAAGTAACATACAATAGAGGGCCCATTTTCCCTCACTAGGATTAGCACTGAAAGAAAAGCGGGAGGTATTTAGATGGACAAACTTTAAATTTTATGTGCCTGTGTTATCAGATAGATTCTAGAGGCTTCCTCTGCAGTCAATGGAGAAAAATAATCCCCTTCAGAAGACAATTCAGTACAGATGTGTTGGGCTCTGGGTCTGAAACCTTCTGTGGAGAAACCAGCTTTTCTATAGGTATGTAGATACAGATTTCTGCAGGGTATAAAGAGACTGGCTGGCTAGGGAACTTATGTCCCTAACTTTAGGTATTATGAATGTCTCCCCAAATTTTTCCCTTAGGGAACTTTCCCGTTGCCCTCGTCTACTCTTCAGTTTAGTATGTCTTGCCGCTCATAGAAAGTTCAGACTCTGGTGGGTCATGTTTCCCAAGACTGTATTACCACAGAACTGTGTGAGACCTCCATGACACAACTGGGGGAGAATTGAAGCTATGTTAATTTGGGAAGCCTTTATCTTGGTTTTTGGGGCAGAAAAAAGTCAAAGACCAGCTTTTTGTCAAGTTACTTCAATTTCAGAACCTGGGACCCACAAACTTTTGGGGAATGCTGGAAAACCCTGCAGTACAGTACAAAGCATCTTTAGATTCTTTTCCAGATGAAGATATAGAGGTGATCAGAAAGCTTTTAGTTTTCAAGGGGAAACTACCGCAACTGGGAAACGCTAGTATTTTTCTGCTGACAGATAGAATGAATGGAGACAAGAGAATACCAGCAGAGCAGTGGTATGCATAAATCAATAATATATACATCCATGTTATTGAGTTTCATTTTCTTCAATAAAACACAACCCACTGAGGCACTTGCAAATCTATTCTGAGACAAGCATGTTATTTTAGATGAACTTGACATTTTATATTAATTATTACCTGTTGTATACAAAAATATACAGAATTAGAAAGTTACGGTCATTGTATATGGAGATTTATTCTGCAGAAGAGGTCTCTGCAACTAAAAAAAAAAAAAACAAACTCCATTAAAGTTATTTCTGAAGTGCCCCAGCTGCTGAACTCATAATAAAATAGAAAAGCAAAAGCTCTCTTCCTGTCAAGTCCCTTTCTTAAATTTTGCATTTTGAAAATAAAAATGAGCAGTAAATTCACTCCCTATTACCAGAATTACCTATTGAATTGTTTGTGGTATTTGGTCTTTTCTTTTTAATCTTTTTTGGTCTTTTGTTTTTAATCTTCAGAGTGGTCATATGCAATGTGGGATCTGGTGCATGTGCTTTCTCCAAAGTATAAATAATTTGCAATGGCCTCTCTGCTCGTTGGTAAAGGCAGTTGATTCAGATTTGTTGCACCTCCAGCACTGCCAGAGATGAGCACATCTGGAACCAACATACCCGTAAGTTTCAGATTCCTTTTATTATTGTTCCTGTGTTGAGTCTCCAGTAATTCTTTTTTAAATAAACTTAAACCAGTTTAAGAAATATGGTTAGCAAGCTTCTGCAGATAGAGAAATTATTCTGCTCACTTCTAACACCGTTGCATACATTAAAAGTATGTGACATCATACTGCAATCTGAATATTAGTATGAGTACAACTGGAAGTACAAAAAAACTCCCAAATCGTGTAACAATTCTGAGCCTCAAACAGTGCTGGTGCAGATGCCAGTAATATGGCAGCACACCAGTTAAATTAAGGAAAAGTTTCACTTCCAAAACAAAATGGAATAATGTTCACAGCTCCAGGAACTTCAGAAGGTATGTCCTACAGTAGGAGAATAATTCTTCCTCTTTTTTCAGACTCGTAAAAACGTACCATCTAGGCACAGGTCTCAGTGTACCTACCTCTTCTGAAAAATGTAGCAGGCTTCCATGGTGACATTTACTGAAAGAAAAGACATCAATCTCAATACTAGGTACAGTATTGATACTGTAGGAGAAAGAAAAGAATTTTCTTTAAGTAAGGAAAAGGAAAGGGAAATATTAATTTCACTGGCTGGGGCTTGGTTCTCTCGTTGTCTTCTATTGCAGGTTACCTGTATGAAGTGGGTGTGAAGTCCTGCCATACTGAGTCAGTAGCTTTTCAAACTCCCGTTGCCAGGTGTAAATGACTACAGTACACTATAGATTCTGTTTTTCACTTCTGAACAACACCACAAAATTATTGATTCCTATTATGTGGCAATTAGATATCACTGCAATACAAAGTTTGGTTGGCATGGCTACCAATTACCAGCTACTGTTGTCTTTTTCCTAGGATAGCCTTAGAAAATAAACAGAACTGGTCAAATATTTGATAACTGGGGGAATACATTTCTAAAGAACAGAAAAGTCTTCATTATTGAAGATTTGTTTTTTCTTTTTGAACTTCAGCAGAATGGGCAATCCAAAAAAAGTGATATCAATAGTTACTTAGAAATAAAACTGACTTGGCAGACCAAGTTCCAAGAACTGAACTGTATTTAATCTCCCAGCTCACAGAACCTAACAGCTTGATAGTTTGTGAGCTAGGCTAGGCTGCAGCAGATCTAGGGATTAGTAACCGAGTCAAGTAATTGGGGCCCTAGGTCAGGACAGCCTGCACAGCAGATGCGTGAAGGAGGGAAGATTGCATGTCAAAGCAGTGCCTCTGGTCTCCGGACTCTGATGCGAGCAGTGGCGCTGACAGCCTCAGCTCCAGCCCTCTGCACGGGCCTGGCAGCCCTACCAGAACAGGGTCTCCAGGTCTGCTAGACCTCCAGCTCTACCTTCTCGTGAGCAGCAGTTGATACGTAAACCTTCCTTTAACCAGAGAATAAAATGGGATTGTTTAATATATGCTAGGCTCCCTAAACCCTACGACAGTAATCTGGCTGGAAACTGTCACTTCTTAACTAATCTGCTAATCTTTTTTCTCTTAATCAATTCACATGTCTTTATACAGAACATGTTGATCATATTCCTTTTTTCTTGCTTTATTTTCTGAATATCCCTCGTGTCTTGGCTACCTAATCAGACAAAATCAGTTCCCATAACTGAGCAATTACGTACTGTGTGTGAATTAGTGCAAATCGTTGCAGAAGTAAGCAGAGATTATGGACCAGATCCTCATATTACATACAGAATTGCTGACATCAGTTGATCCAGGTAAACACCTTGCCAGCTAGCTACTGAATGCGTAAACCAGATAATTGCGTTTTTTATAAAAAGAAACTCTTCAAAGACTGTTGGCACAACTCTGGGAGCAGTTGCTGTAGAAAAATCAGAAAAATGAAATATAAAAAAGTTATTTCTAATAAGGGAGGCAGACCATATAAAGGAAATATTTCAGATGCTGTAGAGCAGCAAGAACAAGGTTTATACTGGGAGGAACACTCAATATGTGTGATTACATGTTAAATAAGAAAGATGTTGCATATAATTAAAAAAGGCCATTCTGCGTCCTGGTAAACTAGCAAGCCAGTCTAAGGCAGGCTCCCCTAAAGATTAAGAATATAAGAATGTTGGTGCTTAACGTATTAACCAAAAGTTCTTCCTATGTTTCTTAGACCAGTAGTTAAAATTGTGGGAATCTGATGATTTCTTGTTTGAGATATCTGGCTACTGTCATAATTAAAGGATCATGTTTCAGGAGTTCATGTTCCATACTAAGATGCCACTAGGAGTATTAAGCCTGATGAAGAGGGTCCCTTTCTGTGTTTAATTTTGGAGCTTGGTTTGGACTATAAATATAGCATTTTATATTCCTCTTTATCCACGGTGGACTATTCTCTGATAATTTTAAAAGGTCTGCAGAAAGAATATGAGTAAAATAGGACCTCAGGATATTCAGTTGTCTGAGTCATTGTTTCAGATGCAGATTTAGGCAGAAAGCAATAAGATAAACTTTTCTCCTTTTTGAAAAATCAATCTGATGTTAGGGTAAGAAGCTTACTTTCAAGAAAGGCAGGTGTAGATTATGCACAATTTTTTAAGCACCCTTACTTATATATACCAAGCATGCTTGATACATTCCTTGAATGCTGTCCACGGACAGCATTTCCATTTTATTCTGCTCTTCTCCCTTGTCTTTTTTCTGATTTCATCTTGTTTTCACATTTGTGACCATTTTGTTTTGTGAACATTTTTCTTTGAATTTACTATCCCCTAATTTTTAGTGTTTCTATGTCATTTTATACCCAATTAACAGAATAAATGGAGTGTGTGTGCATTCATGTGATGGTTAATAGTTGATTATGATGTTTTGAATGGACCTTACCCATTGAAAAATCCAAATTATATAAGCAGAATAATTCTGATCATAGTTTTTACAACAATGTAGATTCTTTACCTTTCTTCAGGTCATTCCTTATCTAAGAAATGCAAGTGAAATCATAATTTGCTTCGGTTATTACTAATCCTTTCACCTCTTAGTCACTACGTGCATGTGCACACGTGTGTACAACTTACAAAAACTATGGGAAAAGTAAACGATTCTGGCACTTAACTTTTAAATTACCTGTTAGTACTTCTAACTATTCTGTTTGTATTTGATGGAATTGGTGTGAATGGTACTATGTATGTTCACTTCATTGATACAATGGCAATTTGAATTTGTCATCCTAGCTCTGTAACTGTATGAACTATTTTCATAAGGAAATGGCTGCTTCAACGGTCAGGATCATTTTCTAGGAGCAATTATTCTTTACCTATGTCTATGTCGCTAAGTCTTTCAAAATAAATTTCAACTATTATTTTTATCAAGCAGAAATATTAACTGATGACGTCACTGTGTACTATACAGGGTATTAAGTCAGACCCCAGATAAACAACTGTTTTATGACATCCTCCTTCACTTCAAAGGTGGGAACAGGCATAGATTGAGAGTTGATTAAATGTTGGGAAAGCGATATTTATTTTCACTTTTATTGATTTTGTAGTAAAAACCACTGTAATACTGCACCAAGATGTAATAACATGTAAAGAAAAGGTCCAGCTGCTTCTATCTGAAAGCGATATTTTATAAATTATTTTTGGTATTGCAGTGCAAACAATTACACCAATATTTGTGTCCATTATATACAGTTGTTATCTTAAATGCATATTTTTTATATAAAGCAGATAGGAGAAAGTCCTTAAGAGAAAGAGAGATCATCCTGAAAAATTATTAAAAGGAATTCTCAAAAGAATTTCCTTTGGCTTTTGTTTCTGAAAGTCATCTGAGTGACAGGGACAGTTCTCTTTTCTTAGATATATTTTCCCTCTGAGCCAAGAGAATAATTTGATTAAATCTAGACTTTACAGCTCAGTGACTCGGTGAGAAATTCAGTTTCTTCCATTCTGATGCATCAGGAATGAGTGAAGGCAAAATACTACATCTGATAGATAAAAGACATATTCCAGCCTCCTTTTCCTTTGAAATCAAGGGTAGTTTGAATGTAATAAACCTGAATGAAGTTTAAATCAGCTGCATGAAGAGCGATGAGAGCAACCCCTACATAGGGTTAGAGGGACATATTCACTGCAAGTTTAAGCACATACACTCCATTTAAATTAGATAAATTGCATCTGCTTACCTCTAAAACAAATTTGGTCTAGATAGTACACGTTAGTACAATGCAGAAGAACAACTATTTCTTTTGTTCAGCAAATATGGATGATAAACATTTCAGTTTAATCCTATTTTTTGCTTCACCCTTAATTTAATTAAGTCTAGAATCAGACTGTGACATGAGCACTAGATCTGAATGACTAAGTTGTTTTTTTTCCTGGATAAAATGTGTAACATACATGATGCCAGATACTTTGGCTGCAAAAAGTGTTTTTCTTCATTAAAAAAAAAAAAACAGATAGATCTTATAAAATTATATAGAATCCAAATTTCACAGAAGCTAAATCCAGAATTCAAAATGATCCTGACAATGTTTTGGATAGTTTTGTCAAGCTACGGAAATTTCTTAGCCAAATCGTTTTGTCTTCTACAATGTCTATTAAACATTTAGTCTTTTAGAGAGAGCTTTGCGGAGGAAGTGTCATGAAAGAAGGGGTCATTTCCACACCTTCATAGCCATTGGATCTACTGATAGCCATTGTATCAGTAGATTTACAGTGGCTTTACAGTTTAACACAACAGATATAGTCTAATATAATCAGGATGTGGCTACCTCAACAATTGATCTAAATGTCAAGGGGTTGCATTCTTGAGCTTCCAGAGAAAGAGCTGTGATATTTATATGCGTTTTGATATGTATATGGAATCTTTATATATTGCTTCTCTGTGGCCCCATTTCTTGACAATTTGAAGAGTGTTGCATATCACCAAAACTGCCAAGTCTGTTGCTTCTGAGGTTTTTCACATCCTTTTAAAGAGAAGCATGATTTTCTTTTAGTAATGAACTCTGCCTTATCTTCTGTAATGCTCTTCACCAGGATACTCAAGTGTGGTCACATAAAGCTCCTCAAGTAGGCTACATGAGATTCTTTTTAGTTGTCTTGCAAAATCTTGTACAAAGGCAAAAGTAAGCTCAGCTTTCCTGCAGTTTGCTTCATTTAAGTTTCATGAAATGTTTCATGTATGCCTGTATCACTTCTTTATGTTTAGTCATTGCTACCCCCTAAAATACTAGCTTATGCAGATTTTTTCTTTTACTTTCCCTGAGACAAATTCTATTACTTGTAAGAAATGAGTGAAAAATTTCTGAGATTTTCTACTGCAATGTTACCAAACTACTAAACTAAACTGCCACAGCACATGCCTTTGTATTAGTGTGCAATTATGTATACTGGTAAACTATTACACTTCGTCCTGATACATTTTGCATATAGTACCAGCACTCTTCCAAATATTCATCAGAAATGGCTCGAGCCAAATGAACAGTATGGATGAGACCATTTTGTCTGGAATAGGAGATGAGAGTTTGTCCATACTGACATTGAGTGAAAGTACTAAACTGCTGAATAAATATGCAAATAAATACACCTAGATGTCCCAGACTGTTATCACCTTAGCTGTGTAGCTATTACATTTGGATTCCTTATCTCATTCTTTCTTTTTCTTTTGTTTTATATTATATTTATACATATATATGTAATTTGTATTGTATATGTACTATGTTGTGCATAATATTTATACTGCATATATATATACATATAAATATATAATTTATATGCTACTCCTTGAAATGTCTTTCTGTATCAGTATAGTAAATAACAAATGCACGCTTTTCTGACTACTAAATAATCATGATAACAAGAATTAGGATTTGGAGGGCAAAGAATTTCAAGAGTTCACAACAAAACTGTGGCTGTAGTTTCACTAAATAATAGGTTCAGTTCATATTGAATTAGAACTTTTTAGCATAGAGTTTTCAGGGACTTAAAATATTATTGCATCCTCTTTAATTGAACTATTTAATTTGCTTAATAAAGGAGTAAAATTAAGCATACACATTACAAAAATACATACAAATATACAAATACAACAAATCTGCAGCAATATATCTGTAGCAATCTGAATAAATCTGAAAATGTCAGTCACAAGCACCCTTGGTTCCAGGCTCTGTTGCAGAGATATGGCAATCTCCGTTAAGGTGCTTAATCTCATTAGCTGAAATGTTTTCAGAACATTTTCAGTTCTTCTCCAAGAACATTAGAAGAAATGTTTCAGCACTAATTCAAGGCCCAAAGTCCTACAAGCATACCTGTCTAAGGAGAGATTCGCAATCATGTAGCGTTCTGTTGTTTAAAATCATTAAAAATGAAGAACAAAAAAACATCTAGTATGGTTGCCACTGGGCAAATTTCTGAATCTAGTATGCTTGCCACTTGGCAAATTTCTGAGTTACATACTTTTTGGAGATGTGCAAGAACAGTAGCTGTTTGACTTAAGGTCTGCTTTTTCATTTGTTGGGTTAGTTCGTTGGTGGGTGTTTTTGGGTGGGGGGGGAAGGAGAGGGGAGGGCTTTCTATGTGTGTGTGTAAGCCAACAGTCCTATTTTCTAACTGAGTGCATGACAGTAGCCATAAGAAAATGCTTAAGAGAAGACTGTAAGAAGCAGAGTGATTCTTTCCCTGGGAGTGTTTTCTTCCAGTCTCTAGTCTTTAGTAGACCTCTTGAGCTGGAATTTCCACCTGGGCCCTCTCATGTGATAGTTACTGATTGGACCTGTCCTACATGAGTGCATCTCCCGCCTTACTGAACTTTCAAAATCAGTGGCTCTAAGTTCCACAAATTAATCATCTACTGAGTGGGAGTCCCAAAATCACCAAACTTCCTTGTTTATATCTTCTTCTTGATTATTTCATCATTTTCTCTTTAGTCCCTTCAATGTAAATAACATAATATGTAAATAATGAAAAATCTTTACTGATTCATCTTTCTCCAAACTTTAGAAAACCCAACCTATGGCTTTTTTCCAAGACAAGGAATTGTAATCTATCTAATCCATTTTTTCAGAAGCCATTTCATACCTTTGATCATCCCCGATGCCTTTCCCTGTACATTTTTAAGCATAGCTATATTATTCTGAGGGGAAAGGATAAGAACTGTATTCAGTCCTTAGGCTACCTGTGCATCCTAGATTAAAATAGTAGTATGTAGTTTCTGTTTGCCTGCCCTTGTAATTGCTAACATCCTATTTACCATTTTGCCAGCTACTGAATCTTGACCATTTCAACAGCTGCTGAATCCTGAAGTTTTCTAAAAACTATCCTCAGCAATTCCAAGACCTTTTGATTGCATGGTGATACCTAATTTAGAGCCCATAATTGAATTTCATCAGTCATTTTATCATCTAGTCATATATAAAGTATCATGAGACCTTTCTGTATTTCAACTCTTTGCAGTCAGCTTTGTATGTGGTTTTCTTTAATAATTTCACATCATGTACAGACTTTATTACTTCACTATTCAATCTCTTTTCCAGCTCCAGCCTGCACATATAATAGATCAGTCTTCAGTAACTGTACGGATGCCTGCATGAGTCGATGTAGACATCTTCCATATTGACCACTGTGAAGACTTTTCCCTAATAATTTTTTTCCTCTTTTAAATATATCTTTTAAAACACAAGATGATCTACTCTTTCAACAGCTTAATTTTTAGAGAACCTCTCAACAGGGGATCTTGTGAGAGTTTTCTGAAAATTCAGAAACATGAAAGTCATGCACTTTGCTCCCTCTGCATGATTCCTTGCTGTGGTTTCTGTACTTCGTGCATCAGCATTGCAGCCTAACAGCTTCTTCCTTAGTTCATGATCCATGTGCCACATACAGGTATTTGACTGCATCTGAGATCAGCTTATAAATAATGTGCAAAGTAACCAATGAGAGAGAAGTTGTAGTATTCCAGCTGCTGGGGTAAAAGTGGAAGGTAGCACCTTCAAACGGCCCTTGGCCCTCTCTAAAGGCTCATTCCTAAGTAGCTGTGCAATGCTGTATATTCTCTCCACGAAAACTGATTCACCAGAGTTTACTGTAGCCACTGACGGATAGCTCAACATTTGGAACTGAATGTAAGTGAGAGTCCTGAATATATGCACAGAAAGTGAATTCCCCAAAATATTGTAACTATGCTTTTATAAAGTGTGTTTCTTTGCTCTCTCTATGAACTACTTAGGAGAATGCATTTAGCTATATATTCCCACTTCGATCTATTAAATCACTTTCGTAGCAAAAGATGTGTTTTCAGGGTTTAAAAGATTTCCCCTCCATCTTGTGCTAATCTTCTAGAAGCGCTTAGTATGGCATGACATTACTTTCTGAATGTCACATGCTCTCTTTGGTTTTATCTTTGACCAGGCTATTAATAATTACGAAGGAGTTGTGAATGAAGAATGGTATTTATCTTCCTGTGAACACATTATCTTGACCCACAGTCCCACTGATAGTGTTGTCTCTGTTTCATTTTGAGCATTCCACATTCACCTGTCTCAAGGTCAACAGGATGATACAATAATGAGAAAGTAGAACAAACACTGGCTGCTGGGAGTAGCATTTCATAAAAAGCTGTGATGGCAACTCTGTAAAGACAGCAAAGAAATGCAGCTTTTTAACTGAGCGCTACCTGACAGATTCAATAATCAGGGGAAAGCCTTAATTGATGACATTTCATTAGCATAATGAGTTGAAGCTGGGAAAAGAGAGTCTCTTATTAATTAATCAAGCAAAGCACGAACTGTTTCAGTCCCTTACTCTCTGCCATTTTCCATTAATCAAAAGACTGTGTATTAAACTCATTTGAATTCAGTGGGTGTTGAATATGTCTGTGGGAAAAGTATTGGCAATGTGGCATGCTCAAGTGAACACACTTATGCGGGTATGAAACACGTTAAAAATTCATGTTTGTGAGCCTAACCTCTCATCTCTCCAGGAAATGTTGATAATATTTCTCTGAAAAACACAAGACCTTGGAGGCCATTGGTAGACAGATTAAAGCTGCCTCCTCTCTAACAACCTGTTACCTTGCTGCAGGTGTCTAATCCATCAAGATGGATTTTTAGTACAACATGGGGTACAGGGGGCCGTGCAGACTGCTGTCAGAATAACCTTTTTACAATACAGCTTGCCATGAATGTGACAACTTTCCTTGTTATTTTCTGAAGTGTTCCTTCCTTCCACCTTTTTGGCTTTGCATTTTAAATATATAAAGCAAAGAAAAAAAGATAAGAGCTCAGAAAGGCTTAAGTTCTGCATTTTGATTGTTGATGTATTTCTTATTTTCTTTAGATGATCTTTAGGCTGTGATGGTGACTTCCTCAGTAAGTTGCTTGGAAAATAGAGATAAATTAGGGCTCTGCCATGGTCTAAGCAGAAAGACATTCTTCCTTCCACCTGTAGTGTATCTTTTCATAGAAAAAAATCTACAAGTGAGGGAGGAGCAGCCAGAGATTTTTGCCTCTTTATAACTGTGATTATCTTGTAGAAGAGACCAGTTTCCCAAGGCTGCATATTCAATTGCTACAATTTGTATTATTGAATGCATAATCAACCTTTGTGCAATGACAGAGATTCTTCTTTTCTCTCATGCAGCTACGTATTTTAATCATAGGCAAGAGAGTCATGCTCCTGCCCTGTGAATCTCGAATTCTCTTTGAAAACTGGCTCAGCTTCAATAGAACAGAGAATAACTACATACAGAGATTCCTTTGCAATTTAAACTCTCACAAAGGTGGTTTTGGATACTTATTGATGAGGAGGTGGTTGAAGTGAGGTCAGCTACATCCAGAATAGTTTCTAGTTAATTCATATTTTTTAGAGGAAAAAGAACATTAACTTTATTTCAAGAAAATATATTTGGTAGTTATGTTTTGAACAGAGCTCTCTTCTTCATGCACATTGGCTGTGAGCACACACCTACAAGATTTGGCCTTTGAGAGACTGTAGGCAGATTCAGATAGACTTCAGTAATTGATCAGTCTTTCCAAGGTGGCTGAAGAGCTGTGGAACTTTAGGCATGTAAATATTTTGCTGCTGAAAACTTTGGTGCAAAGAAGCTTAAGGGTTTTTCAAAGACTAATAGGTCCACGTTCTTAGATTTAGTTGCTTAAGCTCCTTATCCAAATATATTTCCGTGTCTAACTACCATAGAAAATCTTGACCCGAATATTTCTCTGCTTGCTGAGTGGCACATTCCATTTCTTTTCTGGTTTTGCTCTGTAATTCTTCAGGATGAAAATAGAATCAGTAGATTAAGAAAGTCATTTCTGAAGAGCCTTAAATCTAATGGAATAAGTCTACAGAAGAAAAGCAGTTAACTGTGATAAGATTGCAGGCTCTTGACATTGTATTTGGATATTACAATAGTAGATAATAAACTCTGAAGACTAACTGATAAAGAAATGTTCTCTTTTCTTTGAAGATTAACATCTATTAATTTGAGCGGAATTAGTATCATAGGTGGACATGTTCAGCCCCAGCTAGATTTGTTTTCAGTGGTAAGTTTATCATACAGCTAATGCACTGCAGTGTAGAACATTACAAAAATTGCAGTGCTGCATACTTTTCTAGTTTTCCAGTTTTGGTATCTAGGTTTTTGTGACTTTTTCTAGTGCCAGAAATGATAATTGTGTATTAAGGTCTTACTCATTGCAGAATCATATTTTTTTCTAGTTTCAAAATCTTTTTATGTCAAATTTGAGACTCATTGTACTCTGACTTTAGATTGTATGTCTGGTTCTTCATATTTGCATGCGTAACAGCTAGACTCACAATTCACACAGAAATGAATGATATTTACCCAGCTAATGTCCACCAGCTTTTCAATTGTACCATCAATGGAAATCAAACGAAAGTGTAGAATGGGGCAATAAACTTAAAATTTTCAGATAGGGTAAAAAAAAAGGGATCAACCTGAAAGTAATACCTTATTCAGGATTTGCATGCATTTAATGTGATCCTTAATCTAGTCAAGGTTTCTGAAGAAAGTTTATGTATCTTGTAAATTCCTCTTTAGTTAATATGTATCCAACTTCTCCATATAAAACACAGGTTTTTGTCTCATAAAGATATAGTGTAAGACAGTGTGTACTCCATTATTTTCTTACTTTATTTACAAAGTTTTTTATTCTCTATAATATCAGCATATGTGAGAAAAAAGAAAGCTCCATTTAAAAAATTTATCCTTGAATATCATCGACAGAATTAGGCAAATTCTATCAGTGATAGAATTTGCATCTGGGCATTCACAGATGCAGCTAATTAAAACTATCTAAGTACTTGATCTTCAGAATTTTTTTGATGGACAAGATGCACAGGAAGAGAGGAAAGGCTTCGCTCTTTGAATTTAGAAAAGACAATCTTTACTTGTAAAACAAGCCCATTTGATGTGTTAGTCACGAGGAGTCACTGAACAGGGAATCCTATTGTTTCATTCCTAGAAAATCACTTTCCAGAACAAAATCATATTTTAAGCTTGGATATTCTCAAACAATTCATGTCAGGGTGGGGAATGTGCGGAGTTAATTGTAAGCCCTCTTTTCAAAAGGCCCGCAGAGTAATTCATGAAATACGCATGGAACCACACTGTTTGAATTTACAAATTTCTATGAATATAGAAGAAAATATAGGCTTTGTAGCCTATACAGCTAGTGCATACGAGTTTTTCTGAATATTTCTATTGCAAGCTAATTTGAAAATCTGACAAAACTTGGTAAGTTAATATCCAGCTTATTCTAGTGTGAAATGATTAAATATCCACACTTTGCAAACAAAGGTTTATACTACATAGCTACCTTAGCTGTAAAATCTAGACATATTATACCAGCTACTAATGAATACTACGAAAAAATGGTACTAATAGGAATGTGAATATTTTAGGACTTAAAATTGCTTCCTAAAAATCTATTTTGTAAAGGAAACTCTAACCATTCTGAAAACGGTGTATGATTACCGTAAGACTAATATCATGCGATCAGAGAAAAAAGTCTATACTTACGTCGCATTTGACCAACAGATCTCCCTGACAATGTAGGAAGGTTATGTGGCCTTTTGGTAACAAGGAGTTATGGAAATTCTCCATTTGGATGAATTGCACTGATGACCTGATTCCACCCACAGCTGAACACGGCCTGTAAAGATGTGGCCAATTTAAGTTCAAAAGTAGACTACTAGGATCCTGTGAAGTACTATGCAACTGATTTGTTTGTAAGGCATGTTGTTGCACAGAAAGAAATTCATAGTTCCAGATGTAACCTTATATTTTGCTATTTCTCATGGGAACTTTCCTGGAATTATTCTCCCAGCCTTTCTCAGTGGGCTTTTATGAAAATACCATCTGTACAGTTGGCTTTCACACTAAATATAAATTCAGACACTAAAGAAAAAAAATAATTATAGTTAAAAACAAATGTTGCCTGGAGGTCTAATTAGAAAAACAAAAAAATAATGAATGGGTATTATCCCCAAGTCTGTACATTCTATAGTACATTCTAACTGTTGCAATTCAGATTGCTAAATTAATGCAAGATATCAAAAATGAACATTTTACTCTTTGTAGTAGATTGGAACAAAGCTATTTAGTTCAGCAACTCCTGAGAAATAAGGTACAGTCAGAGGAATCACTGCGTTTAGTACTACAGGTTACATCTTTTGTTGCGCAGGGTATGAATATTTGGGCACCATATGAATGCCATTGAATTTCTCTATGTTTGCACTGTACTATTACCTAGATACATGATTCATGTTTGTAGTCAGTACTCAGAGATAGTGTGGAGGAAGGGGTAATTTCTGAAGCATGCTTCCACCAGGATAATCACTTGCATAATTTCATGCAGGAAATAGTGAATTGAAAATGTTAAGAACGATAAATTGAAGTTTAAATATTATTAATTTTCAAACCACAATATTTCAACTTCTTCTTATAGTAAAAATAGTTACGATAAGTTAATTTGGAACATTTTTGTGCAGTCATAGAAAATGAACTTATTGTAACATGCAATTTTACATATGTCTTTCTGACAGATTGAATTTATTTTCTGAATGTACAACATTAGGTTATTTATCACTGTTGCAAAATAAATTCTCATACATTTTCTGCAGAACCTATAACATGATGAAGGTTGTGTAGATAAGATTTATTTAAAGCAACACAATTATTTTAAGCAATTAACTCTTTTAGGAGTTGAGTATGAGTAGATTTAAATAAAAAATTGTTACCTCTTAAAATTATCTCTGCAATGCAATGAAAATTTTCAAATATTTAACATGCAAATGTATTGAATTAAACAATATCACAGGTGAATATGGTAAAGGATTGTGTTGTTTAAATACAAAGAATAACAATTTTCTACTTAGTGACTGGATTGATACACTCTAGGTTTTGCATTCAGCAAAACGTATATATGCATACTTGTATTTAACATGAAGTTTAGTGCTTTGCTGAATCAGGATCTGTTTCATGAAAATAACACCTGTCAAAATCAGAGGAACATTTTCAAGATCTTTTTGTTTCTTACAGAGTAAGGAAGCAATAACTAAAGACTTCCTGAGACCTTCTATGTGATACTTGCAGTCAACATTTTATGATATATTTCATGATATATTGCGGGTATGCCTGAAATAAATGGACATATTTTTCTAGTTTTCTATAAAAGTACTATATGTGTTCAGAAGTGCTGCAGAACTTTTGATAAGATCTGATTTTTGTCAATATCTGCAGGTTATTTTTGAAAACTGGAAAAACCCAAAAGTTTCCATAGTAAAGTATTTCTGTAGTAAATATCTGGATTAAATATTTTATGGCCCTGAGAACCCCACACTTTGCCTGTAAATATAGCCAAATTAATATATGTTTTCCCTTAAGACACCTTACTTCTTTTTTTCCTGGTTAGCATTTAGATTTTTCCCATAGCAAAGTTTTGATAAGTTGCAGTTCACCTGAACTGTGATGATAAATACAGTCCAGAAATGACACAAAATATTTACAAATGGGCAGTTTACCCCTTGGAAAAAAAAAAATATGTCTTTGTCATTATAGGAGGACGAGGACAGAGAAGACAGCTAATTTTATCCAAAGAAAGATGCATATAACTGTGCGTCACATCTACTGTATTTATAACAATGGCAAAGACTATTTGAAATAGCAATTGATAAAGAAAATTGATCAATATTTATTTCTTATGAAGAGTGAAAAGTGCCAAGTAAATCCCATTTGTTATCTGTCTAGATTCTACACCTACACAGTCTTTTTTGTGACTTGCCAACATTTCTGTGTGACTTCAACATATAAGTTGCCAGCAGCTGTTGCCTGTTATCACTGTGTTTAATAAGACTGACAACTGAAAAAGTTGCTTCACAAATATTTGTTGCTTCACAAATATTTCTAATGCAAAATCAGCAGTACTTACTTAGATTTGTGTATTTATTGTGCTAATCACTTACCAGGATTATATCAGTTGGATTTTGCCTAAATTGTAGTCTACTTCTAGGATTTTTTTCGCTTGATTAATTCTCTTTGCCTGTTTGTTCACATACACTTCTGCATCTCCAAAAACCAAAACTGCTTAGACTCCCTAATATTTCTGAAATATTTTTGGACAACTATTTCAGAGGTGAGCAACAAAAATAAACGTAACCTTTGTCGAATTGTATGTGCTATATATAAAAATGTCTGAGTTAGGTGTGAGAATTTTTTTATGTTAGTTACGCTGTTAGTAACTTAATGCTTCAAGACAGAGAAGATGATATATCAAACAGCCATAGGTCAAAACCACATCACAGAAGGCTATGAAGTTGCCTGAAATCGCACACAAAGGAGCAAGAAGTAATTTTTTTTGTAGACCTCACACAAGCTGTGAAAGAAACACTGAAAAAAGCCAGACTCCTGACTACACAGAAGATTAATCTGAACATTTTTACAGTATAGTCTAAAATGATTTCTAACTGCATAATGAATTGCAGCAGAACTCTTCTGCCTAAAATTGCAGCAGTGTATCAGCAAACAAATGAAGCAGAAAAAAATATTCTTTGATATTTGAAATCCATAATGGAGAAAATTATAATTACTGAAGTAAAAAACAGAGATAAGTCCCTGTTGTATATTCTCTATTCACCAACACATCTACACACCAACATCCTTCAGACAACAAATGAAAGAGCTTTTACTGAAATCAAAGTAATGAAACACTGACTGGTGACCATCCCTAGTTATAACACTACCTTATAATTGAATTAGTAAATATATCCATTTTTAGGCACTCTATAAATATAACAATTATTAATTCTATGCTGCTAATGTGTGTACGTGCAGTTTATTCACAATGTCAAACGTTGCTGTTCTACCACTATTATTGACACAACTGTACTTGATATCGCTTCAGATGTTTTACTCTTGCTCCACTGTACTTGCTCATTTGAGTTAGGAATCTCAAATTTTGGAAAGAAAATTTCCTTTGGAAAGGAAAACACAATCAATAAGAACATTACTAGCAAAAGTTTTAAAGAAAATATTTCCTAAAAAAATCCCTGGTCAGGGAAAGGATCTTTAAAAGGGACATGTGTTAATCACCCTTCTTCTCATATTTTTTTTTCTTAAATCTAGCTGTCCTCAGACATTTTTGACCATTTCACATATGTCCATTTTGGCTCTGCATTCAGCTTCAACATCTTCTATAAAATGCCTTTAGAATGTATCATTCTATATACAGATGCTAAATCAAAGCACTCATAACCAAGTAAAAATGACCACACTTACCATCTGTTACAATCATTTCAGATGCCAGCTCCAACTGGCACTGACATTGTGCCAATGGCCTCGTGGTTAACACAGAAAACTGCAAGTCAAGAGACCCGAGATTTCCCAGTCATCTTAGGCATATCTAAATTTCTTGTGTATCAGAATGAAATAATAATTCTTACAGTCTTCACAGGTACATTCTAAGATGTTGCTTAGTTGATTAGCTTCTTAAAATTGTGTTGAGATTTCTGGATGAAATATATTTTTCAAGTTAAAAATAATATAAATAAAATAAATAAAAATAAAAATAAAAAATAAATAAAAAGGACTTATCTTCATCTTTGAAATCAGCTTGTTTTCTACATTATGAACCTCAGGTAGCTCTGTCTCTGTCTCTGTCTCTGTGATCCTTTTCTGAGTGAACTTGTTCTATTGGTTGCAGCTCTCTCCTATTTGATTCTCCATGACTAAAGTCCTGACAGTGGATACTTAGACTGGTCTTTACGCGTTCTTTTTTTCTTTATTTTCAAATCCATGTCTTAAGCTGAGAAGAGAAACATATTTTTGCTAAAACTTCATCTGATATTATTTATTTTTAGAGTATTTTATTGAGGATGAATAATATCCTCTCGATATTCTGGAAACTCTCATGCAGCCTTTGTGAACTTCTGTTGGAGGGAAGGGGCAGGTTGCACACAATTTACAGTGAACAGGTTAGATTTTAGTTATGTTAAATTGTAAACTGGAACCATACAGGAATACAAAATGGGGAGCATGTCTATGCTGCAATCTACAGAGATACCTAAGCTAACTTTAAACTGGTTAGACCAGATGCCAGCCATAATCTAGCTGAAGCAACAGATAGCTCATTATACCTTTCCTCTCCGTGATTGTTATCATAACATAGACCTATCCAGATGTCTAAAGGCCATTTTAGTGCGATAGTGAAGATGTGTTTTACATGCCCTTTCTTCTATATTAGTGATACAACTTTTGATCTGTATTTGGTTGCAACAGCTCCTTAGCAGTTTACTTAACACCAAGAATTTGTTTGAGTAAAAGGCTGCTATTCCCTGGGAATACTTTCTTGCAGGAAACAGCAGCGCTACTTCAGACTTATTGCACTAGAGGCTTCACACCAGCTTAAGTGTGAGAAAACTTTGATACAACTAAATGTATGATTCTAGAATGATTCAGAGCATCTTCTTTAGCTTTCTAATGACAGCTAATCTGAAATATACGTGATAAAAATAATTATTTACTATAAAATCCCTATGATTTCAAAGTGACCAGCTCATATCTTTGGGTTATTCTTAAGAAGGCATTTTAAAATAAGATTTGAAAGAGAATCCATTTGGCTTTTCTCTGTTTATATTTTAAGACACCTATATTATATCCCTTTCTAATCCTTGCTTATCAACGACATGTGATTCTTCTGTTTTCATCTTTGCAAATATGTGGAATTTCCATATCTATTTTCTCCCTCTACCCACCCTTTGCATTGCCTTTCTTTGTATTCTTGATCCTGATTCTCTTATACCCATAAGGCATAATGGTAGTCAAAACTCCTTCAGTATTTTTCCAGAAGTACACTCAGAATTTTCCTAGTAGCACTGAAATTAGTGATATTCTTGACTCCTCTGTATAATATTTAAACAAACATATTGGTTTGTTTGTTTTCACCTGCCTCCATATGCATGGTTGAAGTCCGACTCATGCTGTTCGCAATAACACCTAAGCCTTGCTTTAGAGAGGCCACACACATCTTTCTACATCCAAGCAGGATATAGGTACGTGTAGGTATGAAGTGATTTCAACTGCAAAAAGTGTAAATCTTCATAACTTAGTTATGAAACACTGCAGGCTTGACTCTCTTCTTTATGTTATCTTGTTTTAGGTTAAGGTAATTTCCAGTGATTCAGTGCTGTTTATCTCAACCTGATTCTTGAGAAAAAGAAAACCTTTGGTTAGGTATAGGAGACAATAGTTTGCTAATCTAGATTTCCATTATTGTAATTCTACTTCCACATCAAAAATTAAATTCTTAGATGATGCAAACCAATGTTAATTCCTTTAACAACAACAGGGAAGGTGGATTTACACTATAGAAATATTTGAAATACAGTATTAATTGATGCAGCAGTAACTCTAGATACAGTTCTTGCATTTTGTTCATTACTGATGATATCATTTAGTTGATCCTAAATGTAATATTAGTCTAAATACTATTATTCCTCTGTTCACATGTTGTTTTGCCTTGCTGATCATGGTTGTCCTGGAAAACAACCTGATGTAATCTGGTATCTATTTCAGAAATACCAAAGGTTGCATTACAGTCTTATTTTGACAGTAACTTCTGTGATATTGTGGTATCTCCAATATTGAATTTTATAGGTCCTCTTTGATTTTTTCACCTTTAACTTCTTCTTGTTATACAAGTGAAGATCTATGTTAAATTTCCTCTTTGCCCATCGGAAGGCTCTGTATTACTCTGACTTTTCCTGTGCTTGGATGTCATAATTACTTAATGCTTAATGTTTGTCTTATTAAGAACTTTTTGTTTACTTAATGATGATGAACTCTTTGTTTATTTAATTTCGAAGCCTATATTAACTAACTGTATGCTTTTATGTACAGGTCAGATAATAGAAATAGTTTGATTCTCTTACAGAAAATACTGCTTTATGCTGTTCTTATGTGTTTCTGTGTATCTGTACATCTGCTTGAGTTCATATCTTAAGACATCTTTGCCACAACAGCATGATGAGGAACACCTTTAAGAGTGTTGTTCTGGCCTCTGCTTTGAGATTTTCTTTTTTTTTTTGGAAAACCTATGGGGATTTTACTGGTTTGTTTGTTGGAGTGTGGTGTACCACATTACCCTAAAGGCCACAAAGTTTGATCACGATTTTTCTTGGCAATGAAGAGGTTTATTGTTAACTGAATTAAATAAAAGATTTCAGGGATTGGGAGGCCCAAATCTCATCTTATACTATATATTCCTTAATTAAAATCTATATATTCAAAATTTGAATCGATTTGGCTACACAACACTGGTGTAAAAATCTTTAGCACAGACTTCTAACACAATCTTGTGGTAGTGAATCGATGTGCGTTCTTGTATAAGAAAGCAGAAAGTTACCTTTTAGGAAGAAAGGTGACGTATTTTTCTTCAGAGCTCTATACTGATGCCTCTTAGATGGCTTCTCCAGCCAATTGATATTTCAGGAGGGACTCAGTTATCCTTTCCTAATAATCAGATATTTAATCAAGAATATTTCAGGCCTCACTTAGATTCAGGAGAAGTATTTCACTCATTCATGTACAAACTCTGTCATCTTAAAATGGGATCGTTCAAGGACAGGTTTCCAGGGAGAAAATATTCTCTCTGCAATTGCCTATCCCTTACTGTAATCTTGCATCCCATAGGAGGCACTACAGGACCGTTCTATATAATGACTGTTGTTGGCAAATGCAGGCAATGGAACAGATGCCAACTCTTCCATAGCCAATTCCTGTCAATGCCTGCTCCCTGGCTGGCAGAGAGCACCCTGCTCAAATGCTAAGAGGTTTGTTGGCTTCTCTATCTGCTATAATTCACCCTGTTATGGAAGAAAACAGCTGTCCTGCAATCATGACCTGGAAACTTGCCATAATAACACACTGATTTAAAATCCCAACTTGACTGCTAGTACTAGGATTCAGTCTCACGACTATTGGTGAATGAATTGTGGAGTAGTCTTAAGGGGATAGGGTATAATTGATTAATTTTTAATGCTATGCCTGGAAAATGGTCTGCGCTTGAAAATCTTCATTACATGCACAATTAACAGAGCTCTGATGTTTTATGTGCTCGCAAGTCAGAGAAATCAAGAAAGAAATTCCAAGTGCAGCCACACCTCATATCCCTCCCATCCATGTATGTGCTAGATGCTGTATGCGCCGGTAGGATTTGGTATTCTGTTGTGAAATAAAAATACAGAGTGTGATCTACCCATGAAACGCCAAGAGACATCGATAAACAGCTCTGTAGTAAAGTCACCTTTCTTCCTTGAAGGCAGCTTTCTGCTTTCTTATCTAATCTGCACATCAATTCACTACCACAAGTCTATGTTAGAAGTCTTTGCTAAAGAATTCCACACCAGTGTCACGTAGCCAAATGGATTCAAATTCTAAATACTCAGATTTTAATTAAGGAATATGTACTGTAAGATGAGATTTGGGCCTCCCAATCCCTGAAATCTTTTATTTGCTTCAGTTAACAATAAACTTTCATTTAAAGAAAAAAATAATTAGCCTGTGTGTGTCACAGAAAAGGACTCAGGAACAACCTATTGCTGGAATCTTTGTAAGTCTGAAGATACTTACAAAGCCTACACCTTTTTGAATTTCCTGCAAGGTATTCTTAAACTAGTTCCAAAGTACACTTTCACTGATTTAATGTGCTGAATAGCTGATTTAATTTTCATAGTCAAATAAACCTGGCAAAAAAGAAAACAAAGGAATATATAAAAGAAAGACTACTGACAAAATTATAGAATGTCAGACAAATGACTGTCAGTTTATACAGTAGTTCACTTTAGAGGAATCTAGGTATACCTACATTCATGAGATTGTTTTGACAAATTAGTTAAATATAGCAATTCTGAAATTGGAAAAGGAATGCACTTTTACAGGTATCTATTTCACTTTTGTGGGTATCATCTCTGATAGTAAATGGTGTTTTTTTTTCCATTTTTTTAATACAAATATATATCTGGACTGAAAATGAGAGTGGGTTTTTTTTGCTATCTGTACTACAAAATTAACTGCTATATTCAGTGGAATCTATAGTAAGTCCTAACTAAGACTCTGAACTCTTCAGGGTAGAAACTTCATTTAAACTCATTTATAATAAACCTATCAATCACTCATAGCACCATAGAAGAAAAAATAATGGCAATAATAATATTTCCTAAATATAAATATTTACAGCCTGATAAAGCCTCCAACTGGGAAATCACTTAGAGAAATGCATGCGAGGCTTGGAAAGCCAGTTTCTACTGCTATACTTGCTTAACTCTGCTCATTCAAATGAACAGCTGGGGATTCCCACAACCTGGAAAAAAAAGCAAAGCTGGAAGAAAGCCAACACAGACCAGTGTTATTTTCATGCCTGAGGGTGTAGGATACAATGTTTATTTATGTTTTAATGTTTGTCTCTATTGTGCAAGGAGAATTAAGTGCCAATAATAGAAATCAAATTTATTATCTAAGCATCCTAAATATCCACACAGTTTGCTTAAGATCTAACCACGTTTTTTGCGCTCTTTCTTCTCAATATCATTCTCTGAAGCCTATTGGCATAAATATTTTAATTTCTTGCTCTCCATATTTTATTTATTTACTCAAAATACACATTTGTATGATACTATACAGGTTTATATGAAAGCAGAAACTTTGATGTAAAAGTTTCTGTATGCTGATCCTAGAAAGAATATACAGACCACCGGACTCTTCAGTTCTGCTGGCCCAGAAGCAAACTAGCACTTATGTCATAATTTGTGATTAGAAACCTGTCTTGTCAGGTAGTGATTTTACCACGATATCCAGCAGCCTGACATCCAGGGCAAATGGTCACCATGTATGACAGAAAAATTCTGCGATTGTTCATAGATATGTAGGACACACTGTGCATATGATGTCCATCTGTTTATGCAGAGCCAAAGTGTATGGAACATGTTGGATGCACAGTGCATCAGTATGAACCTGACAGGAGTCGCAAGCAGAAGGCTTTGAACTGTTTGCCTTTGAAGCTTCCAGCAGTGTTCAGGTTAAGTATTTGTTCTGGCAATTTACAACAGTACATTCTCCAATATTCTTTTGAGTGCTTGAGAAAATACAAAAACCTAGCTATCAGAATGAGTTTTGAGAATGATAGTTTAGTTGCTAACATACATACACATTTATTGTTAATGAGCAAAAACAGTACTGATAATTCTCACTGAAAAGAGCGCTAAAGAATGTTAAAAATGAATAAGCCTGACCTTTATAATATCTTTTATATTATATTATCACAAAGTACTTTACAAAGACATTAGTTATGTCTTGGTAATGCACAGAGTGTTTGAACAGGTAAGATGCTGCTAAGCTCAGCAGTAGTTCAAAGGCTGCTCAAGGACCAGATGCTGTAGACGAGATAAGAATCTCTTATGAAATACTGAGCTCCTTCAGCAGTGATGCTGAGCAGCCAGAACAACTCTGTCCTCTGCAGTTCTAACTAGCAGGAAGGGTTGGTACCCACGGGCATTAGAGACTGCTTTACTGAACAAAGGGAGCTGGATCAATTACAGTGAAACTGGGTTCCCTGAGATTCTGGTGTATTTTACCAGCATGTGATTTTACAACCCAAAAACTTAACACAGCTCCATTAAAAATAACAGCATTAGCAAAATTTTTCTGGAATTCCCATTAATGTTTAATGTTTAATACTATTCCTTAAAAAACTACACCAAAACTATGAAATAAACCCCTTTAAAATTTTGAATCATAAAATAGATGTATTAAAAATAGTCACACAAAACCAGTAAAGAAATTTCAAATCCTAAGTTTCATCACAAAACAAGGAGGCATAATATTTAGAGGGACATTTTCTATTAGATATTTAAGTGCATTTGCAGGGTGAAAGCATACAGTTTCCTTTTATTAATAAGAATCATTCATGTTCATAAGTCAAAGTGATCATACACACTTTTTCTGAACAATTACGTCTTAGTTTGTTTATGGTGAGTCAACTTCTGAAGACCAAACATTTCCAAGTAAATAGTGAGTAGGTGGAGATAGGACAGCATTTACCTACGAAATTAAGATCTGGAAGTGCAACCTCTGATCATCCCCTTAATTCCCTACTATATAGGAGTTTTCACTGCCATTTACAAAGCAAGCAAAGCAGGTACATGATATAGAAGAGTTAACATCAAGGAAGAATCACAAATTATTTATTTTGAAATTTTGTGCTAGCAGTGCTGGCGGCTCTCAAATCACCAGATCAGTTAACAAAAAGTTTGAACTTTTTGCCCTGTACATTCCTAAATTGAAGAGAAAATTATAGTCATTGAAAAGTCTTATCAATCTATTGATAACAAATGTCCAAATTTAATCATAGCCATAGATAACCTAAAACTTCTAACTTTGCTTCCAGGTAATATCACTTTACATAATATATTTGAATAACTAGCTCCGAAAAGATGTCACAGCCTAGTGAATATGAAGTGCAGAATCATAGTGAATGAAAGACTGTTTGAACTTTGTTTGAAAACTGGAAAGCTATGCTTCTTACCTGTGCTCAAAAATTTCAAAAAACAACTTGTAGATTTTTCTCTACCAATATTGTCAACACATTTCTCATGGATGGGAGAGGGAGATAGCTGTGTATTCCAAAGGATAAACTAAGGCTACAGGGATGGGTAATCTGCACTCGTAAATACCTTCTGGTAATCCTCTGACACAGAAGCCCATATTTCAGGCCATCCTCCCACCCCCTTTTCCGTGGAAACAACTTTGCCATCACCACAACAGTAAATTTTGCCACTCCCAGGATGCCCTTAAATTTTGTCTACACTGTTGAGAGGCTTGAGCTGGCTCCGAGTTCTCAGAGCTTTTGGTCCCTGTTTGTTACTTGCACAGCACAGGCCACCCCTACCGGGAAGGCCTACACGACTACAAAACTAAGAGACATCTGCAGTACCTAATATTTCCTGTAGAGCAGCTTCAGAGTCTCCAACTAAGAATGTAAGAAAGTCTGAACTGGACAGCATGGTAACACCAGTAGACAATATTGTATTATTGTGGAACATTTCAGTACACAAAGCACTTTCTTCACTGAGAATATGAGATTCACAACCCTAAGTGAAAGCTCACTCAGGCTATTGTACAATATGGGATAAATTCTACACATCTCCACCTTCTGTTTCTTTCATCTTTTTTTTCCCCATTCTGTTTTCTCAGTATGAGAAAGAAGGCATGTTTAATTTCCAAATTCAGAAGACTTGCATTTCAATGGAATTTCAACTGCAACTTCTGAAAATTTTATTTGTGCAACTCCAGGCAGATCTCATGGGTTTATTTTGGCATACTTACAGCATATTAATAAATATTCCTTTCCTTCATGCCTGTTTACTTTTAATATATCTTACAGTATGGTTTTCCTAGTGCTAAATGCAATCTTTCTGAGAGAGATTTACGTTTTAGCTTTAATTTAGCTCAGGAATATGTTCTGCATGTGTTGAACCTATGGAAATATGTATTAAACCTCCTCCTATTTCCATCTCCGTTTGTTTCACATACTTGGATGTACTCTGTGTTCACTTGGAAGCAGTGCTCTGACGAATTTAAGTGTATCTTACTCAGAAGAAATAAGTGATCTTATGGCTTTTTCTCCAGATACTTTAGCCAATAATTTAATCTTGATTGAAAAGTTTTATCTAGGAAAGTGATGCAAAATAATTCTTTCCTCTTTTCTTTTTCTTTTTTACCTTCTGCCATGACTTTCTTTTTAAAAAGTATTAATACTATGCTCTTTATTTATTTAGGTATTTTGGGTTATTTACCAGTATCCTTTTTAATATTTCTTGAGCTAGTTGTAGTGCTTGGTTGTATGAAATAAGAGCATTACATATTCTTGTGCAGGTCTTTATCTAGCATAAATCTGTAGCTTTGTTGGTTTCACTGGAGTGCTGTCAGTGTACCCCAGCAGAAGTTATAGAGCATGATATTTTATTATAAGGGCATACTCAAGAAATAACAAGCACCCTATCAAAAGACCTCAAAGTGTTTTACAAACACTAACTGAACAGGCTTTATTTTGCCTGTGAGTGGTAGACAAGTACTATTAGGTCCCCTGAGATTTTATTTGTCATGCATTTGAAACTGTTATATTTATAATCTATGAGGGAGGACATATTCTTTAGAGAAAGCTAATATTAAAATGTTGTGTCTTAAAATAACACAGCAATGCTGAAGTTAACAGGAAAAGTCACCCAAGTTCAAATTGTTCCAACCTGCACGCACTTCTACCTGACCCCTTGGCAAATGGCAAAGTTGAGATAAAAATGTTTTGATGAAGGAGGTTTGGATAGACAAGTTAAAAGCTCACAGTCTATAGCTCTTTCCATCTTTAGTTTGATACACTGCATTGGCCTAGCCCCAGCTAGGGGAAGTGAAGATATGAATTACTGATTGAATGAGAAGTCATGTGATTTTTTTCTCTAAAACTTTCAAGGTTTTTATAAAAATATTTCAAAAGAATAATGTAGAAGATATTTATCTTTAAAATAAATTGAATAACCAAGCGAAGCCTGTGATCTTTATGGCCCTTTCATAAACAAGGAGGGATGAAAAAGAGACTTGCATCATGTCTAGAAATATGCTACCTTCTTAGGAGTCCCTTCACTGTTAAACAAGTCATCATCAGAGTAAATCATATCTCCTAGGTTGCAAGGCCACTTTTATCATCAAATGTGTATTTTTACCTACCTTTTCAGTTGCCTTGAAGATCAGTTTTCTATCTCCCTCCCTATCTTTGTCTTCCTGTCTAGTTACCACCTCCTCATGTTCAGTTTTTCTTCCTAAGTAATCTCCATTACGTTATCTGTACCTACAGAATTTTATTTTATTCTCTCACAGCAACACTTTATCATGCCTACATCACAAATTACCATAAAGTGATCCAGTCCTCTTTTAAAAAATACTGTTAATTTAATAACCAGTAACCTCTTTGACCTGTTTTTTGCCTTTATTCCAAAGCTAACAAATGTAGCCCTCTTTTATTTGTGTCGTGCTTACAAATAGAACACAAAGGTGGCATTTTCTATTTCTCTTTCTTGTTTGCCTTCTTTTTGATGTATACTGATTTTTTGGTACCTCTCAGAGCTTTAGCTTTTTCTGGTATCATTTATTTCAAATTTCTCTTTATTTTTTCAGAATGAATTTTTCATTTTTCTATCCTGATCACTATTTTTATCAATTATATAATATTGAATAATGATTTTTTCAATCATTCTTCCTCAGATATATCTGCTTTCTTTTTTCTCGCTGCCTTCCTGAAAAAAGATGTAATGTCTTCCAATAGTCTATTGCTTTATAATGTGTAACAGTAAAGGGTGTAAAGCAGCCTGCCTGGTTTTCTGTCTTAATGGAGTAAAATGACTTTGGCCTCTGAAATGCTTATCCCTTCTTCCTCACCAAACCATGTTTATTGTATTATTTGACTTTGCAAATTCAGCTTTGGACACAAGAGTATCGTTCTCAGCAAAGAAAATTAGTAATTTGGGGCAATACTGCATTACATTTCGTTGTGAAATAGGCTGAATATATTTTTAGGCACTGCATGTTTATAACCTAATTTTCAGTCATTACTTTATAGAGGTGACCTTGTTTTAATACCTTTGGCACCTGATGTTATAAAAGTAAAATTCCTTTCAAATCTACTCTGTTAATGTGTTCCTGCTCTGAAACAAATGCAAGATAACATTAACATTCTTCCCTCAAAATATCTGCTAATTTGCTTGCAGTGAAGATAGAAAGCTTTTCATTACATATCACAAACTTCATTTATGTGGAATGAGTCACCAGGCCTTCTGAAAAGTCAAATGAGTACCTAATCTCTAATGCTGCCTTCAGCTATAACATCAATCCTCCCTGGTTCAACTCATCTTTTATCAGCTACTCAGTTTTTAAAATTTTCCATCCTGTTACAAAACCGTGTTGTTCATCTGTCAAAACAGCTTTGATTTATTTTTTTTTAATATTAACGCTTCAGACAAAAAGCCCACAGAAGTATACTATTTTGCTATTAGAGACAATCAAATCAGTGTGACGTAAAATGATGAATTCTGTTCTGAACAATTGCTGACATTATTAACCTAATAAAAGTCATGCTGCTGATAACAAACCGTGCAATACTCAACATATACATCCTTTTCTGAATTTTACTTTTCTGTGGAGATCAGGCTGGAAGATGTATATACTGTATGCATATATGTATATGATTGATAGACGATATATGCAAAATTTAAGTGATCTGTAAGCTCTGATTTATTTTGCTTATAAATTAGTAGCAACTAGCCTCTATAAGTTAGTGTACAGCTGAAAACTTATGCATGAGACTGTAAGATTGGAAACCTCAGATCCTGAGAAATTAGATTAGAACTGGAAAAACTACTTATTAACAACAATACTTTGGCAAATAGTTTACCAGATGAGGAAAGCAATTTTCAGTAACTTGAAATTATTTGTGTATCTTGATCCAATCTCACTGAGTAGTTTCAGCTGAAAAATACCACCTGGAAGGCAGGAACACAAAGCTCAGTCCAGAATCTAAGACCCAGTTCATCTTTCATGCAATAAGTCTAAGGCCAGGACTCTTATCCAAGATGTAAAAGATTCAGATGCTTTTCCTTCTGCTTCCTAAAAGGCTTTAACTCATATTGCCAACTTTTCAAAAGATGGTCCTATTGGTTAACACTCTGTGAAGTTATCGGGGAAGGAAATGAAACCCACATGCCCCAAACTTGCAAGTAACTATCCTGAACATGAGGATATGAAATCTTATGGTTATTTTTGGCTTACTAAATAGTTTAAAATTTTGTATGGCGTGACCGTGACTATTTCACTTTGTGGTGCATTAGAGGAAGGTAATGGTAGAGCTCTCACAGGAGACTTAGATTGGTTTCCCGCAGGCAGAAAGGTGTCTCCCATATCCAGTTCTCTCTAACCAGTGAAAAAACTATCATCTTCCACCAGATATTAATGGGCTTTTTCTTCTGGTTTTAACTAGCTTTTAAAAAAAATGCAAGTATATTCCATGAAAATGGAATGTTTTTGTTTCATCACACATGGACCACAAATTTATTTCAGTAAAGATAAATAATAGTAACAAAACAGGAAAATGGTTGTTTCTGTTAAACTATTCCATTCCTTTTCCATTTTCTCCACCAATTTTTCAGCTGGTTTTGATATAGAAAAGCTAGCACAGCTCCTGTATCTAGCTTTGGCTGTCCACTTGCTATCATCAGAGTAAAAATATTTTAACATGTTACTGTGGAAATGGGAGAAATAGTAGTCTCCAAAATTGGGAGCCCTCTGTTTATCTGTTTGCTTCCATAGCCTTGTACATAACAATGCTATGCCTCATTTTATCATAAGCAACGGGTGTTTAATGAGTTATAGCCAGATGGTTGACTATCCTTTAGCTTCCTGGAGGGAGGAACAGAGAAGTAGTATTTGTTCAAAAACAAGGTGGCAGAAAGAACAGCTCACCTTTTAGCTAAACTTTCTCTAGCATACAGAGACCCCAGAGGGCACAGATACTGTATACTTCAACCTTAGATTAGCCTTTTAAAGCAAGCTGCCTTCAGCACAGAAAGGGATAGGGCAGACAAGGACAGGGTAAGGACAGGATGAGGTGCTTTTTCCCCTCTATGCCTAGCACGTGAATAGCCCCGGGAATCAGCTGTTGCCTTCTAGTCATAAGTTAGAGGCATTCTTGGGCTTTAATTTACGCCAACCCCAGGCCTTGAAGGGTGGGTGGACAATCAAAGACTATTGCTGGCTTTCTTGTTGATCTTCTTGACAAAGGCAAAGTATGCGTCTGCCTAGAGCAATAGAGAAGCATCAGTAAAATAGCCATGATCCAGCTGCCTACCTTGCCCTTGCTAGAATTTGTTGTTGACTGGGATGGGGATTTGCAGAGATCACCAATTCAACCCATTCACCACTCTGGAGTACCTCTTCTGCGGTGTTCTGGCTATATCCTTTTTCTCTCCCTCCTGTGACAGGACAGCAACAGACCGCTCAGCCTGACCCTAGACCTTTACCCCCCTTTTTGATAGAATCTATGGCCTACTTTGCTTAGAAACATGCTCTTTTCACCAAGTACATTTCTGACAAATCATAGATTACAATTTCTTGTCTTTTAGAAGTCCTCAACCATCTCTTCATATAGCACAGAAAAGACAGGATTCAGCTGGAATATGTGCAAAGAGGATGCTTAGTCAGGCTATCATACAAAGACTGGGACTTGTAATTTCCTTTCTATCTATCTGGCACCCAGAATGACTAATTTAACCTTAATGTTTATTACTTCTGTAAATCCTGGCTTGAACTACAGACTAATTGTATGAATTGTTCACTGTGCAAAAGTTTCAACAATTCTGTAATCTTCTTCATGGAGATTAACAATGTGCTGAAAATTTGTATAGTAAATGCACAATGTGGTCCTTTAGTTCCGCACCTAACCAATCCATTAGGCTAACCAAATCATTATACTGTCCAGACTATTCTTACTATTTTTATAAATCAATTATTCAGCTAAAGCCTAATCCACAGCTCACAGAATATCCTTTAGTGAAGAAGCTTCTATCTTTTCCCGAGAATCTCGTCTCAGTTAGTAAAGTTTGTCAATAAAGTGGCCCTAAACTGAAAAAAGCAGCAAACATAAACATATATGTGTGTGTATATACATATATACATATACATATATACATATATACATATATATACACACACATATCTATATATTGCTATATAGAGCTAAGAAGTACAGTTCTATCCAGACCTGTAATTTATCAGATCATTAGTAGAATCTGTCAGGATACAAATGAGTCAGAAATTAAAGCTCTGCAGCATTAACAACATTTAGGTTAATAGGATAGTGAAACTGAATAAAACTTTTGTTGAATGTGCTTAATAGTGTACCTATTCAAATTTAATTCATAATCCGATCATAAAAATTCAACAGCCTAGCAGGTGTGAGAAACTTCACATAGAATTTTCATATATACATTTTCTATTGCTACATGTAATACTAAATGCGTAGTTATGTGTTTAAGGCTTGGTCTATCCCACTACATTTGATCCCTAGAGGTCACTGTTATTCTGTATGAACCTACATACAAACAGAATTACTGGACAGTAAAAACCTGACCCTTAGAGATGGAACTTACAAAGATCATTTCTAGATAATTTAGCACAGTGGTAGTTCTCCTACTACATGGGATACTGCTTACAGTGCATGCTGCTTCCAAATTATTTGATTACTCATCAGATTTAGGTAAAGATTTACATTTTTGATAGGTAATTAAGGAATTAAGTTCCATAAGAAACCACCACCCTTGGAAAAAATTGCAGCTCATCAGAGGGAATTCTTATTATCTATGTATTTTTGTTTATATTTTAGGGATGAGATAACAAAACATTTTCTCTTGGTGTTCACAATGCAAAGAGCTCATGATTTTCTCATTCTAATGAAATTTATTCTTTTCTATATCATAATTAAATATCAACACAACAAAATGTATTACATACCTTCTTTATATTTTTTCTTTTTTATGGGCCTTTTATTATTGGTATTCTCGTATCAGATTAATCTCAGTCACCCTGCACTTCAAGCAATATTTTCATCTTCCCGTCTTGATAAGTCATACATCTGGCATCTCCCATTATCCTCATGTTGGTGCCTTGCAATGTCTGCCTAGTTAAGGGGTTCATGTATCAGTCACTTTTGCTGAGTAGGCCTACTTTGGTCAATGCCACAGTCAGCCTTTTTCAAGCACTAAACATTGAGTAATGCTCCAGTAAGGCTTAAGGTCAACCCACATATAAGAAATATGGCACAGTAGTTACAAAATATGTATCATCAACTTGGTTATACTTTGGCACAGAACAGCAATATTAATGAGAGCCTTAGCAGAAGTTACATGCTGCACGAGGTAGTTAAAATTATTTACTTTTCCCCATGAAAAGTGGCAGGTTTCACTGAAAATAAAAAATCAATTATTTAACCTCATTTTCAAGATTTTACATCTGAAACCTGAATATTTTGGTTCCTAAATGTACTGGAGTGACTGGATCCACAAATCCCATTCCTCCTCTTGGGTCCTTGATCATTACCCTAAGGTTTCAGAGAGGGCTGTTACTCTTGCTGAGCACATTGTCTAGGTTTCTGCCACTGCATTCACAGAATTAGTACTTGCACTGATAGTTATAGTACACGGTGGGAGACACCACAGAACCAAAGAATGGTTTCTGGTAAATCATCTTTCTTCTATGCTGGAGTTTTTAAGTCAGCTTCTCATCATCTTGAAGAGACTGGTTAATGACTATACTATCACAGTCTATGATATTAAGTATTGCTACAATATTTTTTGAACATTCAAATATGATGTTTTATCTACCCATTGGGAGTGCTTGCTAAGGAACCTGCAGCAATTTCATAAGGGAGGTGCAAGACAAAGCCTCTACTGTGTATATGTGGTGGTAGAAGCATCAGGAATGAGGGGGCATTCTATGCTTCATGTACTAATGACATGTTAAACTACCACCTGCGAGAAATCACACAAGTCAAAGAGTGAATTACCAAAGTTTAACTCTCTCAGCTTTCAAAGGAAATGCACTTGGTTCCTCTTATTTCTTATTGGTAATAGCCTGTAAGAACACCTTGAGTGAAAAAACGTTTTTTCAAGAGGATTAGCATTTAAAGAGCCTTTATTGACAATCCAAGGCTAACGAAGAGGTGCAAGTGGAATATTATCCTCTAAACGTCTTGCTGTTGGTTGCTATTTTTAAGCTAATGCTTTGATAATCAAGAAGATAAAGTGTGTTTTGATTTAAAGACCATGGTCTTTCTATTGTGTCAGTCAACTGCATTAAGATCATTTTGCTTTCAATTATCGTCTTTTATTGAGTACCGTTATCACCCATCAGCCCCTGAACAAATATCACATTGTCCGTCTTCCCAGGCAAGTACTGTAATTACTCAATAACTGCAATATTGATTCTGGAGAACCGAGTCTTACTTGCTGGCATACCAAGTTGCTTACTAACTCAGAACTGCAGTGGTCAGACAGAGTAGTTTTTAATGTAGTTGCAAACAAGAAGTCACTCAAACTAAATTTAAAGTTTTCTTGCTTTATTGAATGACAGGAGTTGCCACAATTGCATTTTTTAATCAGATTTGAGATCACATGTGAACTGTAAGTCTCCAGCTTTGTAAAGCTTTGCCGGAGGCCTGCAGAGCTTAATGTGAGCAAAGGCAAATCAGAGGTTGCACAGTGCCTTTAATAATGCATCTGCAATGTATTACCAAGATGTCGTATTGTGAAACATCAAAATCCATGAAGAGGAATCCCAGAGTAAAACATCACACAGCCATGGTCAGTACATAGGCAATGCTTTCAGCTTCTCATTTACAAAGCTGTTTTATCTTTCTCTCTTGTCTCATAGAAGTTTCTCCTCTTTGCAACACTTCCAGTGGCAGGCAAACAACACAAATCACATCATTAAAATGGAAATCATTCTATTCAGCACTTGCATGTGCTAGGACATGGAATCTATTTTTCAAAAGACTGACTGAGTTCATAAAGCTTTGCCAAGTATTCTCAAGTAAACTAAAAGATCACCACCAAAGGATGTCTATGGATCTGGTGCTGATGATTTTTATTATGAAGAAACTGGAATGTACCCAAAAAAACAGTCTTAGAAACTGCAACTGTCTCTAACAAATCCAAATGTATTTCATGCTATTTAGAAGCTGCCCTAACTAGGTGGTTTCCTTTCTGATTTTTTGTTTCCCTGAACAGGCCATTGAACTATCGACTGCCGACAGTAACACAATACAGGATTTACATTCAGAAACAACATATGGGATCAGAGCCATGTAGGTGGATCTACCTGAAATTATTCTTTTTTAAATCTATTGGCTGCTGCTATATTGCCTGTGTATATAGGGAGGTAGAATGATTCAGTTCTGTTTTGTAGGAAAGCTTCAGCAGTCACTGATCTGCTGATCACTGTTCCAAATGTCATGTTGGCTCTGTTTCAGATTCTTCACTATATGTCTTTTTTCTCCTTATTCCTATCTGTCCTACCCATGGTCCCCCTTACAAATTGCAAGTTGCATTCCATATGCATTTAGAATAGCTGGCTGTCAGAATTATTAGGTCTATCACTTGCTGCCATTACTTTTTTAAAGGCAATGGCAATGCATTTAGTATGACTATAGCAGCTTTGAATCTGAGAGGGAAGGAAGTAAATGGACTGGCAAATGCACACTGACGTGAGCAAGTCAGTATTATAAGCTCAGTCATAATCTTTACGCAGTATTTTTCTCTTCTATCATAAAGAACAAAATCTGTATCATTGTGCCAGTACAAAACAGATGCAGCACTGAGAAATTCAACCTTGAGACTTCCTCCTACTTTGGAGGATTTTGCACTTGGGAACCATTGCAGAAGCCCCATAGCTCTGCTGCCTGCCACTGTGTTGTAGTGCCTCTGTTCGCTATTGAGAGATGGGGACCATTTTGGCCACAGCTGTACATGTTTATAATGATGCCTGAGAGCTTTTTCTGGCTATAGCTTTTTTGGAACCTATTAGGTATAGCCATATTTTATTTCATGATTTTCTTCCTGATGTTCATTGCACTGTATTTACCAACCAGGAACTTCAATTGCAGTTGTGTACTCGACTTGTTTGGATCCTACTGCTATTTCTCAAAGGTTTTACAGACTTGCATAATTTTGCATACTCTGCAGATTTTGTTACTTCACTCTAGACTTCAGGCCTGATGCAGAGCCTTGAAAATATCAGTGTTCTTCTCTACCATGATGAAAATTGGCCATGATGAAATTTATTCTTTTCTATCTTTCAAATACTTTTAACTCTTTTAGGATCCAGGACAAGATTTAGTTTCCATTCGTTCTGCAAAGTAGGCCAGGCTTGGATGCCAGGAGTTGTGTACTGTGTCATGATAAAACTAAGCCTGATTCTGTAAATGCTAAAGCTCTTTACACACCTCTAATATTATTAAAAAAAAATAAAAGTTTAAGAATCAATGTAAATGTGTCCATCTTTTATAGATACAAAGAAGGTCTTAAAAGTAGTTAATAATCAGGTCTTGTGTATTGGAAAGCCAAGGTTTTCTAATGCTGATTTACAGTGTCATACTCAGTTACAGTCACAAAAAAGCTTACCTCTGTGGTTAGAAATAGTTATATCCATGAACAATCAGATTCAGCTTCAGCTCTGGAGAACACTGAAATTTATGATAAAACTTTGTAAGTAATAGTAAGTAATATAATAGTAAATATTGTACTAATAACTTACAATAGCTGAAAATAGAGTACAAAAGTTGAATTTCTTTTTCATTCAAAAAGAGGTGCTTTTGCATTGGAAAGTGGCCTCTGTAGGACAGCTATCACCAAGGAATCTCTACACTGCAGAAAACTAATGTAAGTGGGCTAACACCAATCATTTACTTTGTATTCAGATAATGAGTATGGGATGCATATGAGTAACATAGTAGAAGCCGATCAGCTCTTTCTGTACTTTAGGTGCAGCCAGATCAAGACTGGACAGGAGAACAGGTGACACAGACCATGCCTGGACCATTCTCAGGCTTGTTCACTGGCGTGCTCACTATATGCAGACAATACGAAACTTCTACTTTTAAGAATCCTCCTACTTGGGATCTTAAGAAGCTCTCTTATGGAAAAGTCAGAGCTTCCTTCGCTATCAGTGTGAATTCAAGGGGAGTCACAGCTAAGAATTAGGATCTTATAGGATCTTATTCCTTATTGCCTCTTAGCATAAATTGCTACTACCTAGCTGAGCCTGAGCTTGAATGTCTTCCTTTTCCATACTCCTGGACAGCAGCGGCTAACAGCTCCATCTCCTAGCTGAGACTGATACCTCTCCATGTGACTACCTAGAGACAAGCAAAGGAAGACTGATCTCAGGTTTTGCCTTTAGTCTTAGCTGAGAAGATGCCACTAAGATTGCCTTCTCAAGGGAGAGTGAAGCTTCACTGTATGAGTTCCCCTCTCTTCAGTGCTGAGGTTGCAACTGGTAACAGCATAGAGCTTCTCCTCCGCTTGAAAGCATAGGGAAGAGGAAAGCTCTTTCACTTTAAACCAAGAAGTGACAGTATTCATTTCTCCTTAGCAATAAGAGCAACAGCACAATTTCTGTGCTCTGCTCTGCTCTGCTCCACCAGAACCTGAAGCAAAACAGTTCAGCATAGCAGATGTATGCTGCTCAGGTAGGAAGCATCCTCTCAGCTCATATGTATGAGCTCCTCCCTTGTTCTGTCAGAAGTTAAGTTTGATTCAGGCACTGGTCTGAGCAATGATTGCCAGTAGTGCTGCTGAAGGCAAGCCTAGAACTTGCTATTTTGCTGATGAGATTGGTGCCTAACTATACTATAATTTGGACACAGTAGCAGTATACTCACATGACATAAGCCTAAATCCCTATTGTATAACATAGATGTAGGCAGAGAAGTAAATGCAGTGGCATTCAGGATCAAGCCTATTAAATCCTTTCCTGTTTCTTCACTTTAATTATTTTTCACTTCTTGATTGCTCTTTCTTATAGTCCGTGTATAGTGAGGCAGTGTATGATGGTGTGTAATTTTTTGGAGAATAAACATAGTGCCACTTTTGGGGTAAATTACTGAATTTGCATATCAGCAGCAAATCGGTGATAGTATTGCTCTAGCTGAATTCTTGCTAGATCTCTGGAGGCACTCTAATGCTTAGCAGCAGCTGAGCTCTTCTTCTAGCAGGAGCCAGACAAGATGGTCACTAATGAAAAATGATCTTAAGTTTTGCAAGACATAGTGGCTTGTGACTTCCAGTCCTGAAAGATTTTGGCAGCCATGAGTCAGATGTGAATCTGCAGGCTCCAACTCACAAGTCGCATAGAGTGCAGAACTCATCAAGATGTAGATGTCCTCATCTCCCACAGATGAAAGATCTTACCTGGTATTCAGCAGATGCTTCAAAACCAGCAAGAGCTGGAATCCCTATCCTTGCACAAACAAAGGCTGCTAGCTCCCACTGAGTTCTAGCTCAGCAGGAGCTGGGAGTCAAGCAAAATACTTCTAATCAGCATGAGAGTGAATGATGCTCAGCTCCTGCTGGGCTGAGAACCATATAAGCACTTTCTTTCTCCCTTCAAGTACTGTTCAGAATTCTGTAGTGTACTGATAACTTATGCAAACTCCTGCTGAAATCAAAAGGCACCTTCTTCCAAATCAATATGCCAGGCCATATATCTGGGCTGAATCAAATCTTGCTTTAAAAACCCCTCTAGAAGCTAAAGAAAGAGTGGCTCTTGGAGTTTTTTGCTTGTTTGTTTGTTTGTTTTTCATTTAAAGGTATCACGTTATAGGATGAAGTGACAAGACTGGAAGTGATGAACCTCAAAAGCATCTTCAGCTACAGGGTAAATATTTCTTACAAAAAAAGAATTGTCTTTGCGATGTGCCATCTGATGTTCAGAATGAAATTCAAAGTTCAAGGACCGTTTTCCATTCAATGTAGTTTAAAATAGGGCTAACACCAACAGTGTAAGGCTCGTGTGAGCTGGGAATGAGACTGTAAACCATTCAGTACATAATAAAAGAACTAGCGCGGTGTCATCTTGTTTCAGTCCTTTCTAGCAGCCCTTCGTTGTGCTCCTTTCTTCTCTTTTACTTTTATTTTGTACTACATGCATATATTCTAACCCTATATTTTACCCTTTATCACATGATTTAATTGCTTTTCCAGAAATCATTTCAAAGGTATTTTTTTTTGTTTGTTTTAATCTCTGCATTCATTAACTGGCTGTAAATGTTGATTTTGGCTAGCTGCCTCTTTCTTGCCTTAAGGAGACTTCTTAGTGGCTAACAGTAGGTGCTGAGTCCTGAAGTGTTGATTTAGAGCAAAGGAGACAGGTGGGCCGTCAGCAGGAGCAGTAAAGTGATATGCCACCATAAATATGACACAGTGACAGCCCACAGAAACAACCTATTTTTCTTTTCAAACTTTAGGCATGATAGTTCCTAAACTCTAAAAGCTAAATTCACATAGTAAAAATATAGATTAGGAAGCATTTATTTTTGTAAGAGTCTTTCCTCAGTTGTGATATGTAGATATGTATGCAGGAACAGTTTAAAAGCAAGAGAATCTGGTTAGTTTTAACACATGGATATTCAAATAGCTGCATTTGGAGAACAGACTTTTTTTTTTCCCACTTGGAAAACAACTGCAAATGATGTAATGTTTCTCCCTGAATAAACAGAGAGAGATTTAACAGATTTTAGATCATACCCTAAACAGGAAGAAGAATAAAAAAGCAGTTTATTACCAGTATTATTGCTAATATTATGCTATTATTTGTTTTACTCAGTTTTGAAATCTGGAATCAATCTAAACATAGATGCATTACTTTATTATCACTAAAGTTGAAGGAAGTAGGTGAGAAAAAAGAAACACCACAAGCAGTCTGCTGGAGAAAAGAATTTTGGTTTGGCTTGGTTTGTTTTTTTTTTTTTTTAATGGAAGAATTAAAGACATCTTTAACATATTTGATATTATTGAGAATATCAAACTGACTGCACACTTTAAATCTCAGAACATGTTCATACCTGAGGCTGTATGATTTTAATAAATGAACAGAATTACTTGGCTTTCCAAATCTGAATAAATAATAGGCATGTTGGTGAGAGGAATGTGGAGGGGTCATTAAAGGTTTTGTTACTGAAAGCAGGAAAAGATTGTTGTTTCACACTAAAAAAATGCACTCTCTTGCCTATAACATACCTTGGCTATATTTTGGTTAGCTTGATAAGGGAATACAATGCTGAATACTTTTCAGTATTTTCAGTACTTTTCAGTGTAAGGGAATACAACGCTGAATAGCTTTTGCTGCTCACTGAGAGCTCCTCTTCAGCATTCAAAGTGCCCCATGGAGAAGAACATGACTTGTCCTTCATGTTTTACAGACCTCCTATGTCCTGGCCTTGGTTTGGGTATCCAAGTAATTACAAGTAACTGCAAACAGGTAGCACCCTGTTCAGGTGACAAGCAATAAAAGTCAAATACATGCAAGATCGTGGGTGAGACACTTGCATGTTATCAGCCTTGTTGCCTTGGGCTTGCTACAGCCATTTTGCACTTCTTAGAAGCGCTGGAAAGAAGCAGTCTGGTACACTGTCTTTTGTCACAGAAAGAATTGTGAAACTAGCTCTGAAAAAGACTTTCCTATCAAGCAAAATTAAGAGCAAAGGATGCTGGTATCAGCATTTTTATTTTATTTCATAAGCACAATATGAAAAATTTGCTCAGAAAAGAGTAGTGAAATGAAAGAGCAGTGAAATAAATATCCATAACCATTTTTCTTTCCCTTGAATTTTATGGTGTCTTGCATCTGAAGATCTTTGTCAGTTATGAAAATATCTTCCCAAATAGTAAATCAGGAACTTGTTCTTCCATATCTTATCTACTTGAACCTATTTATCACATGAAGCCAAAATCCCCTGTAAGAATGCAACAGTAAGTCTAACAATGGACCACTACATGTCAAGGCAGTTTGATTGCTTAGAAGGACCCAAAGCGAAAAAGGAATCATTCGCAACAGAGAACCTCTCTTGTACATCTAAACTTAATAGTACACATCAGAATAAGTAAAAGTGTTCCACTAACTAGCCAGCCAGCTTTCTTTGTTCATTGCTTTTTCTTTTTCTTCTTTTTCCTTTTCCTTTCTTTGTTCTTGTTTTTTTTCTTTTTCTTCTTTTCCTTTTCCTTTTCCTTTTTTCATTTTCATTCTTTTTAATTAATGCTCATTCATTTCCCAGTTTAAACATTTAAAGAAAGACAAAAGATTAACTATTATGCCTGGAGCCTGGAATGTTAGAACCTTGGGATACTTAAATACAAGAGCTTAGCACTATATCCTGCTCTGGCTGATGCTGAACTCAGCATTGTTGCATCTGAGCACTTAGTTCCATGATGTAATATTTCATCCCTTTCTAGAAAATATTCCTAAATGCAAGAAGGGCTGTTATAAAATATTGCTGTGTGCTGTTAAACCACTATTCTCTCCCGTTGCAGAGGTGGTATTTTTTTGGTGAGTTAAGTGATTCTGAAATGCTGATTGAGTAGATACGCTTCTTAAAGTGTTTAGAACACCTTTAGAGTATCTGAGGTGGTACTACATATAATGGTAAGAATCTACTACTGTTATAGTCTCAGAGAAAACAATAAGTTATACATAACCTCTGCAGCAGAAAAACTGGATTTTCAATTTTTAAGTTTCTTAAACAATTTTGCTGCAGGAAGGATAGAGAAAATTTGTAATAGTAAGCAATGAACATGTAAAGTGCAGCAAAATATCTCATATATTGAGGCTTGATCAGAACAAATATTTCCTTAAAGTCGGTCAAGTTTTTTATTACAAACAATAAGCCCAGTTTGAATACCAGAAGACTATGCCACATTGAAGTCATGGGGAGTTTTGTTATTTAAGATTTACTCAGCTGTTGAATTGGTTCAAGTGTTTGTTATGGTCTGGCATCACTTCTTATTTGATGGGTTTTTTTTTATTTGAATGCATTGATTGTTGGAGCAGTTTTCAACCTATAAGCTATTTAGAAACTGATTAAAGTTGATTAAGTTAATAAACAACTTTTTTTGAATTAATAAATATGATCTGATGAATGAATGAAAAATATGTCTAATGATTTGGCTCCTGGAAACTAATAGTTGCCTTTTACACATTTATATTATTGAAAACCATTTTTAAGCTCACATCAACCACCGCCACTTTAGATAAACCTTACTGGGCTACATGCAAAGTTTTTGCCAATTTATCCTTGCTGCTTTCTTCTGAAATAAATGTGCAAGAAATAATCATAAATACATTTTACCTTTACATTTATTAGAGCTTTGATATATATTGAATCAGTTCCAAGGTAATTGCTTCTCTGCATTGCAGAAATGCCTAAGAATTTAGGGTTTTTTTGTTTTCAGTTTTTTTTTTTGCTACAAAAGGATTCAATTTATATGATGGCTGAAAGAATTAAGACCAATGGTTAGTGATGCTGGTTAGCCACATCAATTTGTACTGCACTTTGAAAGATCAGGATGTGGATATATGCTGTAAAGATTTAAAGAAGAAAAGATTGGGTATATGCACACTGAGTCATCATTTCTGTTCTCGTTCAAAGCACAGCCTTATCTAGGGTTCTAGAAAGAACTGGGTGAGTCTATTCAGCTCTCTGTAAACAATTTCAAAATATCAAAACTACAAATAAAAAAAAATGATTTTTATACTATTACTATTGCAAATAAAAGTCACTTCTAAAAGATCATTTTATATTCATAGAAATATAACAGTTAGATTGCTATAACCAGCATCTATAATTTAATGTATGAAAATTTAATAATATCATAGTGAGTAGACCTACTGCATACAAAAACATCAGTTTTTAATTGAGTGCTGTTCCTAAGACACATTTTTTTTCAAGTGAAAAATTCTTCTAGTTTTCTTCTTACCAATAAATCTTTTGAGGAAGCTTTCAACAAAGGAAATATTTTTTGACATTTATTTTAATATCCAACCAAAATTATAGTATGGCTTCTTTAAACATGGAAATCTAACAGTGGCTCAAAACCACCAGCTCTCAAATGAATGATAAAAGGAGCTTAAGTATCACAAATATGTTTGTACGTTATTTGAAAAATAAATAATGCATATATAAATGTAGCTGTTTCTCCTTAAAATACAATAGTGTGACTCTTTCCAGATTGTGAGTAACTATTAAAACACTGAGCAGATGTATGAGGTGGAAATATATGTGAAGAGCAGTATCTGAAATATAACAAAGCAAATTAAAAT
The DNA here is from genome assembly GCF_040807025.1 of Struthio camelus. Taxonomy (NCBI): domain Eukaryota; kingdom Metazoa; phylum Chordata; class Aves; order Struthioniformes; family Struthionidae; genus Struthio; species Struthio camelus. The sequence continues at coordinate 51,761,299 of NC_090946.1, read as the reverse complement.
GTGTGTGATTTAAGATGTACTCAATATTAAGCGTGAGTTTATTAACATGCCGGAAGCATATTTGCATGCTTATTATTAACAAATAGATATGCATACTTATCAGAATTAAAAGCAGAGCTACAAAATAGACATGCAGTACTGCATAAAACCTCAGGTTTTCCCTTCTCCTTCCACAGCAAACAGAACAAATGGCAAAAGTATATGATTGTTTTTTTTTCCTCAAAAAAGGAGTTTTCCGAAAAACTCCCTTTAATGAATGCTCACTCAGATTTTTTGGCCTGTTGGCAGTCTGCTTGGAAGTTTCTTTGTCCCTGCAGTCAAAAATTTAAACTGGCAAGAGCCTCCAACATGGAGGTCAGGGTGGTAGGAAGCTTCTGTAATAATGAAGTATACTTGATTACTGCATAGTAATCAAGAGGTCTTCCATTGCCCTCTCCTGCAACGAAAAGATATTTGTTTGTCTTGATTTAAAATTTTTCTAGAGGTAATTTCAGTTTTGTGGATAGGATATTTTCCATCTGAAAGATGAGGAAGTATACCCAGAGTCCCAAATAAGTAAGTATATCTTGACTGTTTCAGAGAATTACCAATTACTGGAACTATCAATAGTAAGGCAACAAAATAAGGCCTGAAATTGCTCTCAGGTGCTCAGAGGACAGAAAACCTCCTGCATTTTTGATCTTCATATTCCCAAATGCTGGTAGTAGTTCAGTACAGAGCCACTTAGAGCAGTCAAAGGGACAATGGTAAAAGGAAAACATTGGCTATTTTTTCCTTACCATATTGTTATGAATCCAGGCTGAGAGAAGCCTGGGAATATAATCTTTGACCTTACGTGAAAAATAACGTGGAAAATCTAATATAGAAAATCTTATACGTTTTCTAGTGGAAAATCTTTCATTATAAGAGCAAATCAAAAAATTGTTTCTTGATTCTACTAGAAAACATATAGACAATATATTTTCCCAAAAAGACAATTTCCTGTTACTTCAATAGTTTAATGTCCCATCTGAGATAGTCTGGCTTATTCATGTGGCTGTATCATTTCGTGGCTACACGTGGTTCACTGGAAAACACACAGTGCATCAAGTGTACTCCATGTTGATTCAAGATACATTGTGGGAGGTCTTCAGAGCTTGCCATGAATCTGGCCTGTAAAAAAGACTGTAGCATGAGATTTTAACCTATGCTTCCCTAGAGGTCACATAATGACATTTCTGAATGTTTGTGGTTTGGCTGAAAATTGATAGTTTTCCTCAGAAAATGTTTTGGGCTTTCATTTCTTGCCAAAAATTTACATCTCCTGTAGGACAGCAGAAAACAAACGGAGTAGATGTGTTTTTTTTTCAAAAATTAAAAAAAGAATGAGAAACTCTAGTTTTATGTCATTCAAGTATTTCTTTTCCCTGAAGAAATACTTTGCTACCTACTTAATGAATCTTTCTGTGCACTTTATACCAAAAATAGGGCAAAATATTACACTTAAGGACTTATCACAAAAGAAAACAGAATACTGCTTACAGTACTTAATAGAGAGTGATAACAGAAGAAGGATGAAGTAGCTGATTTACACAGCTAATGCGGTGTGATTTCTGTTGCAGGATGGCTGTAGCTCTGTAAGCAAAGGCCAATGTTTGATAAGGAGTTCTTTTGCAGTAGGCACTCCACAAACACACATTCATTTCCCAAAGAGCTTGCAATCCAGCCAGAAAACAATCTGTCATGGCCTCAGAGGGGAGCATTTGCTGCCACACACACGTTTCCAACATTTTGACAACTGATGATAAGATAATGGTTCCTGAGATGAGAAGAAATGGAAATGAACTAGGCCCATCTTAAAAAACAAGAATAAATATTAAGTCATGCAACATTAAGCACATGCACATGCTCAGTGCCAATTGCAAATCCCTGTTTATGGATAATAAAGATACATCTAACAGTTGAAGACTGTGTTTTGCAAGCACCTGTAAGAAAATGTGATAAGCTGTAAATTTTATGAATAATTCTTGGATTTTTTCGCTGAATATAATATTCTTAAATAGGTGTTGTAAAACAGTTCTAGACTTGTAGAAGAAACATGTGTAACACTTTATGACCTGTCCTCCTTTAATAGTTACAGGAAAAAAATCACTGTCCCCTTTGTTCAGAATACACTGGATTCTGTCCAGTTTGAGTATAGCTTTACAGTTCTATTTCAGTGTGAATTTTTAATAAATTGAAGAAAAACTGGGATTCAAAATCTCACATGACTTTTCCAAGTCATCACAGTATTGTAATTTTTAATCTTATGCTATTATTTACTAATAAAAATGAATGTTCTCATTATTTTGCTATTTTTAATGTTTTTGATTTGATTTTGATCTTAGAGGCATTTTACCTTTCTTTTTCTTTTTTTGCCTTGCAACTTGTTACATACTACATGTCTAGTCTTACTTGTTTTACGTATAGGTCACTTAAGGCCACTGGATGCTTTATTTGTAAGATGACTTTAGAAGAATGTTACTGAAAGTTTTCTAAAGTCATTTGCTTTCTTATAAAATAGAATTTACTTCAGACTTTTTTTTTTGTATTTGATTCCTTACTTCATTAAGTTATTATTTTAATGTCCACTAATAAATTGTGTTTAAAATGTAGTATAACGCTGGAGACAAATGTCTGTGGCCTTTATTTAGTTCTGGGAATAGCAAGTACTAATGGACTGTTACGAAAACTTTCTAAAATAAATTACATACGGACCATAAAATTTGGCCTAACAGTATTGAAATTCCTTTGATGAGCTGAAAATTTCCTTCTATGAGGCTGGAATCTACTGAGTAAGAACATTCTTCTTTCCCCAAAACAAGCAGAATTTACAAGGTCCAAGGAAGTATATTAAATACCAGTCCCAGAAATCTACCTGTATACATACACACAGACATCCTAGAAACATACAGTTACAGAAGATTTTCTTGAAAGATTTCAAAATGTAAAAAATATAGCAGTTCGCAAAAGGCTAAAATTATGCAATCTTAATAAAGTTCACTGGAGTGCATGGATGATGATGTGATCTTTAATTACATAACTACATGCAGTTTTGTTCCTATTTTTCCTATTTCTTAAAATAGTAGCAAAACTAATACTTTGTTCTTTTACCTCATTTTTGACTGGCTGAACCACTGCTGTTCTAAAAATCCTTTCAAGAATGATGTCTGAGGCAGAATCAGATGTTGATCCAAACACTGAACATTTGGTAAAGCTATAAGCCATTGAACCTATGAGAAACTATAGGAAATGTCCTTACTTATGGGATTGTGAGTGCTGTCCTCCCTTCTGGCACAGGTAGGTAGGGAGCACAGGTAAGTAAGAGGACATACCCTTGCTTTAGCCTGGCCCCGGTATTGACAAGCACAGCTGGTGTAGGGTAGTGGTGTGACTCACTGTTGATGTGGACCAGAGAGAATCAGTCATGGGAGGGATGGTGTTGTGTATGCACTACCTCTTCCTCTGAGCTATGTCTAAAAGCACACAGTAGTCCAATGAGTATAACATAATTGAAGAAAAAGTTTGCCAAGAAGTCTGAAGTGATGTACAGTTTTATTACATGTATCAGAACTATCTTGAGTTTCCAACTACAAAATTTTCATTTCAGCGCAAAGGAAAAAAAAAACAGCATATTTGACAATTTAATTTGCACAGCCTAGTAGTACGTGAGGCCTATATAAAACTGCTTCTGATCTGAGAAAAATCTGTCCCTTTTGTGACAGAAGCATACTGCTGCACTCAATCACACTTGAACCTGAAGATCTGGGAGAGCCTTAACAGGAAAAAGGAAAAGAGAAACATGACACATGAGGTCGGTTTTGACAGCTTAAAACTGCGGTATCTGAAAAGCCAATAGGATCACGTGATTTCTCGGAACATTCAATGTATCACAGGAGCGTGCAGCCTGCAGCACTCTGGATATATGCCCAAGACAGACAACAGCATATGGTCAAGCACAGGGATAGCAGGGTAATGGAACATAAAATAGTCGTGTGTTACCACAAGAAGTGGGAAAGCAGCCAGGGGCCAGTTCCCAAAGGGTATTTTTAGGGGGCTGGTTTGATGCTCTTTCACATGAAGAAAACCCCAAACCATCAAATTTTGCATGCAGTATTTTACTAGGCCTCCGTATGCCCTTGCCACATGGCATATACACTGCTAGCAAGCAGACAAGTGCCAGATCACCTTCAAGCACCATGCACTCCTGGCACAAGTAAACAATGAGAAGTGTTAAGGACTAATAAATCTTTGTGGTGGATCAGCACAAAATGACTAAGGACTAGTGATCATGTAATTGTGATTCATTAGAGTCAATGTTCAGTGCTTAATAGCCCAAACATCTACATCCACCACACGTGTGATGGTTGTTGGTGTTACTAGTTTAATTGTGTAGGATGGCAGCAGTAATTATTGGAAGACATGCTGAAGGATCTTCCTTTTACTTTCTGTTTTGATTTTTTCCCTCTAGGTGTATTTTTTTCTTTTCAGGAGAAACATGAGAATGTCCATAAGACATAAATAGTAATGGACTGTTCTTTTCCTTTTTAGACTCTTAAGGAACAGTATTTTACCCAAATGGTGTATCTGGTTGTCTTTCTCTTGTACTCAAAGATAAGAAAGCTGGGGCTGAGAAGTAAATACATGCTAATGATTAAGGTCCCAAAGTGACAAATTTACAAAAGGAGGCAGACAACACCTGCAGCAAAATCCAGAGCTAAAGTTCAGCATCTGGCATATGGTTGAGGCTATATTTCTTAAAGCGGGTTTCTCAGCAGTCAGTGCCCAGAAAGGGAAATCGCCTTCAGGATTCAGCTGCAAGCTCTGATGCATGGAACATTTCTTAGCTCTGTCTAAAACTAAATCTCTGGTATCACATCCTAAACTACAAGGAAATGTCTACCTGTGCTTCAGAATTGGAAAGAACAATAATGTTGCGTGTGTTTGTTTCACTGTACTGGTCCTTGAATATCCAGCAAATTTTGTGGTTCAGAAAAGGGAGCAATCAGGCATAGATGTGAAGATTTGAATTGTTCAAATGGGATGTAGATTTGGGCTTCAATCTGCAATTCTGAACATAATCTAAAACGCAGAGTTAATGCACCTGCTTCCAGAAGCCACTGGTTGTGCTAGCTGCCTAAAATCTTCATCTCATAACCCCATCGGGGGCTAAGCATTTCTTTTAAACAAGTCAAAGAAAGAAGCAAGCATCTGTCTGTCACCCTGTTTCTCGTTGTCCTACTTCCTAGCAGCCTGGGAACTACAGCACTCCCATATGCTTTGAGTAAACTCAGTTCAATTCTTCTGTGCGGTGCTTCAAATTCACATTTCCCATCTCACCGAAAAAGATCTTTAGCTGCAGGATCTTCAAAGGAACTCTGCAGGAAGTACTCTTAACCCAATCTTTAAAAGTTTTCAACTTGTGTGGCATAACAAGACTTGTGAGCCTTTCTCTCAACCCAGCAAAAGGTTGGAGTGCTTATCTGGAATTCTCTTCCCAGTACAGAGGTACTGGTCTCTGAGCTTGGTAGGTATAAATATACACAGCCTCTGTTCTTCACAGTTTCTTTGAATATTTCCTATAAAAGGTTCTTCAGTACTTGTACTTATCTGAAAATTCTTGATCTTTATTACTATTGTTGATGAATATGTTGTTTTCTATGTGCATTCAGTGAATTTAGCAACACAGCAAGCCAGGCAGAATTCAGACTTATTTTGAAATGACTATTATGAAATTCAAGATGATGGAAGAAAAAAAAAATATAAAAGTTATCAATGGTCTGGCTGAAAGGAATATGCTAACAAAAAGAGAATAGAAGTTTTGCTTCCTCTGGCACACTGCACCCCTTTCGTACTGCCTAGCAACGGATAAGATGCCACTTATTTTCAGACAGGAAACAGAAACAGCAAGAAGGCTGCACACAAAGCTGGTATCACTGCAAGTGTCCTGTACAGCTCGTTGGTGCACAGAGACTTGGCCTATAATGAAGTCATTTGCATTCAGATACAGTCCTGGCTGTGTGGACATCAGTCCAGACTCTGGGAGCTGTTGTTTCATTGAATCAAAAGAAATTTGCACATGAAAGCCACATCCGCATTACTTAACTCTGCAGCTTACTCAGGATTGCCTTCCTTTTAGACCAAAGCAAATCTGAACCTATGATTAAATCTTCAGAGGATTTCTTTTATTTCTTTCAGATATCTGCTAGGCTTGACAAGTGGTGAACATTCTCCAAGCAAATATCATTTGAGGCATTACTTATTCACTCTCCAGTTCTGAATCTCTTCTTTCTTAGAAAAGACCCACACCACTGCAGAAGTTTCTCAAACCTCCCCAGTCTTCCTTCTGCCAGTTGGCAGTGCGAAGGCATTCATCTTTTCAGTATCCCCATGCCTTTCCAATTTAGTTATAAACTTTATTCCCATGTGCAATTAGGAATAAAAGGAACAGATATACGCCTGGTGGTAAATATTGATCACGTTACATTGAAACTAGATTGCAAATTGTGTCACTACTAGATTCATAACCTGAAATAAAAATTTAAACTAGAAATTGACACTGGACTATAACATACTTATTATCTACGTGGTCAATTCTGTCATCAATGTAAATGCACAAAGTACTCTTTGTTTTTTCTCAACTGCAAAAACAGATCAACAGTTCTACACAGATGCTAACACTGATACAGTAATTTGCACTTCATGTGGAAGTCAGCTTCTGTCCTCCAGGGTTCGTGCCACCATTTTATTTTTCTTGCAAATTTATTCTCTCACACACCATCTCATAAATAAATAAATAAATAAATAAATAAATAAATAAATAAAAGGTGGAGGAGGGAACATTTTCACTGATTGTAAAGTCTGGGGAGAACATCGTATCACTGAAGCCAAACAAGAACAAAATCTTCGGCTTATTCACTAAGCCACTATAGCCCCAGCATTGATAGTGGAAATTCCTCTGCAGTATCCTATTAATGTGCTTCAACCCTGACCTAAAAGAACCTTTATGGCTGACAGAATAGTTTAATTTTTGTGCCCATTCAATCTCTGGCCTCTCTGCTAAGACTGCCAACAGGGGTGCAAATTAACACCAATTATTCTGGTGTTTTATGTACTGGGCTGAGAGCACCAACTCATTTTACACAGGCCATCACCCAGCTGTCAGATGTTAATGGCTTTTGGTTATTTCTGACCTGCTTCAGATTCATCTGAGTAGCTCAGAGTTGAAAGGGTCACTATCTCATTAATAAGAAACTGACCTGCATAACCTCCCCCATCATTCCCGTTCACAAATTCAAGTGTGAATGTTTATTTTCACATTAAATAATAACAAAGGGCCAAACCCCAGCCTGTTGCAGTGGATGTATGCCAGTACGGAATTTAGCTTATTAACGTCAGTTCCATTGGACATGGACAGCAACAAATGTCCTTCACAGTTAAAGCTGATAAAATAAAGGAATATATATGTATATGTATTCATAAATAATTTATCCGATCATTTGACATTTAAAAAGCACAAATGTTATGCAACTATCTCGGAGGTTAGGAGAATAATAAAGGCATTTGTTTGCAAATAATTTATTGGATAATTGATACAGAAGTGATTTGTTTACTACATTATTTACCAGCACTGCTCAATCAGCCCTTTGCTGTGTGGATATATCATTACCTTAGCTTAGAACACAGGTGGCTTCAGGAGGCTGCTTCCTTGTAACTATTATTAGCAGGGATCTGCTATTTCCATAACAGGCTCTGAGGAAGTTGATACCGTGCAATTTTGAGGACTATCATTTCTGATATTTGCATTCTTCAGTCACGTGACAGAGATTGAGTTTTGCATTCTGCGAAATAATTCATCTGCAAAGGTTATAACACACCTGCTGAGCGTAGTCTCAAGGTCTGGGAATGGCCAGTGACACTGCAGAAAGAAGCACTGGATGGTGTTCTGCCATATAAGAATGAAGGCAAAAAGAGAAGAGGAATAGGGTTCCTAAATCCTCTCTGTGCATCTACTTGGGATTTAGTTACCTTCAAAATGATCTATTATGTTAGCATTTTCTGAGAGTATGATCTCAAGATGATGTGCACAGTCAGCACCTAGCTGAAGAAAGCTGAGAGCAAATGCTCTTTTGAACATACTGACCTTACAGAGACAGAGAAGTCTGCAGGGAGACGTGATAACGGTCTTTACATATAAAAAGGTTGTTGCAAAGGGATGAATCTGTTTGTCATCTCTGTGATGGAGAAGATGAGAAATAAGAGCTTAAACTGAAGAGAGGGTTAGAATAGATTTAGGAAGACCCCTCATTAGACATATTTTTATAACAAATTATGAAAAGAGTGTATCAGGAGTGTAAAGAAACACCCTCGCTGATCCAAATACAGATAGAGTTCAACCTGTCTTAGAGTATGGAAATTAACTAGCTAATCTATTGAGATCCCTGTATTTCATGATTGTGTCAACTAACTATAATAAACTAGGTAAGATCATGTTACTTACAATATTACCTGTCTACAGAAAATGTTTTATATCAGGTTAGGTAGCACGTCTCTTTTAAGCCCATATTCTAACCTAACTTTAGTCCTCAGGGAAGACTGAGGACTGAGGAATGAAAAAATAGATGAACATGCTTCAGATTCCATGTGGTAAATTCACTTAGTGCTAATTCAGCATCTGCATTGAATATAGGACATGTTTGAAAGCAGTCAAATACTTGAATGTTTTAACCGTCTCCCTGCTAAATTTAGTTTTTATTAAATCAATTATACTGTAGGCAAAATAATTACCACTGGATTATTGAAAGCTTGTTTACTGAGGATTAACTATGCAATAGGTGGTAATTAAAGTTTTGTGAAACCAAAATAATAATAATAGAACAGGTTTTATATATACAATAACCTCCTCCACTGCATCAAAGCCCTGCTATTGCTGTGCAAATCGAGAGCATGCAATTTGCAGTGTATGCAAATAATGAAAAGAAATCTGAAATAAAAATTAGCCATTATGTTTCAGACATTAAGCTGTTCTCCATTCTCCTCCCTACTTGCTTTTCTACTCTAAAGCTTTTTAAGGTTTTGGGGAAAGTATTACACAAAAAACACAATGATTATCTTTATGGGTGCTGGCTGGTGAACTACTAGAATATATTTGTGGAATTTATGGTATCACAGGTAGTACTCCTGCAACAACTCAAGAGCTGTGACACAAGTCTCCTGACTTGCTTTCCAGCTATAGAATAAGAAAAGGTGATAGAAGCCTCTTTTACTCTCTCCAGCATTCCAGACTCTTCAAAGTATGAGGTTTATTTATGGGGTAGCATTAGTGGATACCATGCAAAGATATGTTACATTAACACTGTGATACAATATAGTTGTTTACAGAAATGTAACTAATATTCTGCCCAATACTCTCCACTGTCTTCTAGAATTAGGAGACTGTAACCACAGGCACCTTTCTGTATGTGGGTGTAGTTATTTTTTATTAAGTTCCACACAAGTATAGTAATGCACACCACAGCAAAAAATAACTCAGCACTGCTTGAAATACTTATAAAGAAAAGGAGAACACAAGTAAACGTTACTTTCTACCATCCAAAATCTCCATCTAAATTGGAGTGTCAGATAGTTGCTTATTTGATTTAGAAATACAGCACTAGTGGGGGGTTTGCATTTTCCCATGGGGACATATACATGTTGCACATTCTTTTTGACATAAGAGATCAAGTATATGGTTACTAGCAGTTTGTTTATACCGCCAGACTTCTGAGGATTTCCAAGTCAAAGAGGTAAAGTCTTCTCTTTTAGGCGATTTATGCGGTTAGTATAAAAGATAGCTGTTGCTTAGAGGATAGGAAAAGAAAATACATTAAAACAGTATATGCTAAATAACTTAACCATCAACATAGCAGAAGGTTCCTATAAAAATTAATTACAATTTTTTTATTTCTTACTTCTTCCCTTCAGTCACAACTGTGGTTTCTGCCTTAGCAGATTATTCCTCTCTGTCCTGAATCTATGCTAGCCCAGAAATTTGGTTTTATGATTTTTTAATACCTTTAATGATGTGTACTTTTACATGGTTTTTACAGCCAAACATAAATATCATCTGGATTTTTCCATTTAGAAAATTTGTTCTGAAGCCATAAGCATCCTGATTGTTTTCTGGACTGAGAGAGTCTCATCTGGATCTGTAAAGTCCAAAATGTGGATGAAAATGTTCTTTCATTTGTTTTTCTGTTTTCGGCAATAAATCATGAGACAATCTTCTGGATCTTTTGTTCCATTTTAATGAAATAAAAAAGGGTTTAGATCAAGGTTAACCAGCGGATTTCATATAGCTGGATAACTACAAAGCTTTTGTCGAAGTTTTACATGAAGATTCACTGTATGAACTCTTTCTTTGAGAGACTGGGAACACCTTTTTAAGATCGATAAAGTATGTGTAGGCAGAAGGCTGAGTTGGAGTTAAAGCATACGTATTGGAGAGAAACAGGGCAGTCTGGAATGAGGTCTCTTCAATATTTTTAATAATATAAGCAAAGTAATCATACTGAAAATCACCACTTTTTCAGAACGTTAAGAGCTATTGGATGCGGCAATGTTACGGATAGTCAATAAAATAGTGAAAGAATTGCTATTAGCTACCAGAAAGTGCTGAGTACTGCTTTTTCATTATGCTTGGTATAATAAATAAACATGATGTACAGGACCCCACTATAGAGTAACAATTAGAAAATATTTATCCATCATAGCAACAACAGGAAAATTGTTATAAGAGAGGTACATGGAAAGTTTAGAAGGAATTTGTAAGAATTAGTTACACCCAGTAGATTTAACAGCCCATTTAGAATTTGCTCACAGATATTTCAGATTTTTCGCTTACATTTAACTCCATTCAGTGACCATGAAGAACTTACTTTTCCATATGTGGTTAGGCAAGAGATTGGCTGCCATGGAGACAATGATACTGTACAGGTATTCTTTTTGTTTTTAAGCCAGAAAAAAATGCAATAAGTATATTACTGTGCACAGTGGAGAAAAAGAATGAATTATGTTACATTCTGTAACCCAGCTACCTGGAACTTTAACTCTACTGAAGTCCAGAAATGTAGCGTGTCAAAAAAAAAAAAAACAAACAACCCAGACAACCCCCCACCTCTTTCATTCGTGATGACTTTTTAAACGATATGGTTATGCATATCAGTAAGCTCTAGATAGATTATTCAAGTTGCTTTATTTAATTTTAAGAACCTTAAATCTAAAATGCCAATATGGAAAGTTACTATGCAGAGGACATTGACAGTAAAGAGACAGAAAACTTGTATTGCCTTTTAATAAGAGAGAAATTTCTGTGGCTTAGTTTTTGTGTGTGTGTGTGTTTGTTTGTCTGTTTAATCTATTACTCCCTCCCCCTTCAGGGAAAAAGTTAGGTCTATTTTTCTTTTTTACCTGAAAAAAGACAGGGGAATTAAAAATGACAGAGGAGTTTCTGGCTCAAAAACTAGGAACATTGTGCCTCTTCTAATGTCCTTAACTAAAGGATTCAAAAGGAAATGTGAAAAGATGTTTCCCTTTTGCACAACTGTGAAGTGTTTCAATGAGTGTATGAGTATGCTGTAGCACAGTGTCCAAAAATTGAGTAATGGCACCACCTGGACACTCAAGGCTGACTCATATGTATGGCATTTCTTGCTTCCATTGGAAGGAACTCATCTCTTGTAAGTACAGAAAGTACTGTTTCTAACTGAGGAAGGGAATGACATTGCCTTGACCTATTATCCAGCTGCCCAGAGAGTAGTTCACACACAGGTCTAAGATTGTTCTCCCGACCAAAAGGAAGCTCTGGATGAATTGCTCATTCATTATTCCAACATCATTAAATCAAGCTCTTCCTCTGTGTTGTTGCTTTGTTACTCCTCAGTACTAGCAAAGAAGCCAAGTTTAGCTAAGGCTAGGACAAACAAGATAACTTTGTACTTCAACCTGTTGTTCAGTTAGCTTTCAATACTAAGCTGTCTGTTTCTAACATGGTAAGATCCTGAGTGTTGGAAAGATGAATAGAGTATGTGTTAAATTCTAGTGCCTCTGTGTCTCTCAGAATGAAAGGGATCTGTACTATCTTTTTGCCTTCTGCTCTGTATTATCTAGTACCTTTTTTCTCATGCACAAGAACTGAGGCTATAATCAACCCACATACTATATAAAAAGTGTAGGGAAAGAAGAGATGCTCAGAAAAGGCATAGAAAACCAAGAGTGCTCTTCTATGTTGTATGTGGAAAAGTGATCAACCGGACTTGTATATGTATGGCAGCAGGCCTCAACCAACATTCACACTAAAGAGATGACCCAATCTTGTTACTTTTCCCTCCGATGTAAACAAGAGTCAGTTCATGAAAAAAGAGTTTTGGGAGCTGAGCTGGAAACCTCATAAGTAGTTCAATGAAGTTACAGTGAACAATCTCACAACTTTTCATGTATGCCATTTTCAAACATTTGGATACTTATTATAACTAAAATATCTTTTTGTTTAAAAATAAAGTGGAAAGCTTTTATACATACATACATACATATACATATGTACATATATACGTATATTTGCTGGTCTGTCTGGCTCATAAGTATCCCAAAGAGTACAATTGCTTATGTTGATTTTCTCTTCCACTCCTGACTAAAGTCAGAGTGAAGAGTCATAAGCAGCCAGAAATAGTAATAACAACAACAACAACTTTTTCAAACTATATAAATAGTTTAAGTATTGAAAAAAGGTTGAATTTGTTTTCTGTGTAATGTTACTACTTCCTTCCTTCTATATTCTTATTTACCATTCTCTTACTTAAAGTACTGCTTACTTCAACTGTTGTGTAAATATGCAATGTAACATGTGTTTCCTTTTACTGTAGCAACCCAATTTACTTTTCTATTTTAATACAAAGAAGACACGTTTATAGGTGTACAAGAACTGATTTTAATCATTACTTACGTTAGCACTAGAGGCTGGAAACTTGCAGTACAGCAGATCTGAGCTTATTTCCGTTGAAATCAACAAAATCATTGTCTATGACTTTAATGATGCAAAACTAGATACTGTCAAAATTATTCTGTAGCTGGACAAACAAAAAATATGTCACCATGGAAAATCTAAAGCAGTGGATTATAAAATGCTTCACTACATTTTTTGAAGGATCAGAGAACTTACTGAATTATGAAAATGTTAAGCTACATTCTAGCAGGGGAAATCCAAGCAAATAAAAAGTTGATCAAACAGTCTCAAAATAAAAGGGCAAATATGTGCCATGGGAAGATATATTGTATTTAAATGCTAGTCTACCCCCAAACTATACTCAGAGTTCCAGACTCAATTATTAACTTATGATTTTGGATATCTTTTTCCATACGTATAATATTAGACCTCTAAATCCCTTGTCTGTCTCCAAATGGATTCTTCTAAATTAATTTCTATCCTATGTTAATGGCAAAATTATATAATTTTTTTTGTAGTATTTACCCTGAACATTGTTGCTTTTTGTGTTCTTTCCACTTAATAATAGAAATTGAACTGTATCTTAGGTCTATCTTTTTTCTCCAACTGTTTTCCACTTAGTGTTCTATAGTCATGTCTTCCCATGCTCTTGCAAGCTAGGACTAAAACAGGTATTTTCCCCGATATGGGCAGATGTTTTTCGACAGATATTGTAACAGATAAATAATAACGGATAATCCCTTTATAGACATTTAACTATATATGACTCATATGAATAGGATCCTAATGATCCCTAGGTTGGACTGGGAAGAAATTTTTCTGAAAGTCTAATAGGCTAGAACAGTCACTTGCACTGTGGAGCATAGGCCACCCACTAGAATCATCTCTTTTTTTCCTCATAGAAATGATTTTAGGACAGTGAAAGCTCTTTAGAAATTCATAGCACTTCCATTTTTCTAGTTCTGCAGTTCTGAATCACAATAATCCAGGTGCTTGAGGATCTGAGTTCTGTAGTTCCTTGTCTCAAAACAAAGCAAGCTGAATGAAATATGACAGTACTTAGTATAACTCTAATCCGATGTCTTAAATTAAAAGAGTTCGTGGTCCCTTCTGATCTTAAAGTCTGTGAAACTTCCATAAAAAGTCTAAGTCTGCCAATGACTTTTTCTTGTGGTTTTTTTTCCTCTTTAAAAACTCTAAACATTTTTTTCCAGTCTTCCCCTGCTCATTTTTCATGGTCTAAGTTTTCACTACTCTCCCCCACTTAATACTTCCCTTCCATATACCTCTGTTCAATTTCTTGTCAAAGTATTCCCTATGCTATTCTCCTCTTTCCATGTGAATGTATATCTATCTTAGCATATCCTTCCATTTCTTTTTATTTCTAATAACTCCATAGAATGCTTTAGGGTGAGTCATTCATTTTCCATCCCCTAAAATGATCTAATTCTTTCTGTATCCATACACTCATCCCCTCACATCTACAACTCCCAAATCAGTTTTCAGTTTCCTATCAAAAACTGATACTCCAATATTCAGTTATCTGTCTGCTCAAACGATTTTGTTTCCTCATTTGTCCAGGTCAGCTATAATTTCAGCCATAATAATGACCATTTCCCAAAATGGTCCTGGGCCTTTAACTCCTTGAACTCCTTGGTGGTAGCTTTAATCTCTCTGGCTCATCACATTTGTGTCACTCATTCTTCTATTTTTTGCCCCTGCACAGCTTGCCTTCTCTCCAAAATTTTAAGATTTATGAAAACTCTGCTATTGTTCTCTTCTTTCCTCTCAATTCCTTTCTCTCATCTAGATCACCATCTAGATGAAGTTGCCTGGAGACCTGCACTTAACCGGTTACTTCATCCATTCTCTCCAGTTAACCCCCTAATTGCATCTTCTTCCCTCACATCAATCCCATTCAGTTTATTATGTCTGTGGTCTACACAGCTGTCTGCAACAGGTTTCCTATAATCTATCCTTTAAGAACTTTCCTAGTTTAGCTCTCAAGTCCTTGCCTCTTTTGGGTGTGTGCAGGGAGAAAGAATTCAATTACTTCTATTATATGGGAGGAACAAGAGCCAGACTTGGAAAGGGAAAGTATTCTCCTTCTCATTCCTGCTTCTTTCTCCCTGTCCTGCTTATTACCAGACTGGGATTGTTACTGTAGTGTTGAGAAGGAGAAGAGGGAGGTCGGACCTGGAAATAACATCTTCAAGGACTTTTTAGGCGTGGAAACAGGGAGACAAAAATCTTTCCTCCAGCAAGCTCAGAATTCTGCCAGAGCTTCGGGCTTTGAAGCCCCTGTCTCTCTCAAAGGCATAAGATTTCTAGTTTCTGAAAGAATTCATCTTGCAGTTGTGAGAAGCAGAAGCTTAGAAAGTGGACTGCTTCACTGAGTATTTTTTTGTTGAGATCCTTTAGGCATTTCAAATGGAGCCTTCTCCTCCCAGAATGAAGGTACGTCTTACAAAAAAAAAAAAAAGGCAAGCCAAAGAATGGTATGTTGCCCCAACTCAAGTATTAAAGCTGAGTTCTGAGTATGTGTATATATACATATGAAATATTTTATAAATATTATATAATGTTTATATAATACATATATGTGTACATATGATATATACATGTATATGATTTGTACATGTGTGATCACACACACACACACACACACACACACATAAATATAATCTTTTTGTTATTCATTGGGAAACAGATTTCTTCTTTATTTTTGGATATAACTTAGTTGAGATTCCTAACCCAGGCTAAGTTTATCAGATAAGTAAAACCCATGGTGTTGCTTCAAGGTCCACAATTAATAATCGACACTTATTTAAACAAGAAGTACAGACTATACTATTCTGACTGCATTGCCTCTGGTTACAGTAATTGCAGTCAGCAGAAGTATGCCAATTTATGCCCTACATGAATCGTCACTGAGGAGATGGCATTTTGTTAAACTGAAAAGCCTGTCAGTAAAAGGGAAGGCCTCCCAAAAACTTTCAGTTGACTGCATACAGTACACCACCTCCACTACAGCACCTCCGTGTGCCTCAAGTTGCTCGCTTCACTGACAGCCAGGCCACATGTCCAAAATACCACAGTCCTTCTTATCTAGTAGTAGAAGCTCTTTCCTCTCCCTTTTGTTTTCTGACACATGCAGTCTTAACCCTGTTAAAATGGAAGCTAATTCTTTGCAATCAGAAGTTGTAGAAACATACTGGAAATATTTTTAAACAGAAAACACAGCCCATGTTTTAACTATTGTAGGTGAAAAAATATTATGCGTATGGATGAGTGCAACCTATTCATTGGTTAATAGACCCACAAGTCCCCAGAGATAATCAGATATCCACCTGATGCTCTAGCTGCTGGAGTTCACATCTGAATCTTTGACTTAGCTGACAGATGTGTAGAAACTCATGGAGGGAGAGAGACAACTCCCTGCTGAATGAGCTACACAGCAGAGGAGGCTTATGTGCATTGTTAATTCCAGTACACAGACTCTACTGTGCTCGTGAACAACTGGTTTCAGACAGGAGCGTAGAAAGACAGGCATACTAGACATGAATCTCTCCCGGTTGACCTATTTTGCGGTAGCCTTTGTGCAGGCTGATGTTGGCCTCTCAGACAGGTATGGTAGTCTACTTTACAATAATAAACGCATATATTAGAGCCCACTGAGAAATTCTTATATTTTACAGAGGTAAAGTTGGATTGGCACACTTAAAAACATTTCCCTCCACACAAATTGTTGTGATATAGAAGAGATTTATCTCACCCTTGCTGTCACAGGCATCCTAGTTTTAAGTGAACACCCCTGCTCAGCCTTTTCTTCTGTACAAATAATGCAAAAAACTCTCAGTTGAGGCTATGTGTCATAACACTGAGTAGTTCAAAGCAATTCAGGAACAACAGTTTAGGCCACTAAACACCACTTCCAGTTCTGTTAAAAATGCCCTGCTGAAAACAGCTGGCATTAAATGTCATTATACCCGATCTAACAGTTTAAGCAGCCAAAATAGCATACACGCAGCGTAGAGCCACACCATAAAGCCAAATTCTTTCATACGAAGGAAACCTTCACTATGAGAACAGAATCTGGTGTGAGTGTGTTCATTTTCCATAATAGTAGGACAAGGCAAGTGTCAAATAAATGGTTACATTCAGTAGCACAAACTGTGATTTGTATTTCAAAATGAGCAAATATAAAAGAGAGATGAGGCAACGTGTTCTAGACTGAAGATACAGAGACTCAGATTTATGCAGAGTTCTACTACTGACATACCGTATTTCACCCAAGTATCTAGCTGTAAAGTATGGATAATGCTGTTTTCCTTCCTTCTGTAAATTAAAAGAACAGTATCATAATGAAGAGTTGTCACATGTGTCTGTCCTTCTTTTTCATCTATAGTAAGTAATAGCTGCATAAGCTCTATTCAGTAACTGCAGATTGAAAATACCTTAATATCTCAGTGAAAAAGTAGAACGAAAATGTTTGGAAATACAGATTTAGGAGGAAATATATTTCCAGGCAGAGCAAAAAAGACAACGAATTTTCATCTAAGTCTAATTAAACCTAATACCCAAGCCTACTTTTGGTATATATTATCTGTTAAGGGTAACATGAAAAGGTAACATGGGAAAAAAATTGTAGCAAAGATGTGTGTTTTGGTCCAATGAGCAAGGTACACATTTATTTTCACTCTCATGCTTCATATTCTACAAATACAGAGGCATACAGAGCTCTCATACAGCTGTCAAAGTCAGTGGTGCACTGCAGCATTCAAGGTAATTTCCATTTAGTGGTAAAAGCTGTTTTCTCCAATTTCTTGGCTTCTTTGTCTTTCTACTTGCCCCCATCCATCTAATACCACTCATGTCATTGGCACACTTACATTTACCACACCCCAGCGATTCCTATCCACCTGCATGACATGACCATAGCACAAACACTGATGATGCATTATACGTCCAGCACTTTCTGTCGCAGTGATACTCCTCAACAAAGTACTGCCTAGGGGCAGCTGCTGGTTCATAGGCACTCTCTTATGCAGCAATTATTCAGTTCGATTACATGCTGATGATAAGCTATTAAAAAACACTCATGCAGGAATTTTTATTTACTTTTTTTTCTCCCTCCTTCTGCCAGCTATGAATCTAATTGGACGCTAAAAAGAAAAGCTATCTGACAGATTCTTAAAATGCACGGAGTACCTTGGATTAGTTAATGAATGAAAATATATCTGTATTAGCCACAGTGTTTCCAAAACAAAAGCTTAGCAAGAAAATGGGAGAAAATAATTATGGTTAAAAAGATATGTTCTTTAAATAGCACCGTCCCTTGTGTTTTCAAATTACTTGAAAAATAGAAAAATGATAAAATTGATGCATAAATTTCAGGTTTTTAGGTCTTGTATTGATGAATTACCCAGATACCACAGAAATTGAACAGAACTGAAATGGGCAGGATAAAGCTAAAAAGAAGGCATCCATTTAGCTATTACTGCTAAGCATGTGCTAGGGTCTGGCAAAACCTAAAACAGACCCTGCATGTTATGTACAGACACTATGCAAAAATAGCTCTTCTGATTTATTACTGTGTGAACTAGAATAAATGCTGAATTTCAATTTCTATAAGACTACTATGTCATAAAAATGGGAATGGAAGTTTCATATGACCAGGTTTTCTGTTGATATTTTCAACATTTCTCTATTTACTGAACATTTCTATTTTCCACCCTATCTCACCTTTTCTTTGTGCTATAGTGGCGTATTTCAATCCTTAGAGAGACGTATATCAAAGACAATATACACTTATAACAACTAATGATATTATTATCCATGGAGAATGTCTATATATGAAATGAATAGCTGAATCTGACTGAAAATATACTTTATAACAGCGAGTAAATATAAATATGCTATAAGAAATTCATGCTACTTAATCTGCTTGTTCATTTCCTACCTTGAAAAAAAGGAAAACCTTATTTACACTTAGAATTACATAGAATTATTACAGGCAGCCCAGATGCCAACCATTTAGGCATTCCTCCTCTCATTCAAACAGACTAACATGAGTCAGAACACAGTCTTGAGCAAAACGTTTAATCTTGGAAATATAATCCATTTTTATAGTGTGCTGTATTGCTTTTCTCATCTATGCTCAAGAATTTCAGCATGAAGGCCACAAGAAGCTATCTAGTCTGTCCTCTTCACCCAGCCCTCCTGTATCTAACCCAAAACTCCACAAGCTAATAGTTAGCTAATGGCATTTCTGAGCTAGTATAGATGGGTTTATGTAGCATTTTCCTGTTACAAGTTGTTGTATTAAACCAGCGCAAGGAGTAGAATCACTTCTGAATTTCTTAAATTTAAGCTCAAATGATGTGCCATCTGAGAAAAATAAACATATAATTAGTACCGATTCATAAAGCTGACATGCACGGGCAAAATGAAGTTTAAGTTTCTAAGTTTAAGTTTCTGAGTTTCTAGTGTTCTCTTCATGTAGTCTTCATGCAACAACTATACTACTTGTCTGTTTCATAAATCAAGTTTAGATTCTTGATTTGTGTAACTCTGTCCAGACGGGAAAAGACTAAAGATGACATATTTATATCTAATTGATTTTGACCGCTATATTTTAGCTTGAATAGAGAATCAGGTGGCATAGAGAAGTCAGAAAGGCAAAAGAGAGAGGAAAATGGTGCAGCTCTATAAAATGATTTGATGCTGAAAGCTGCCTACATTAGAGACATAACAGAAAGGGAGGACCATAACAGAAGTCAGTATCTTGGTTACATGCTCAAAATGCCACACAGTCAATAGCCTCCTCAGAATGGCAAAGTAATAAATACATAAATAAAAAATTCACAGGAAACCATTTGAATTAGCTGAAAATTTGAGAAGTCTTTCTTCTTTGAGTTAAACCTATTCAGCTTAGTAAAAGTGCAAGTCAGTTTTTCTGTAGTTTCGGTTTTATGCACATATCTTTCCTTGCACAATGTATAAGATGGCAGTATACCAAATTTGAGGATGAAGACTACACAAAGCATAAAAGTTAGACACTACAAAGTTATTCCCAAGTGTTATCTGTAGAATAATTTTTGAGTTTCTAACTTGACCATTATGAAACAGATCCTGAATCTAAACACATGCTTAACACCTCTCTTATGAACATTTACAGAAGACGTTCGTAAAGCACCTAAGCTGCTTTCAGGTAAACCATTTCACCATCAGAAAGTCAGTAGTTGCTTTGATTCCTCATATCTTTTTTTCTATCCTGATTACAAGAAACTCTAGTTGTTCTCCTAAGCGGAAGAAAGGGAATCCATTACTGAAAGGTCGCTGTGACCCCATTCAGAGGACTTTTCAGAGAATCAAGTCTTTAAGTAAACCCAAAGATGATCACCTGTGATTAACACAGTTTATTTGTTCCTGTTCAAAGAGGTGGAGTCCTAGTGGAGATAATGAACTGCACCAGCTACCGTGAATAGAAACATCCAGTAGCTGTAAGATGAATTCAGTAGCTGTAAGATGAATTCCGTCAGTGAAAATGAATAAACAGAAAAAGTCTACCAGCCAATTCAGTGTTCTGATCTTTTTACATATATGACTGAGATATTAACAGACAGCAGGGAAAAGGCAGCTGGAACACACAGAGTAATACAGTGTCATAGTAAGTGTCATGTGGAAGAACATTCTCTGAAATATTTATAGAATACAACATAAAGCCATAAGGAGCGAGCACTTTGCCAAAGAATTAGAACTTCAAGAATTAGAAATTTATAGAATAGATTCAGCTGAAGATACATTTTTATCCCACTGGAGAAGTAGGGATGAAATTGTACTTAATTCCAAAATTATTAAGGAATTTTAACAAGACAGATATTTCTTGAAGTGTTCTAGAAAATGTGAAGAAATAAATTTAGAACAATCTAGTAGGTTAAGACTTATCAAAATTTTTCTTACTTTATGCTGGAAAAAATTAACAAAGGTTTTCTCAGCTGTCCGTTCTCCTCCTGTCATTTACTATTTCATAATGCACATTGTTAAATTAATTTCACTTTACAATTAACTTTTTAAATTCATTCCTTAATTTTATTTTTATGTGATGTTTACTTTAAAATTTGATTAAAATTCTATTTTAATACAATTGTAGCTTATTTGTTTCATATGACCATTTGCAGACTAAGGAGAGTGTAAAAAAATCTCTATTTACTAAGATTTGCATGGTGGAGCTCACATTATTTAATGTCAAATACTCTTCTATTCTTTCCAAAGTAATCAGTATATACTGTCATCAAAAAAGAAAAAGAAAAAAGAGAAAAGAAAAAAGAAAATCTTCAATTTTCTCAAGTTTATATGAACAAAACCACCCAAAAATATAAGAGAATTTTAATTTGGTTCTAGTCCGTAAAACTTAGCTTGTGCATAAAATTAAACATGTTTTGGAAACTATAGTCACAAAAAATTTAAAAAATTGACCAAAGTAATAGAAAGATGCCAATTTTATGATCCACTTATTTTTGTTGTTATAAATTATAAAAAAGACTTTAGAGTATCTTCTGGAGGCTTTTGAAGTATCTGCAGATAACTC
Organism: Struthio camelus; assembly: GCF_040807025.1. Lineage (NCBI taxonomy): Eukaryota > Metazoa > Chordata > Aves > Struthioniformes > Struthionidae > Struthio > Struthio camelus. The sequence goes on along the minus strand of NC_090946.1, from coordinate 51,739,709 downwards.
AGGAGTTAAATAATCAACAGAATCTTCAAAGACCCTGCATCTTCTGGATGATTTTCGGGTCTAAAGATAGCTCTGCAGGTTCCCCACTGGCATCTGGTTCACCAGCTCTGTGTGTAGTGACGTCTCACTGTAGTTCACAGAGATTTATACACTGTTAAGAGACTGATGTACTGCCGAGCTGTCAGACTTTGGAGAATCTGACAGTTCCTATGATGGCGGAGTAAGAGGGAAGAACTACAGCCAGGCTGTTCAGGGGGCTAAGGAGTGAAGACGAACAGTGTTTGCGCATACCATTATGCACAATTCATTTAACTGTAACCCCTCACCTTATGCAATTTAACCCTTTTTTGGGGAACAGAGGAATTTGGATAAGTGAACTTCATATCATCACAGCTATGCAGTAATAAGATTTCAAACTATAAAGGTCTGCCATTCTAGATGAAGTATTGCTTTCTGCTGGCAAAAGGAAAAGTTATAGTCTCTCAAGAATTTAATTTATTAGTTTAGCATTATATATGATATTTCAGGCTGTCTTGCAAGAAAAAAATCAGAATTATAACTAACACTTAGGTAAGAAATAAGGTCATCATGCTACGCTGCAACAAGGACATTATCCATATGACCAAACTGGGCATCAAAGGTTTTTAAACAGAATTAACAAAATATAGATTTTTTTTTAAAAAATGTGGTTTACGCACACTTTAATTTGCACCACCAGCAATTCTATGTCTGATAGAATGTAATCTGAAATTTATAGAATAGCAAAGCAGAAATTTTTTTATATAGCTCCAGTGGGTAAAATCTTCCCTTGAAAGTTAAATACATGTCTTTAGCTTTATCTCTTGCTAGATTGACAACGACTATCATTCTTTAGGGTAATAAAAATGAAACCCAGCCCATCCTCAGTTGACTCTAGTCAACTGTGTTGCTGCCAATATCTACAATTTGTGGCTATAAATACCCTCTGCTGCTCTTCCATGTGGGCACTAACGACATGAAAGGCAAATTGGAAACCATCATACAGGACTTCAGAGCTCTGGGAAGGTGGTTAAGGGTCTGGGAGCCCAGGTTGTTTTCTCCTCAATCTTGCCTATGAGGGAAAAGGACGGCAGGAGGAGTAGACGAGTTTTCCAAGTTAACAACTGGCTGCGTCGCTGGTGTTGGCAACAGGGCTTTGGCTTCTATGACCATGGGACCCTGTCTGAAGACCAACAGCTGATGGGGAGTGATGGGATCCACCTTATCAAGCGGGGCACGCGTGTCTTTGCCAACAGATTGGCCAGCCTGGTGAGGAGGGCTTTAAACTAGGAAAGATGGGGAAAGGGGAGTGGTATAGTGGGTGCATACAGCTAGGGGAGACAGCATGGAACATGGCTAAGAAGGATCCTCTTGCACCTCTCCTGGGAAGCTTACAGGCTTGACTGGCTCTCTGAAATGCCTGTATACCAATGCACGCAGCATGGGGAATAAGCAGGAAGAGGTAGAGATCTGTGTGCGGTCGCAGGACCATGATCTCATTGCGGTTACAGAGACATGATGGGATAGTTCACATGACTGGAACGCTGTCATGGATGGCTATGTGATTTTTAGGAAGGACAGGCCAGGAAGGTGAGGTGGTGGAGCTGCCCTTTATGTGAGGGAGCAACTAGAGTGTGCGGAGCTCTGCCTCGGGGTGGATGAAGAACAAGTGGAGAGCCTATGGGTAAGGATTAAAGGGCAGGCTAACATGGGTGACACTGTTGCCTGGGGTTTACTACAGGCCACCTGAGCTGGAAGAAGTCATCGATGAGGCCTTCTACAGGCAGCTGGAAGTAGCCTCACGATCACAGGCCCTGGTTCTCATGGGAGACTTCAACCACCCTGACATCTGTTGGGAAGACAGCACAGCTAGGCACAAACAGTCAAAGAGGTTCCTGCAGAGGACTGATGATAATTTCTTGACCCAGGTGGTGACCCAGGTGGTGGAAACACCAACGAGGAGAGGTGTGCTGCTAGACCTTGCACTAGTAAAGAAGTTCTAGTTGGAGATGTGAAGGTTGGGGGCAGCCTTGGCTGCAGTGACCATGAGATCATGGAGCCTCACCTGGAGTACTGTGTCCAGTTCTGGGCTCCCCAGGACAAGACAGAAATGGCGCTACTGGAGAGAGTCCAGTGGAGGACTACAAAGATGCTGAGGGGACTGGAGCACCTCTCCTGTGAAGAAAGGCTGCGAGAGCTGGGCCTGTTCAGCCTGGAGAAGAGAAGACTGAGAGGCGATCTCATCAATGTGTACAAGTACCTGAAGGGGGGGGGGGGGGCTGTAAAGAGGATGAGGCCAGTCTCTTCTCCGTCGTGCCCAGCAACAGGACAAGAGGCAACGGGCCGAAACTTAACCACAGGAAGTTCCGTCTGAACATGAGGAAAAACTTCTTGACTGTGAGGGTGACAGAGCATTGGCACAGGTTGCCCAGAGAGGTGGTGGGGTCTCCTTTGCTGGAGACATTCAAAACCCATCTGGATGTGATCCTGGGCAATATGCTCTAGAGGATGCTGCTTGAGCAGGGAGGTTGGACTAGATGATCTCCAGAGGTCCCTTCCAACCTCAACCATTCTGTGATTCTGTCTGGTATGTTTTGCAGCAATTCAAGTTTCCTGCAGCTGGAAATCATTTAACATTAAATCGTGAGGGGGAGGTGGGGAACCAGTTGGTCCCATAGTGTATCAAGTAATAGTACAAAAGTAAAGATGAGAGGGGCCTTAAAAGAAGTGGTGTCATCAGTCTAAATTAAAGCTCTGGAAGACCATGTCAGAATATAATAATTGAATAGATTTGAGAGGTGTTTACTGCATATTTTAGAGAGTGATTCTGTAGTGAACATCAGTACAAAGAGAAGCAGTCCAGTCATAATGATATATTGCTGAGCTCAGTAATGTGCCCTCAGGTAAGTGTATGAGCATTTGCTTAAAAGGAAACTAAGAGTATAAGCTTTTGTTGTAAACTCAGTAGCAAAAACAGACAGGAAAATGTTTGAAACAGAAGGACCAGCTAAGTGGTGTTAGTATTTAAATTGTTAAGAGATGAAAGGAGTGAGGGCTAAAGCTGGATATTTGAGTGTTTGAAGTGAGAATAGTAAAATAATGCAATTAAAATGGATGAAACTAACCTTAAAAGAAGATTTTGTAGATACAATGGACATAATAGCACCTGTGTAGTAACCAAAACTTTTACTAATCCAGTAATATAGAGATTTTTTGGTTATATGTGTTAAAAACTGTATTTCCTCTTGAGTAAAATGAATAATGCAATACAATATTAGATAACCCAAGAAGTGAAAATTTTTATATAAGCTCTCCAAAAAAGTTTAAGAATGATGTTTTTACCGTAAGGACTGTGATGAGAAAAAATAGGACGATTCCTATAGTTTCTGAATGCTACCATAGATCTGATGACCACTAATGGTTAATACAAGTGTAGTACCTGTTACACAGAAAAGTTAGAAGATAGATTACTACTGGTAGTTAATATGAAGAATTAGCTATTGCATTAGTCAGAATAAGAGATCTTCTACCTTACAAAAAATGTACAGTTTACTCAATAGATAACTTCATCAGAGAGAGAAGAGAATCAAACATTAACGGATGGTTTCTTTCATAATGATACGTTGAAGACATTAGCTTGTACCTAACAGCAGTAGCAGTTAATGATAATAGCATTATAATTAAAATAATATTACTCTTATAGCGAATTGTCTAAAGACATCAGTCTGCATTTAAAAGAACTGAACAACAAAAGCCTATAATTAGCTCTATAGTCCAAAAGATATGTTCAAGTAAAAGTCATAGCTACTTACATAGCACTTGAGAAAATAATAAGACATGTTATTAGCCTGTTACTAGCCCTATAAGTGATAGTGAATAAAACTGTATTAGTGCCATAATGTGACATCATCTTCTGAATCTAGTCATTATCAGGCAGCAGATATTTCTAGATGTGCCAGTTCTCATGGTCAGTTCCTATGCCATCTGTTGTCATCACAAACTGCTGATGTTTTTGCAGATTGTGACAGTGATGCCTACCAAGTGTACTTCACATGGATGAATATAATAAGCCTGTAATTACTGATATGTGTGCATTACAATATCACTTATAAATTAAAATTTTGCTGTTAATGAAGAGCACAGATTCAACATTAATGAGCCCTACTTGTTTACATTTAAAGTTATGAATATAAAACAGTGTCAACAAAGCAAAATTTTGTACCTGAATTTGTATGTAATAAATTGCATAACTTTAAGGTTGAGTTAGCTCCTGGCTACTTTTATGTAGTACTTCAGCACTTATATTAAATATCTCAAATTGACAGTTGCCAAACAACAGGTTGAGCAAGGCCGCACCTCTACTCAGCCCTGGTGAGGCCTCACCTGGAGTACTGTGTCCAGTTCTGGGCTCCCCAGGACAAGAGAGACATGAAGCTCCTGGAGCAAGTCCAGCGGAGGGCTACTAAGATAATGAAGGGACTGGAGCACCTCTCATATGAGGAAAGGCTGCGAGAGCTGGGCCTGTTCAGCCTGGAGAAGAGAAGACTGAGAGGGGATCCGATTCACATGTATAAGTATCCAAAGGGAGGATGTCAAGGGGAAGGGGCCAGACTCTTTTCCATGGTGCCCAGCAACAGGACAAGAGGCAACAGGCACAAACTGAGACACAGGAAGTTCCGTCTGAACATGAGGAAAAGCTTCTGGACTGTGAGGGTGACAGAGCCCTGGACCAGGTTGCCCCAGAGAGGTGGTGGAGCATCCTTCCCTGGAGATATTCAAAAGCTATCTGGACACGATCCTGGGCAATGTACTCTAGGTGACCCTGCTTGAGCAGGGAGGTTGGACTACATGATCTCCAGAGGTCCCCTCCAACCTCAACTATTCTGTGTTTCTGTGAAGTAAAAGACAAATAAAGGCAATTAAAGCCTTAAATGAAACACAGTTCTTAGCCACTAACAAATTATTTTGATTGTCTGCAAAAATGAATGTGATTTCCAATGCAAACTTACATTTTAGTAGTTCTTCAAAAGTTACAACTTCCAGTATCTATTATCTATGTTTACTTACTTACTAGTAAAGCAGAGTTCAGTTCAAGATTCTTGATACCCATCAGATTTACCTCCCTAATGTGCAGGTGCATGGAGTGTGGATGTTACCTTTTCAGCTTAAAAGACTGAGTCTTTCACAGGATGAACAAGCCAAACTGTTTCTCTTGTATCTTGAGAAATACAAATGTGGTCTACTGGTTAAAGGTAGCGGCTGCAGATTAACAAGGCAAGTTTATTGATGTTACTGAATAATTTCTGCCACTATAATTTTCTGAGATGTGGGATTTCTAAGATATTGTAATTAATAAATGTAGTTAAACATCATCCAATGAAGTAATTGAGGTAAGCTCCTTGTATGAGCAAAGGTGAAACATCTCTTTTTTTGTACTAGAGAGAAAAGAGAGGGTGAAGAAAAAGAAAAAAAGGGTTCTATCATATTTTTCACAGAAGTGCATATCCAGTCTCCATATTAACCAACACAATCAAATGGTGTTCACAGCCCTGAGACAGTAAGTCTTTGTAAATTCTGTTACACCAACTCAGTAGGCAGGATATCCTGCTAAAGCTGGTTAGTGAAAAGAAAAGACAGGAAGTTTCAAAGAAAGCTTTGAGGTTTCCTTTAGTTATGGGAATGCCCAGAAACCATGAAGCTATAAAAAAGGAGTGCTGACAATTGATCCTATTCTAAATAGCCTTCACTGAAGACCAGAAAGGCTTAGGAACCAGGCCAGTGGCCACCGCTCCCCATGCAGTCCTGTTAGTTCATCACAGGATGCGCTACCTGAACAAAAGGATTGTGGAGGAGATGAAGCCATTTCTCAGCTTGCTGACTGGGAAGGAAAGTCCTGAACTGTTGCTAAGTACAGAACCGAGTTACTATAAAGTAAATGTAAAAGTAAAATGTATTTGTTTTATTCACTGAGCCTTCCTAATAAATGGTTTATTCTTATCTTTAATAGAAAAAGCAGATTTTATTCTCTTTATTTTAAATGTGCCTAAGTATGAACTCAACACTGAGCTGGCACATACACGAGGTACTTTGCTGTCACAAGTCTGTAACATTTTATGAAGTTATCTAGTAAGAAATGATGTACATCCTTCCCATGGTTTGCATATCTTAATAAGGAACACTTCTGTACGTTTTTCTATATGCAATACTTCATACAGTTCAAAAATTCAGGATTGATAGGTCTGTGGGACTGGAGGTGAAGGTAGAGCAATATTCTAGTGTCTCCAAGGAGAAATAATCTGTTTAGCAGAGACTGGTAGCAGTAAAACAGTTCCTACTTCTCTTGCACATTCAGCAGTGCTTCTATTTGTAAGATACTTTATACAAAACCAGTCTGTGTGTTTTTGCACCAGGCAAATCTTCTGTTCTGATGCGTGGCCAATACACTACTTTTGGAGAGCTTTGCATATTTTCGTTTAGAGCTATGTTATTCTTTGAAGAAGAGTGAATTACATTTGTATGCGCAAACCCTTGTGAATATGAATTTCTCTTACAGTGGTGACTTCCGGATTGATACATGCTATTATAATGTAAGAACATTTTAAACAACATAACTAGGATGGGGGCAAAAGACTTTACCTAAAGTAATGTTGTTATGCTAGTACAACTTTGGTGCATAATGAAAGATGGCATGATTGTTTTAAAAATGTGTTTTCAGTTCCTAAGTCCTGGGAGGTGCTTTTCAAACATTATTGAACATTTTCTTCACATTTTCATGCTAATTTTATCTAATCTGTACAGTTCTGCTTCATCGTATTTTCTAGCCCTTTATTCCCACTATGATTCCCTCTTGAACTGCTCTAGAGTGCAGCACCTGGTATGTCTCCGAGTGATTCAGTCCAGCCTACTCTAAGAGAGCATTTGCTTTCTTGATTGTTTCGGAGTCAGCTTCTACAGCTGTGCCCTCGTTGTCTGCCGTTAGACAAGCTGAAATTCTCTCTCATCAAACAAACTTTTGGTCTTTTTATCAGATCTACTCTAATTTCTGTTCAGCTTGGTATTCCACATATTTTAGGAAAACAGAATACCAAAATCCTAAAATTTACCCTAACAAATGCCTAGTAGTATGCACTGTGAAATTACACATACAGGAAGCAATGATTTTGGTGATTTTCAGGACAAGAATCAGATTAAATCCTCTCCTTTAATTACTCTCTGCTAGAAAGAACAGAGGCTTTCCTTGCTTTCTTAAGTCCAAGGATGCCATGAAAGGTTATGGATCTTTGTTTCATGCCCAGATAATAAACTCAGCTGGTGGATGAAAGATTGTTCTAGCTTTCACATTCCGCAGATATCCATGACAAAAATATTGGATGAAGTTGAATGCTACTGACCTCAGGGATCAGATTTTATGTAAATTGAATTAAGAGTACTTTAGAAAACAAAACCAGCAACATCCAAATGTTTAATTTGCCCTGCCTTATGATGTATAGTTCCTGATTTTATGTACCATATGTGATAACAAAACTAATCTAAAATGGTAATTTGGGGGACTAAATCTATGACTAGTTATGAATATGATTCAGCTCTACACCTATCAGATCTAATACTCAGAAACCCGGTACTGTATTATGTATAGCTGTCATTGGATTTACATTATGGCTCAAATTAACCCTACTATTCTTTGGTCATTTTGACTTAGCCCTGCATCAAAATGTTAATTTGCTTTTTCAGAGGCCAATTATTATTAGGCAGTTTAAAATAGAAATGTAACACTACAACAGGGAACTCCATATGACCTTACTGTAGTCATATGGTCATGATAATAAAAAATAAAAAATTAAAAAGAATGTATTTTTAACATGTAGCTTTTTGTCTTCGATCTTTTCATTCAGTAATTTCCTCCTATCCACAATTTACAGTATGTTAAATCTCATTAATAAGCCATAAATATAGTGTTAACTATGGCATTCTTATCTCCTATAGAAAATCTGGGGGGGGGGGGGGGGGGGGGAAAGCCCACAGACTAAACTAAAGGTTTTTCAGCTAGTACAACATGAAAATGTACTAAGTTCTATGGCAAGATCCCAAAAGAATCTTTTGAGAATATTTCTGATATGTTACTTTTCCCTTAAAATGTAAGTGTAAGTGTTTTGGGATTCTTTTTTGTTTATATTCTTAATACAAAGTTTTAAACAAGGGCATAATTTTTATGAGTATTTTTTGTCAGTAGTGGTGTTCAGGCTTATAGAAGACTATTGGGACTGTGCATCACAAATAGAAATATGTCAAAAAGTAAGGTAAGTATCACAAAGTGCAAATAAACAGGCTGCTTAGAAGGGGGAAAAGGTGGCTGGTATGTTATTTATACTACATCTATTCAAGAAAGTATATATACTGTAAGAACTCTGTCAAGAGTACCAACAATCTTTACAATTATGTCTTTAATTTTAATGTTACAATAATAATCTGCTGCATAACAGAATTTGTAGAGCTGTAGCTTCTATTTCAAGGATAAAGACATTGATTGGCCTTCAAAACAATTCCCTCAATCAATATTGCCCTTGGCAAGAAATTTATTTTTCATGCCTTGGCAAAGTGTTTATGATATCTTGTATAATTTTTTATCTATGTATCTGAGCAACAGTTTCACTATTCCTCAAGAAAGAAAAAGAAAATTAAGCACATTGATAACTCAACTGTTTAGAAAGCACAATGCTGACGGCTGCAGAAATAAAAAAATGACACATTTATTATTATCAAGTTCATATGCTATGATAGCCCCTAAGCATTAACTGAAAAAGACCTAAGTTCAGATTTAGCATCAGGGACTATGTTTCCTTTACAATCTGTGAACAGGAGTAGGAATTTATAGGATATGATTCATCCTGCCCTAAAATATGCAACTCAAGCACTTTCAACAGTGTTTATCTCTCTCCATTGACTATAAATGGGAACTATGGAGACCAGTTTACAGGTAGACAATTATTAGAAGTCTAAAGTTAGGTGAATTCCACGCCTGCTGTCTAGATTCATTATAAAGCATATAGAAAATAGAAGTATTAAAGCTTGTGTATATTGTAGGAAGTGTATACTCTATGCCTCAGAAAGTAAGAGATGCCTTGGTAGGTGGCTTTAGGAATTATAATCATTAATTGTTAAGCACTTTTGGGTTCATCAGTTTTTGCAACGGACAATTAGTTTAGAAATAGTTAGACTAACTATACATTTAAATAAATATTTTTGGTACATATCTCAGTGAGATCTCAGGGGACCTCAGTGAGATTGTGATAGGTTTAGGATTAAAAGTATGAAGTGTGATGACTGAGTGTTATACGTCAGCAGGAAAAAGAGGTTCAAACTTCAGGCTTGGGCCAGTGGGGAGAGGTGGATCTTTTTTTCTTTTCTGCTCATGTTGCCTGTGAGGACAGCACAAAATCATCAAATCCCTGGTAGAATCCATCCCTCCTCAATGATGTTGCAGGAAAACTAACTTCACTGAGCTGATGGTAGCCTTTCTGAATAACCCCCATGAGTGCTATAAAGCATGCTGATAACCAGCAACTGTATCTGTTAAATTGTTTGTTAAACTTCTCAAATGTGACAGATGAGATTATAGCCTAGGAGTTATTGCCATGATCTAAAAGGACCTGCTTTGGGGAAAGAGATTGTTTTTCAGATCTTGTTATATTGTTTTCTGTTAGAAACATGGTTTTAAGTTGAGAAAATAAATTCATCCCAGAAATAAACTGCTCATTTTAATTACGGTGATTAACTATAGAAAATTATATCAATGGGTTATATCACAAGACAGCTTAAATCAGGAACTGAACTTTTTCTAACACATGTGCTGTTGTTCAGACAGAAAGTATGAGGCTGATGCAAGTTTTACTGCGCGGTGTTCCATGACCTATGTTATGTGTGGAAGAAGATTGGATGATTGGGTCACTCTGCTCGGAAATCATTTGAATTGAAATCTTATCAGCAAACCTTTTAATGATAGCTGGAAAATGTGGTCTAAACTTTGCTTTATTAGTACACTTAGCATCTTCTCCTGAAAAAGTTCATTAGTGTTTTCATTGTCTTTTTATTTTTAGAGACTCTCTGATGCCTCTGTGGACATGAATATTTGCAGGAAGCATCATAAAAAACTTTATTGACACCAATAGCATGAAGAATTGACTGATTATGGTTTATACATTTATTTGCACATAATAGCAGGGTGATTATATTATCATAACTGCATCTGCTGTACTACAGTATGCTCTGTCATACAGACAAACACGTGTCATTTTGTAACAAATACATACAAAAGAGTAAGCAGCAGAAAGCATGGCCTTGGATAACTTTTTGAAGAAATGGGATTAATATATCTATTTTCAAACTACTATAGAACTTGTATATTTATTTCTGTTTTTTTTCAGAGCATATGGATAAATGACAACCAGATTTCAGTTTCACATCTAGTATCAATGGCCTGTACCAAGCAAACTGCAGCTCTACATACTGTGTGAGCTGTATACCAATGGCTGAGATGCAGAAACTCTGTGACATCATATGTCACAGAGTAGGATATATGTAATAGGCAGGATATGTGTAATAGGATGCAGGCTGTGTTCTTCAGATTGAAATGGCACACTACCTTCGGTTTGCTACGGAACCAAGTGATAACATAAAATAAATTTTTCTCTCTCTTTTCTAGGCTGTCACCTCTCAGAATCATACATAAGGTTTATATAATACAGGTTGGAAATAAATGCTTATTCAAATCCTTGCAGTTTCTTTATTCAATAACCAGTGAGGGGACCAAAGAGGAGGAGAAAATTTGCTGTTTATTGTATGCTGCTTAGTCAATTTAACTGTTACTTTACGGTTCCTCATCTTTTTAAATGTACCTGTTGCAGCTCAAAAAGAGAATATCTCTCAGGTGAAATACTGTTGTAGCAAATGATTGAGAGACTCCATACCAGCTCAGAACGTTAATGATTTTGCTAACTTGTATATATATGGTTAGTTGGAGTGGTGGTCTGTTGGAATCTATCATACCATTTAGACCCACAAAAAGGTATCTTGCAGTCTTTGGCTGTGTGAGAGAGGAGCTAGTTAGTTGCTAAAACACAGACTTATTTGTTTGATCTTATTTGATCTTATTTGACCACTGGAAAGCAAAATACTCTGATTGTGAAAGTACTTTAGTATCTATTTGAAATGGTTTCTGCTTCTACAAGAATGATATTTTCAAGTATTATATATTGTCGTATTTATTATGCACTAGCTGATTTATACTCCTACTCAAAGCAGTGGTAAAACTCCATGTCAAAAATGGGCAGTGGTGAAACCTGATCCTGCATGATTGCAATTTTTTAGCATATTGATGAAAACCTAACTGAACATACCAGTAAATAATTTTACAGTTCTTTTCTAGCCTTTTTTAACATGTTCTCTTAGGCATCACTGCCTTCAGCATGATATTTCAGCTCCTATCTCATTTTGTCCCTTCAGAAAATTGTCATATTGTCACTACTCAATAATAGCTGATATCTTGCTCTCTCACCTACTGAATAGGTACAGGAAGTAAACAGATCATATACTGATCACATATTTAGTTCAATTAGATTAATATTCAACCTAATGTCCCCATAGGATGTTAGATACAGCTGTGTTGACAGCCAAGTATATTTAGAGATGCAATATACATTAGCTGTTCTGAATATTAGTTTGATACATTTTCAGAAAATACATATGAAAATACATATGTTTCTGAGCCAAGCAATAGGTCTGGGGTTTGCTGTATTGAATCTGCATGGGCCACAATTGTGTCTGGGCAATGGCACCTGTTAGAAACGTGCCTCTTTGCTATCTGGCTATTCACACTGTTTCCTTAGTTAGGAAGTGACTGCCAGCTGTTGATCCTGTTTGCTGAGCAATAGCTTTGGCTGGTCCAGAACTTCTTCAGGAGCATATGAAGTATAGTAGGCCAAAACTTTAACAAAAAAGGTAAAATTATGGAATCTGTGGGTTTTCTTTGTTTTGTTCATGAATATCACATATCATATGCCCTAAAGTTTTTTTTTTTTTTAAGATCTAAGAGAATATTTTCATGATAGAACATATGTTAAAGGGATATCTAAGTTAAAGAGACCACCATACAACAGAAGTCTGGGATAGCAATGGATTTAACTGCCGAATTGCAGTGAGGAGTATTTGTAGCAATTGCATGTCAGTTCTATGCTGCTAAACACTGGCATTGCTGGTAATGTTCATCATACAGACCAGACTTTATATTCTCCCCAGGAAATTCACATTGTAACTCCCGGTGTACATGGTCATGAAGTTCCTCACAGAGCATGACCAAGTGCGACTATATGCTAGTTAATGCAATGTATTGTGGTTATACAGCAAAGGATGAGTAAAGATATTGGAAAGACGTGGGAATTGGCACTTCTTTTCAAACTAGTTTAAATAACTAGTGCAATCAGTTTAAATAACTTTTATTTATTTTGTGGATTGATTTTGGCAAATTGTTTTAGACATTCATGGGAGGTCAGAGCCTAGTCCATGATACTTTTACATAAAATCTGGTTCTATGAATACTATCCGTTCAACACTGTGTTCAGTTCTTGAGTAGAAGGGGTGTAACAAAGATAAGAAATGCATTTGTCAACACCTTGGTTAAATTTGATGGTAAATACCAAAATAGTCAAGTAAACTCTTTATGTCAGCCTTGAAAGTAACTTTTATATCACAAAATATCTGGGTTGTGTGTGGGAGCACATGACATGTGCCTAAATGGGTGCTTCTGTGTGAATAGATAATAAGTTAGCAAAAAAGTTGTTCTTTAAGTTCAATGGTCTATACAAATTCTCTAGTATTAGATACTAATAAGCAATGCAGTGAGACTACAGATCCATTATCCCTCAATTATTAGCTTTAAAATCTTTCTTTTTGCTTTGAACAAAAAAGTAAGACATTATATAATCATAAGCATTTTATCCATAATCACTTTAAAAAGTTTCAATAAGCCCTTTAGGCAATTAAACACATTTGGTACAGGTTCCCTCATATTCCATCTTTCATACCTGTGGTATGACTTTAACTATTCATATTTTGTTAATTTATTTGCAGATAACTAAATGCATTAACATATTATATTCAGAGGGGCGGCCACACACTGGTCTCAATACAAGGCAATACAATACAAAGAATTGGCCAAAATAACAAAGCACTATGATGTTCCAAACTCATCATAAACGTATGTTTTTACATTCTTCACTGTTATCATATGCTTAAAGGTGTGTATGAGTGTGTATTAAGTGTATATAATTACTTTTATGCTAAGCAAACACATTCCTATGCAGAAAACACACACCTTATACAAGCTAATGAGGTCACGCCAATTGTGCTCCTTAATGATAAATGTAAAATAATTCACACAGACATTTTTCCTATATTTAGATTACTTCTTTGCTGAGAAGGTTCTATAGCTTCTTCCAGGGACTTTTCTTTAAATTTTTCTTAGATATTTAAGAACCCTACTGAGATTAAAAAAAAATAAAAGCTAAAAAAACTCTTTAATCACTGCGCTCTGTTTCACTAGATAAACAGATCTATTCTGTGAAAGCTGTCATTTCTATAGCCTATGTCAGAAGTATCCTGAGCCGTTCCTTGCATTTGAAAAGCTTAGGAGTCAAAGACCTTGTAATAAAAAGAGAAAGTCTTCCACTTATGTTACTTATATGTACAAAGAGCAATATATTCTACCAAAAATTGTTTATTTCTGAATACTATTATAATCTCTTCTTTCTCCAAATACTTTCTATATTTAACTAATATCAGCTATACCTTATAAGTATCATCTGTCTACTGTTGTCCAACCAAATACTGTAAAATACTGGGAAAAATAAGAATCACAGTTTGATGAAACAAGTACAGAGAGCTGAGTGCCAGCTACAACTTCATTCAATTGCAAAAAGTGCTACATTCTTTCTCTTAGTCATTTCTTGACTGTGCCACTGGTTTATATTATTAATTATTTCAATGAATAATAGAGTATCTGAGTATTAATAGCTTCCTAAAATAGGAAATACATAGTGGTAAAAGATATTGCAATATAGAAAATAAGATACTGTTTTTTATTCTCTTAGGCCTGAGTCCAAAAATCACATCGACTTTAATGGATTTTGAATCACGCCCGTACTGTTCAGGTGTCATTTTATCTCTGCATTCCCCAAAGTCTCTTACATTCTTATATGATGCTTTGCTTTCTGCATTTATCTCACACCTGTTCAGCTTTGAATTTCTAATAATCATTTTCTGCAAAACCTTCCTCTGTAAGATTTGTGGTCTTTACTTTATGGATAATTGTTTAAATAATCATAAAAGACAGCTTTGGACACTTCAGTTTTTGGATGAAGTTTACTCAAGAGCAGGGCTAGGCAAGTATAGCTTTATTTAGTTACAGAAATAATTGGAATCCATTTAAGAATGATAATTTCCTTCAGAAAACTTGTTCTTGTGTCAGCTTTCTTAGATCATTCCAGAAATCGAGACTCACCTGCAATAGTGCTCATAGAAAACATATTTAGGGTTGCACACTCAGATACTTCTAGAGGGCAAATTTTATATACTAGTGGGAAGTTCTTTATACTACATGTGGCATAGAACCTTAATTATTTAGATAGGAGACAGACGGTATTCCCAATGTCCCTCAGTGGACCTTTGTTTCAGAGGCAATTAAATGAGTGAGACAGGGCTCTGGTTGTACCTTTTTACAGCTTGGCTCAGTCGTGCACACTTCTTTTGTTTTTTCTGTAACTGCAAGAAAAACCTTATAAAGCGTTTACCCAATATGTAAATCGTACATATGTCTCATCTTTTTTCTTGGTCTGATCTACAAAGTCTTGTAACCTGAAAAAGATTCAAAATTCTTATATGATGCTTACCTGATGCTTTGTCATAAGCCTTTATTGCTTCCTGAGACACTTAAATCACAGTAGGATCGTCAGCTCCAGCTAACTGTAGTGGTTACTTCCATTAAGCTATTCTGGAATAATGCCAGGTGATTAACGTAAACAATAGTAACTATTTAGCACAAATATCACAAGCAAGCTATAAACATAACTACTACTGTAAAACATTGACCCTATAAATGTATAAAATATGGATGAACAAAATATTGCAGAAAAGATGAACTTGATAGGTTTTTTCAGAGCTTAAGTGACTAAATTCCACTGACTTATATGACAATTAGATACCTACTTGCTCCTTCAGACACATTTTTAGAATTCTTAAGTGACTTAAAGCCTAAGTCTTCCTTAAATGCCTTTGATCTGTTATATTTTTAAAATTTAGTATCCATTCAGTATATGTTCTGCTCACAGAAATGATCAAATAGTGGGCATATATATATTTAAAATAAGTATGTCATATTTGTTCAATTTCACAAAATTTTTTAAACATCATCTCCTTTTTTTCCTTATTCAACCAGTTCAGTTATATTCTTTACAACTAATTTTACCAGCTGGGTTTTTTTTTTCATATTTTTTGTTATAGTTCAGGAAGGATTTATTTTTCCTGTAAAAAGAAAAGGAAAAGATGATTCTCTATATAGAAGTGTGAGCAAGTTAGCACATGCCTAACATCCAAGAAAAGCTAAAGGAATAGAAGCTGTCTGTCAGGGATATTAACAGGAATGAAAACTGATATAAACACAAAGTTCCCGTTAGGAATATCATTGTATTCTACTGTGTATATACAGTATTCCGGGTTTTTTTTTAGCATTTAAATAATAGCCTGAAAAGCAGAACTTGAAAATGTGCTTGACATTCCTTATTTAAATTCTCACTTTTCAGTGATTGTGGGCCAAGTAATGTTCCCAGAAGGAAATATAACCCTTGCTTTAATATGACTGTAATTATTTCACTAAATCCCCTTTAGGGCTGCAATAGCTGGAACTGCCATAAAATACAAGGGGGAATTTGTTCTGGAGGTTGGGATTAGAATTTTATTTCAGCAGTATTTTGAGGCAACTGAAGATTACTCACACAAAATTAGCATGGCCGAATTCAGAGGGAAATATTTGTTTAAAAATGCTCCTTTAAGCATGTAATGCATTTATTAAGCCATTAATTACATGTAATGTTTGATATTAAGCCTTTTATAGCAATTCTGTGATGTTTGGCACTGTGGAAAAGTTAATGACCTGTGGAGAGGGTTATTTGCTTAAAGTGTTATCCTATCCCTGTTGAAGTAATAGAATTTTCTTTGTGTAGGATTGGGCTCCTTCAGCTGAAAGGAAGATCAGGAAGTCAGGCCAATAACCCCAAGGATAATTGAATTATATTAATAGCAAGATCTTTTGTACCAATCCAGCTGGTAAGGCAACAAGGTGCTGACATTCAGGAAATGTAGCAGTGAGTTTCAAAATAAAATTGTTTGCATGATATACACCCTGGAGGTGGTGTGGTTTGTTGTATTATAAATAAGGCAGTTCATATTCTCCCCCCTGTGTTTCTGCAGCATAGCAGAGCTAATAATGTGTAGCTGATGGAATTCCAAATAAAGCGTTATTAAAAATATTTATTCAGTGACCTTTTTGCCCTTTAGTTTCTCCTTCTTGTTGGTGTTGCACTACAGTTTCCGTCCATCTTATGTCTTCCCTCTGGTATGTTTTGTGACATTGTCTTAACGGGTTCTCTGTTCCCGTTTGTTAGCAACTTGTATTAATGAATTCAATGAAAAGGGTGAGTTATTATTTGCTGAATGTTTTCTATCCTAATGTGAAACACCTAAAAACTGAAAAAGCACAAAATAAGAATCTTGTAGCAAAGACTACAAAAACCCACTTTTCTAATTCTCATTCTGTTAATTCACTTGAACTGGAGGCTATCACAGCCTGAAGTGTTTTTCTGTGTCTGCATGGATACAATGGACAATAACTTAGACTGTTGCTCAGATTCAGAAACAGCTCTCAGGAAGGTTGCAAAGCTTTATTTTAGTGCTTGGTATAGTGGAATTTGGTGTAGCAAGGCACTCATTCTTTTATTGAAGAGAATACACCACCAGAATGCGGGACAGGGGAAGACAAGGCCACTGCATTAAATGCATTATCTTGAGGAAAGTACATAGCAGTCCCAAACCAAAGCCCTTAGAGTTTAACATAAGACTTCTTGCCCGTATCCTTCCTAAAATCTCACTGACATTCACTCAAGTTGAAAGCAAACATAGTTTTGAGAAAAATGATTATCATAATATTAAAGAAATATCAGCGGACTTTCAAATGCCTTTTTCTAAAACAGGAGAGAAATATGTGCAAGTAGTACAACTTTTTATTTTCTTTTGAATGAGCTCATCAGCAGCATTGTTGAAACTTGCTTAAAATATTTGAAATATATAACTGTATCACCAGAACACATAACAATATTACAACATAATTACTGTGTTGACTGAATTACTTTGTGTAGCTGCTTTGCTAAGCTTGGATAAAGGTGGAAATGTGAAGTGAAGGTTTCACGTGTATAGATTTTCCTAGCAACACATATGGGACTAAGCAATCAGTCTAGTAATATGGCCACTCAAAAGAACCCAGTCAATCTCTATCTTATATCAACGCTCCAAAAACAAAACCAAATAAGTGTATTCTGGAAAGCAGATTTCTCAAAATATTGATGCTGTCAATATGAAAGTGCATGGTAATATGAGAAGTTCATAAGAAGCCGAAAAATTATGCATAGGAATCCAGGCTATCAGTGATAAGGAATGGGAAATGCAAACAGCAGGTGTTTCAAGTATCTATTTCTTATCTATACATGCTTCACTAACAACACACTCTTCAAGAAAACAACGTTCACAGTCACATACTGCTAGTCTCTCATCCGCTGTGTTCAGTCACTACAACACATGTTCCAAACTCAAAAACAGATCGAGGAAGATGTCAATTGTGCTATGCTGTTCTCTGACAAAAAAAGTAACCAAAAGGTACAAAGCTATCTTCTGCATTTTCCTGCATTCCTTGTTTGGCAGAATACTAAAACATGATTTACTACCTGTGATGGATAATTTAAATGCCAGGTCAGGATGTGACAATCAAGAAGTAGGTAGAGCAGCGGGAAAGCATGGGGAGGAAATCATCATCAAAATGATGAGAAACTCATTGATTTGTTTTTAGTGAACAGCCTAGTTCTTTCAAACTTCCTGTTACCTAACAAACACAAACTCACCATCTGATGAATCAGAAAATCAAACAGAGTATATTCAAATAAATGTGAAAGCACATTGAACAGTCATATCAAGAACATCTCACCTTTGCCAAACTGAAAATGAAGGCAAGAAAATCTCAGCTTGAACTGAGTAGCTATCAGAGACAGAGGCAAAGACTAGAATGGAAAAAAATGGGCTTTGCTCACAGACAAGGGAATTCAAGATAATTAAAGTTGAAGAAAAGTGAGTTAGCCAAAAGAAGAGCATTAGAAAAGAATACTAAGAACAGTAAGACATAGGGAAAAGCAAAGCAAAAGAATGCAGATGAAACAGTGAAAAGTAGTGTGAGAAAAATAGATATGGTAATAGGTAGATCATACTATTCCATACTGCTCCAAAGAACAGTATATATAGATCTCAAAGAAGAACAAGCTGGATTTAGGAGCAAGACATCTTGTGTAGAACTTTCATATTGAGGACCCTGAGTAAAGAGTACTTCAGATGCAAGGCTCATGTAATAGCAGCCCTAACTTTCAAAGGTGTTTGATAGACCAAAGATGTTTTGTAGAGCAGACCCACATTTTAGAACATCTTTTTGTTATATGAAGTCTCAGTAAAAGCTGTTAATGTCCTCAGGACAAGGATGCAGTTGGACATGGAGACTGGCATGAAAGTATCTACTTTCTTCCTTCACTACTAAGTGTAGAGAATAAAGAACTAGATAAACAACACAAAGGATTGCTATAAAAATAGATAAGACAAAAAATAGAAACCTAAATTTTGTTGATTTCATTAGTACTACTAGGAAATACCTCTGAAAAAAGACAAAAACAAATTTCTTGCAAAAATGAGGGTCCAAAGTTATGCCAAAATGCATATCCTTGAAACGCTAGAAGAGAAAAAAAAATGTTTCATATGATAGAGCAGCTCACCAATTTCAACAGCACTGAAATGATCCATAGAAACCTCATAAAGGAGGTGATAGCAAGGAAGGGAAGAGTACAGACTATATTCACTTACCTTAGCGGTGGATGGAAATCAAAGATATACCACAAAGATAAAATCAAGACAGACATTTAACTCAAACATCTTAACACATGACTGTGGGTTCAAAAGTGTTATATAGAAAGTTAGACACCTTTCAAATAGTAGCTGAGACTCACCTCACGTATTTTAAGATATCTGTAGGGAAAATAGAGGGATATATATGATGATCCCCATGGGCTCCCTTTATATCCAGTGGAGACAGATAGGCACTTCCAGGGTGCTTTCAGGCATTAATAATTACATTTTGACAATGATATTCCTTATTCTGAAAACAACTGACTGAACTAACTATTTGAAATTTTCTGTCTAAAGTTAGATAAGTTGTTCTAAAAGTAGACATAGCTTATTGGGAAAAAACTTTTTCTCTGTCTTCAGAACGTTCACATTGTGGTCCTCATAAAGGCTTTTCAAAACAATTAAAAGACTCTGTGACGTGAATGATATTAGATTGTATCTTTGGATACTGTTTTTTAGGGA
The DNA here is from genome assembly GCF_040807025.1 of Struthio camelus. Taxonomy (NCBI): domain Eukaryota; kingdom Metazoa; phylum Chordata; class Aves; order Struthioniformes; family Struthionidae; genus Struthio; species Struthio camelus. The sequence continues at coordinate 51,719,972 of NC_090946.1, read as the reverse complement.
CTACTTGTTAAAGATCATGACAATATTTGGTCCATCATCTCATAATTAATAACTATGCATGAACATGCATTCAGTTACCTAAATTAGCAATGTCCTTGCTGTGATTACTGCTGGGATTCCTCTTTCTATCACTAACTTAATATAATAGTGATATTAATCCAAGAACTATGATGCACTGAACGAACAAAATCTATTACTTCTAATCAAGCCACAGATGTCACCTGCATGTCCCTATTTTCCTTTCTTTGTACTGTCCAGACAATATAGATAAAACAGATATAGACGCCATCTCAGGACACCATAATGTCCTTTTATCTTTATAGGGTTCATACTCTGGTGAAATTCATGTCTTAAACTACAGCTTTCTTTTACGTCATTCTGCTATAACGGCATTCCAAACAAGACACTGGAAGTCTGAGTCTCTCAGATTTCACAGACAAACTGATCACTATGCTGTTTGCAAAATAGAAACAGTCCAAGCGAGAAGAGAATAAAATGAATGTGGCAAAAACACTTGTTCAAATTGGGGCATAGAAAATTGAAGAGCTCATTTGAACTATACGACTTCCTTTTACTATACTATAACTCCTTTTTGTTTGTTAATGCGTCCTATTATTTTAAAGATCAGAAAACTTATTCTTCCACCAAACCCCATGCTGAGTTTTCCTCTTATCCTTTCTTGATTGTTAGTATTGTTGCAACCTGTTCCCAGTAAATGCGTCAGATTATCTTTCACAGTTTGCTCAAGCTCTTCCACCTCCACAAAGCTGTCAAAGCAAAATTTGAAACAAACTCACATATAAAAGCAGAAAAATACCATCTTGACAGAAAGTCTTCTTTCTTCACTTACACATAAACTTAATACTTCCTTTGTTACAAACAGTGGGCTTATCTTATGAATCAGATCTTTAAGACAGTTTCAAATAAATTAGTCTTTGATGTCCAGGGAATCTCTACTCCCCAGAAGATGAGCCAGGGTTGAAACACAGGCAGTGGATGAATAACATACAGTTTATGTGTGTTAATGCCTAGGCACAAAACTGAACTCAGCCTCTTGCAAAACTTTAGATTTTTTTCAGAGAGAAAACCTAATTAGTTTATTACATGGGTTGAATCTAGCAAGAGGTGATAGACAATATCTAGATAAACTTAAAAAGGAGAAAGAAGATGGCAGAGTCTGAAGGACAGTTAGTATGACAGTGTAAGTCACTATGGATGAAGTTAGAGGACTAAGAAGAAAAAAGAAAAGAAACAAATTCATATAAAATCTACATTTTTGTCATATATCAGCCCAGCTAATGTTTTCTTAATGCACATTCTCCAAGACTGATTCAATTACTTCTGAGACAGTGATGAAAAGGGTTTAGAATTCAGGTCTAGTTTTTCTTCTCCTGGTGAGGACAGAATACGTAAATAGATAGTTTGGAAGATTGCTAAAGAAATTATATCTTGAAAATCAGGTTTTATATTTAAGCTCATAATGCATGCTTAAACTTCAGACTTCGAAACTTTCCAGTTATTCCTTATTTGCTTATGCTACTATTATTTTCTTTCTAGTTCTAACCATTTTGCTTTTTATACAATGCTTGCTGATGTTTATTGTGTTCTGCTACTGCTGAGCCGGCACCCAGATTTGCGTGGGTATTAGTCCTAGTCCCATAGGCTATTCATTGTCTTTGGCTAAATTCCCTTGCAATTCCAATTGGCTATACCATTTCTCGCCCAAGCTTTGCCTTATGAAACAGTTGCCGGGCTTCACTGTAACAATGACTGCGTTTCAGTAGTTGGTAAATTGATTGCTCTTCCTATAATTTAAAAAGTACTCTGAGGGCTCTTTATTAATAAATATTCTCAAATGTTTTGTTAATAATTCTACCTGTATAGAGCACAGAGCAGTCATCATTTCACACAATCAGCAGACGGTAGCGCACTTGGACAATGTTTTAACAGTTCAATTGATGTGCACGCTATCTAATCGGCTAGATTTTAAAGGGCTCACAAACAGTTGCTACAAAGAGAGAGCTTTATCTTCCAGCTGGCTTAGCCTCCTCATATTTATCCTCTAGTTACTCCTGCTCTTTTCTCAGTCTCCATCCCTTTGAAAGATTTAGAGAAAACACTTCAAAGTGTTGTTTTTCAAAGATGTGGTACTTAAGATAAACTCCCCTGGAATCTGACCCTCTCCTCATATTTCCCATTTTATGCACATTCACATTCAACTTACTCTTCTCCAGTTTGCTACTGTCACACACAGCAGCCAAACCTTGGATTCACTTACCATGTAGAGTCAAACAAACAAACAAACAAACAAACAAAGGGATATAATAATCTTATTTCAACATTAACTTTTATACCAGCAGTGTTCTCACTTTCTTTGCTTTGGATTCAAAAGTCAAAGTTTAAAATTCTGCTAGGCTCAGTGATTTACTTCAAATATTTCTTTTGCAACTCAGTTTCTCAAGAATCTTGGATTCCTACTTATGCTGCCTCACAGCTCTAGTAAATCCAGCAAAGACATAGCAAATGGCATTAAGTCAAATGAATTTCTTTCTGAAATTTGCCTAAGTTCCCATATAACAGCTTCCCAGTACTTCAGTTTTACCAGCCTCTCTGTAGAATAAGTAGCTTGATAAAGAAGATTCAGTATTAAAAATGCACCATCAGTGGACTTAACCCCTAGAAGGGCCTGGCAACATTTTGAAAAGGGTCTGAAAAAGTTAGACATTCGATTCAAAGTGAGTTTCAGAGGGAACTAAAGGAAGAGAAATCCCATGAAAGATTCCAGCTCTAGGAAATGTTGCATTGCTTAGCTTTGCATCTAGCCTTCTCTATCATCTGTGTGATAGGGAATTCTCCATTTTAGGAACGCAGCAACACGGATTGTCTTTTGCTTTCCTCTGGATGAAAGGTTTCTTTGTGACAAATATGTGAGGTGGTCCACCTACAAAGTGCACAAGTAAAGTAAACAGTGTATAAATAGTCTACTACCAGTGCATGTAGTATAGCTCTGTGGAAGTATGATATACATTTGGGAAGTCTCATACCAAGTAAGAGCCCCAACAGTATGAGTTAACTGCCTTACAGCTCTACATTCATCGTTATTTTCAAAGTTCATGTCTTTATATTATTAAAAAAAAATCCTCACAAACGCAGTTACCAAGCATTCTGGCCAGCAAATGATGCAATGACAAAACAACTGTTCTTCATCCTTGGCCTTTTCTTTTTCCCCTTTCTTTTCTAACCAGCTCAAATGCACTGCCACTCACATAATACCTTACGCAGGATTTCTGTCAGCCAGGCCTGATCATCCAGACTGATAAGCAGTTCTAAAAGTGCCTGATTAGGTGTGTTAGCTTCTGTAATGACTCTGTGTTATGCAACACAAATAGGTCAAGTTGCCTCTAGCCTGCTCGTTTGCTTGCTTTCTAAATTGGCACAGTGTCATCACCACCACCTGCTCATTCACTGGCAGGACAGAACAAGATGATGTGTTCTGGCAAACAGAAGTCCAGCAGCTCAATCACTCGCACAATAACTAAGGCAAAAGAGAACGAACACTCATGAGAAACTGTGCCGGAGGGAAGATCCCGTGCAGCTGCCAGCGCCGCTAGCCAGTCATTCCATCTCACACCGCCCCCTCTAGCCCGTCTACTGAGTCGTGCTACTCAGTGCCTCTAGTCGGCTTTGTGTACCTCTGTAGATGGTACATTTGAGAACTTGGCTAGAGTGGTAGTGCTAGAGAGTGTTAATTTTAACTGTTCACTGGCTGACTTCCAGGTCACACTTCCCAAAACTGTAACACCTTGGCTTAGGAGTGGCATGGAACATTTAGAGAAGGATACGCAGCAATGGCAGCAAAAACACTGCCCTTTTAATTGATTTTACTACTTAATGTCATTTAAATCATGTGACTACTCTTCCTCACGCCAGGATTTAAGAAAGAGCAGAAGTAAGCTCTACTATAGAAATCAGATTCTAAGAAGCAAATGCTTGCTTTTTGAAATCCCATTCCTTCTGGGATTTGCTTTCCTTTAAGAAAGCACAGGGTGATCTAAATAAATTGCTGCAATTATGGCTCTGATTCAGAAAAGCACTTCAGCACATACTCAACTTAAGCATGAACTTGGCATGCATGTTTCTAAGTGCTGGCCTGTAATGGTATTGGTGTAACTAAGACAGAAATCTTCCCCCTTTTATTCAGTATGCAGTAAAAGGAAAACTCTCAGAAGACAGCTCAACAAAATAAGTCACCTTTTGGAGAGTATATGCTCAGTATCATAAAATCTACTGTGCAGCTGTGTTCACATCACTTTTTTCCCCAGTTTCTCTTTCACTTATCTTGAAATAGCCAAGTTATGTTGGTGAGCACTAGCTAATTTTATCAAAAGAACACTCATCATTTCAGGTGCCCTTGAAGGAAAAAAAAATCCTGTTATTTCATGAAATAAGGAAATTCCACTTTAAATCACTGCCCCCACTGACAATATTTTTGGGAAGAAAATTAACCAGGAACAAGTAATACGGCCAGGACAGATAACTATGTGAAAGATTGAAATTATAACCATATATGAACTCTAAATCATTTAGACCCTCGGCCCAGCTAAGCAAATAGCAGTTGGATATTTGTTTAAAATCTAGCAGACATATTAATACTTTTAGGAAAAAATTCCCTACAGCAATACTTTGATTCAGGATTTTCCACATTTAATCTTAAGGCAGAGGTATCCAACTTGACTGTTATGCACACTAGGCAGCTATTATCTGAGAGAACTAAGTGTCTTTGCCTTCGTCCCAGTGCCAATGTTCAGTTCTGCGAGCAGTGATATATAGAGAAGGAACTGGAGGAAGCTCAAAGATTTCTCCCTCCTCCTTTTCTTTTTCCTTGCCTTCCCTTGCCTTGCGTTCGCTTGCATTCCCTTGCCTCCCCTTTCCTTGCCTTCCCCTCTTTTCCCTTCCCTCCCTATCCTTTCCCTTCCTTTCTTTAAGAATTAAGCAATTTTTTCCTTGTACCAAAGAATCAGCTCCATTTGAAGAAGAAAGATTCACAGAGCTTTGTTGAAGCTCTACTTGAAGTGAAAATAAGCTCAGTATTGCTTCCCTTGCCTTTTACTTTTCCCTCAGAGGGAATCTTGAAGGAGGTAAAGACTTCATTGCAACATCAACAGATTAAACATCTGTAAACTTTTCTCTGTAGGTCTATCTACTTTTCGTATGCACTCTTTGTGTTCTGTAAATTTGAATAGGCAACAGTGAACAAGTCAGTATTTTTTAGTGGGGCATGGCTCTGCAAAAAAAAATCAGAGAGGGCTATGGAAGCAGAGATTTTAAAGGAATAGTTAATGTTCCTAAAGGAAATGTTGCAAAACATTTCTGAGATAAGTATTCAAACTCTGGGTGAGGGCTTTACACTGAAACCCTTACAGTACTTCATAGCACTGACTTTGTTCTTATTGCAGAATGTTGTTTCTCCAACATAACTTTTAAACTCTTGGATTTTGAGAGTACTATGAGGTAAAGGTCTTCTCTGACTCATTAACTTCCCATGTTCCACTCTCTGCTCTTATGTTTAAAGTTTAAGAATTAATGTGGCAGCAAAAGCCTTAATAACAGCTTGAAGATTTATAGCTAAAGACCGTTGAGTAGCTTCACATTTGAGTACTCATTGGGATTTGAGAGAATCCTTATAAATAATACTAAAGAACAGTGAGAGTCCATAAATAAAAAACATAGAAGCCAAGGATATAAATGCCATGCAATGCCTGTACATGAGGTTGTACAAGAAGCAATGTTATTTACGCGGAATTCTAGATCAGAGTCTGATCTCAGCTATGATAATTCCATGTTAATCCCATTACTTTTTTAAACTACAATCAATTTCTGATTTTTTGAGTGAGAAATAAATTTGATGCAAGTGACACATTGTCTGTTATTATATCACTTCCTGTTCCTGTGCCAAAAATACAAATTGCTATAACTAATGTACCATGAATAGTGTAACTGGTTGCTGTAAAGGTCTAACTGAGTCAGTCATTTGTCACTTCTTTACTCTTTTTATGAGATAATCAATAAAACCTGTCATGTTGTTCCTTCTTATGCCTCATTGAGCTTTTATCAAATACTCACTGAACTATTGATTCATGGACAAATTGGGCAGTATTAGCTTTTACTCACCTTGAAACACTGATTCTGTGAACAATATGGTGTTTTAAAAGGCAGCTTTGCAAAGGCTCAATTCTAGACTGTGAATCATACATGGGATTTCAGATATTTCTCAGTACCATCAGTTATTCATCTCAGAGTGTTCTGGTGCATGAAATCTGCAATTAAAATCAAATGCAAAACAGAATTCTAGTCCTTTTATATGTTAAGTCAGGGTTTTGCATTCCACTTAGATCAGTGCAGAAATACAACTGGGATCCATCAAAGCATTTTTTTTTTTTGCTAAGAAGATTACATGTTGCCAATTAAGTGATAAAATGTTAATTTTTTTGCATCTGGTATCAAGTGAAATGAAGTTACTTTGGTCTGCCCTAAGCCAAGACAAACTGGAAATCTTGTTCATAACCATAATTTTCTTTTATTACTTGTGCTTTTCTCTTCTCAGTTCTTCCAGATTCCTGCAGTCTTCATTAACCTCTGCATTTATGTTCCCAGCCAAGGCTGCAGTGTTATCATTGTGAGCCTTTAATAGTTTCACTGTAGATGCTGATGAAGATAAATTCTAGCAGTTGTTAGACAGGTTATATATTTTTATATATGGAAGTAGGACAGGTTATTGATCTTCTCAAATTGCATAAAAACTCCACCTCTAGTTTTTTACCACTGCTTATTCAGTGTATCATTTAATATCTTTTTTGTTAGAAACAATAGTTAATGAACCCATTTTGGTTCTGTATATGAGTGTGTATGACTGCACCTAAAAACTCATAAGACAAGATACTCTTTACAATCTTTTTTTTTTTTTTTTGGTATTGTGTCATGCCCTAGTAAGGTTTAATTCTGCCAAGGTTTTCTTTGCGTTTATTTATTTATTATTTTTACATTTTTATGCAATTAGTCTGCTTCCTCATTCTTTTTCAGTAAAGCTGCAGTATAGAGACACCTGCTGGGAAATGAATGTACAGAAACAAATGCAAATATGTGCCTCCTTAATAATAACAATAACAACAACAACAACAACAATAATAACAAATTATTCTTTTCAAACTTGGAAAATGTTGGCTAACCTTATCTTTCATAAGGCATATCTGGCATTTTTCATCTCTGCACAAACTCTATTAACTGGCTCCAAAAATATTGTGGAAAAGGATGTTCAATGTGGACATTCAGTCTGAACGGGCAAAACAGAACTAAACCTGCGCCTGGAATTTAACGTCTTACCAAAGTTTTTGTCCATTCAGTAAGCAGAGAGAATCCTTGTGATTGGGCCCAGGAGTAAGAAATGCCTTTTGCTAAATCTTGTGCACTACTTTTAGAAGTTTAATTAATTTAGGGAAAACAAGTGCTAGATCTGATGATTCTATATAAAGGAAAAAAGAAGATAATATAACAAAACAAAAGCTATGGAACATAATATTGAAACCTGTATCGTGCCCAATATGTTCGCACAAATGGGCTTTAAAAATAAGGTTAATGCTTTCATTCTAATCTTATCAATGAAACTTTTCTCTGATATTTGGTTATAAACCATCTATTAGACATATTTTCCAATAATATCTTCTTTAGTCACAGAAGCCAGGCTAATATGTTGGGCTAATAATTATGTTATTATATTATAATTATTTTACTTTTAAAGAAAAACATCCATGATATAATCAATATTTCATTTATTTAGGCATCTAAAGTTAAACAATGTGTTTTTTGATGTTTATTCCTTTCTGTAGCTTCTGTCATAATTCAGAGGAAAATAGCTTCCTATTCTACTTTAGAACTCTCCTGAGAATAAGTGCTGCAGCACACACTCCAAAACATTTGCAGTGATAGCTTCATGTGCTTATGAGTTAATAACTTCCCGGAAAAAATCATTCTAACAGTTAATATTTTATGAACAGTTTTCTAAAAAATAAATCTTAATAACAAATTAATATAGAAGTTCTTCAATGTATTTTTTTAATTTTTACCATGAGTGGGAATAACATTTTTGAAATAATCACAATCAGGAATAAATTCACAAAAGCACTTTAATGCTGTAATGCTTGCTACTAAATTTCTTGGCTCTGAGGCATCTTGCCTTGTGGCTTCGAAACCACAGCACTGAATTAGCATTTTCCTAGGAATGATTGCAGACGGAGATTCACCATTTACTGGGAAGCATTCAATTCAGTTTTATCCTACCTCTTAGCTAAGAACGCTGATCCTCGAACTGCAGGATATTCTGACACGGATGCCTCACAGACCTTCCTCTACTTTCTGGGGAGACCTTGGGCTGCGAAGGATGGCGCGGGTATCTGGCTCTGTGGCTCAGTAAGGAGACATTGTGTAAGGGGAGACTCCAGCTCAAACCCTGCTCCAGTTAGTGCGCTGGGTTTAGATCTGTGGGAATCTATTGAAATATGTGGAGCAACTCCAACAGGAAGACTGGAAAAGCATTAGTCTAGAACTTTTAACTTGGCAACTGGAAAGTTAAAATGGGAGTAATCCTTCACATTCTCAGAATGACCTCTGTTTATTGTGGTACCTGTTGCTGCAAGTTTTCTGTGGAAAAGTTTGATATTTGAAGTCCAAAAGTGAAACTGGCCAAGATATACTTAATTTGTGGATTGTGATGGAACTCAAGGTTAAGATAGACACCTGGAGACTCAACAACATCAGAAGTGAGAGAATTCAGGGTATATTCCCAATGGGGCTTTTAGGTAAAATGAAACTCAGCATCTTCTGCTAAAGGTAGCAGCCAAGATCTATTTATTTTAAGATCTATCTTTTCCTAATTTTCTGTTTTCGAAATTTCACAGAGCAACACATTCTTGTATGGGTAATTTGGTCAAGTAATGTTAAAAAAAGGAAATTTCATAGTACAGATGAACCAAACAAGTTTTCTTGATAGATCTGCATGAAATATTGTTTTTTATGAAGAAAAGAGTAATCAAGGTGCATAATTAGTTCTGTAACACTACGATACCCTACAGGAATGAAACCCAGCTCCGTACTTTCTGGTATATATTAGCCATAAAATTCATTCAGTATCAGTCACTTTAATGGAAGAGTTTAGATGTTTTGCAAACCACATAATCATGCCCATTGTAACTTGCTTTTAAATTTGTAGATGTACCTTATCAAGCCCTGGTGATATACTCTTGCTTAATTTCTTCATTTTTTTCTATCAGTTACTCTTTTGACACCACAATTCTTGACTTTGAATAAATACCTAGAAAAAGCATGGTATTAAGTGTTATTCCCTACCAGACTCTATAGTGAACCAAAGTCAGGGCTAGAACACAAATCATTTTATTCCTAACCCAGCATTTGCTGAGAAAATAGTTCTTCCTATAAAGTGAGATGCCATATTGTTACCTTTCGGTGTGTTTTTTTTCCCCAGGGATATTCAGTCTAACTATATTGTCATCATTATTACATTAAATCATAATTATTTCTTGAGAAAATTTTAATGTGTTACTTAAAATATGTCACAAGAGTAACCTCAATTTTTCTGTGCTACAGAGATAGTTGTTCTATACAGTCATTCAATTTAAAATTTCAAAAATAGTTTCTCAAAACCTTGTCCCGGTGTGACATTTGGCTATGCTATATGTAACTAATTGAAGTCACTCACTATTACAATCTTATTAGTCTTTTTGGCCATATAGAGTTCCACTGACTTTCTCATTCCACCATACTGCAGAAATATCTATTATATAAAAGTGGCACATACTAGCTTTTATTTAAGCTTCCCATGTTTGGTATACTTTATTGGCACTTACATACATACAGACAGACAGACAGACAGACAGACAGACAGACAGACACACACACACACACACACACACACACACACACTTATGCATATATTTTATTTTTGGTTTGTGTGTCTGCTACTTAATTTTTGGGTATGACACCCTATTATTTTTCTAGGATACCTCTTTGATATCACTCTACCTACTCCCAATTCCTGTATAATTGTTGCATTTCCAGCTACAATGTAACATGTGTCTTGGCAACATCCTAAGCAGAAGTCTGAATTCAAAATATATAGTCCTATCAACTTTAATTGAGCGTCGAGTTTAAATAGTCTTCCCAGACAATGTCACTTTCTTGTGTCAGTAATCTAAGGTGGAATGTCTATTTTTTTGTTTGGATTTTTCCCCTTGCAAAAATGTTCTTATTGCCAAATATATTTCCATCCCAGTACCCTGGGATATCGAAATTCATTCTGTCCAGCATTTGAATAAGATATGAAGAGAACCAAGCTAACTTCCTAGAGGCTCTGGATTTATAATTTTTTCTAATCATCTGAAGTTAGAAGTTTTACAAGAAAGCTTGTCTTCCTGGATATTCACTGTCTTCATTCTGAAAGTATACTCAGATTTTATGTGCAAGCGGAAGAGTAAAGAGTTTACATATATATTTATAAAAACATGCATACACACGTATATACACATACATAAAAAAACATATATATGTACATACACCTTATATACTTGTATAAATATATATATGCATTTATATAAACTAAAACTATATAAATTGCAAAGTTTATATCATATAAAATGCAATAACCAAGCTCTTTGAGAGGTGTTGCTTTAAGATAGACTAAAGAGTATTGTTATTTTAGTTTTACCTCTGCAAACTTCTTTTTTAAGTTTTTCTGCATGTTTCTGTATGCTTCTCATGAATGGCAACTTTAGTGGATAATCTTTGAAAATATGATATTTTGCTTAATACTATTACAGTAATAATGATCGTTGTTTGGGTAGTGAGCAACAAGACTTATCCTGGTTGTAGTAGATTTGTTGGCATTACACTTTTCATTGAAGTTTCTTATTCTTATTTCAAAAGTATCTATCTCACTGATCATAGATAAACCTAACATTTTCTAGTTATTAAAACATAGGAAGCTACATATCTATCAAAGAATCTTGACTCTACCAGTGTAGAAAGAATTTCTCAATAAGTAATTTTAAGAGTATATGTCTCTCTAAAACTATAAAAAACAACTATAGCTCAGATTGCCATTTTTAAGTTAATGAGCTAACTTTAGACAGAAGTACTATCTGAGCACAGATGCTTAGTTAAAAGAACAAGTTTACCACTCTGTTCCACACAGTATATCAATTAGTATTTGTCAGCAGATGGCTTTGTGGCAGACTCCAACATGATTTTTAGAAATTATGTAACATAGGCAAAAGTCAATAGCTGGCTTGACAGTAGCTGAGATGGGGAAAGTGGCATTTAATGTTAAATATTTTAAAGCATATGTGATTAAGAAAATTAATATTTATAACACTTACAGTCACCTAAGGGACCAAAGCAATAAACATCTGTGATCAGCCACTGGATCATTTATCAGTATGGAAGAATAAAAAGTAGTTCATAGGCTATCTACTTTTTCCAAAATATTAACATCCCTAATATTTAATTTTATGTCATAGCAACAACTCTGCAGAAGGAACTAGCGAACTCTAAAATATATGCAATGTGCTTCGTAGAAACCATCTTGGCTTCACCTTTTTGTTTAGGATACTTCTTTCCCTTCTTTATCAGATGCTTGTTTAGAGTATCTGGATAGCTATCACCTTAGTATTAATATTATAGCTCAGCTATCTCTTTTGTGACTGAGCAGGGGTCCAGTTGTTTTTGTTCTCCTCCAGTAAGACTCACCACATGTGACATGAAAGTGAAGCAGCTCTATGAACTTGTTCTCTGTGCTCATGTGATTAAGAAGACCACAGAAAATATCATGCAAATAATAATAGTTAACTCATTATTTTTAAAGTGATTTTAAATATATTGTTAATTCTCTTAACCAAGACAAAATTTAAGCTCCTTATTTTATGTTTCCTGAGAGTTTCTGGAAGCTCAGCTGGTATTCAGCTTGATAAAATGAGGTTAAAGGCTAGGTAATAATATCTTAGAGTTTAGGGACAGCAGTTAACCCTGATACTAGTGTCAATTCTAATAGGACGATTTCTTTAATTCCAGCACCACATTTCAAGTCTAACCCGATGTTTCTTAACTGAAATGAGTTTAGTAATAATAATTCAGGTCACCTAAAAAGAATTGGACATTACTTCTCCTGAACCAGCCTCACTAATGGTAGGTACTCATGAGTAACTCGAATTAGTGCAACAGCCCCCAAAGCGCGTAGCCATTCAACATGAAGTATCCCTCTGTGTCAGTGTGGGTATTTTTTAAGCCTATGTTATTATTTTCACACATAAACCACTAGATTTTCTTTTATATTTAGGAAATGTTCTTGAAATTGGGTTAATCAAATAGTTCTGGGAGTGCATTCAAGTTAGGAGAAATTCCCATCCTTCTTGGTAACAACATAAATAGTATAGATTTGTCTTCTGAAAAGACAATAGAGTATTCAAGTCCAGCTGAGAGACTTAAGCCTGTAGAGCCATTTAAGATATAAACAAAACTCTTCACTAACCTATGATCTTGAACTCATTTGGGGTCAAATTCTCTGTATTATTTAGAAATTGATTGTTTTGTCCACTACAGAACTGAAAAAGTCATTTCCTGTGAGTATCCACATATTGGTTTATTATTATGGCTCTTGAAATGGAAGAAAAATATATCCATTGTTAACATCAACTAGAAAACAAACATCAATAATCATGGGATTTAAAGTGTCTTCCTACTGTACCAAAACATTTGACCAAATCCACTGTTTTAAACATAATGGCTACTTGATTTAGGATTAAAATGGTTAGTAAAGTACACAAAATTCATATGCCTTTTAGAAAACAGTATTTGAAACACATTTTTTCAAAGTCACCATGGCCTTTATCAAATGACTTGAATAGTGTTTACTATAGTTAAAGGCAACTTTCCAGAACATCATCTTTTTTCTTCTCCTCACTACAATCTTTTAAATAATATCGTACAAATACGCTTGCAATTTACAAATAGAAGACAGAACTGGGGTCGTTGGAAAACCTCGTATATTATGAGAAACTTTGTGTCTGTGAGCTAATTACTACGGTATAATAGTATAATAGTTTAATACGTAATTCTTATCTTTGTAAAGGAAATGAAATATCTTTATTTTTCATTTATCAGACAAAAGCTAACAGAAATTGTAACCAACCTTTCTAAAGAGAATGTTGGATGTTCTTTTCAGCAGGACTAGGCTTGTAAGCTTTTAAAAGTCCACAACACCAAACATATCTTAATTGTATCACCATGCTGCAACCCTGTGAGAATCCTTTTCACAGAACGCATGTGTGTGTGCAGGTGGATATGTGTGCGTATGCGTATACACAGACCAGTCCTTGTATCATGGAAATACAAATTGAGTACTCCTGGCATGTAGAAAGGAGACAAAGTATAATATTCTCAGTTTTCAAGCCAGCCTTAGTAAAACTTCAGGTATACTTATGTACTGCAAGCAACCATGCATCATTTTTATCAAGTTTAAATGAGTTTCCTAATGTAAATAAGGCGACACATCTACTTAAGTGCTTCTATGGCTTTATACACATGTATATGCAGGCAATAGACTACTTTTTCCTCAGACTTTAGCTGTCATGTTTTATTGACTAATATAATGGATTTGATATTTATGTATTACTCTAAAGTGTAACTAAAGTGTTGCCAGCAGGTCGAGGGAGGTGATCCTGCCCCTCTCCTCAGCCTTGGGAAGGCCTCACCTGGAGTACTGTGTCCAGTTCTGGGCTCCCCAAGGCAAGAGAAACATGGCACTACTGCAGAGAGTCCAGAGGAGGACTGCAAAGATGCTGAGGGGACTGGAGCATCTCTCCTATGAAGAAAGGCTGCGAGAGCTGGGCCTGTTCAGCCCGGAGAAGAGAAGACTGAGAGGCGATCTCATCAACGTGTACAAGTACCTGAAGGGGGGGGGGGGGGGCTGTAAAGAGGATGAGGCCAGTCTCTTCTCCGTGGTGCCCAGCAACAGGACAAGAGGCAACGGGCCGAAACTGAACCACAGGAAGTTCCGTCTGAACATGAGGAAAAACTTCTTGACTGTGAGGGTGACAGAGCATTGGCACAGGTTGCCCAGAGAGGTGGTGGGGTCTCCTTTGCTGGAGACATTCAAAACCCATCTGGATGTGATTGTGGGCAATATGCTCTAGAGGACTCTGCTTGAGCAGGGAGGTTGGACTAGATGATCTCCAGAGGTCCCTTCCAACCTCAACCATTCTGTGATTCTGTGATTCTGGAAAAGGTAGAGTATTTGTTGTACATAGATCTCTGTGCTTCCATTGGCAATAGCATTATTGACTGCAAATAATTCTTACCCCAAAGTAAAAAGAATCAAGCCACCAAGTTCTCAGCAGAAAGAAACAAGAGGAAATGAAGGACAGGAGAGAGAGATGAAATGAACAGAACACTTTTTCTTATCCTTCTTTTCAGTTTCTGGAGCAAGTGATGCTGCACTGCAGAATTTTAAACAGGACTTTACACCTGCCCCCGATCATGCTGGTGGACTAGACCAGCTTTACTGTATATATAAATATATACGTGTGTATTCTAAAGCTGTTCCCTTTAAAAAAGTTGCTTACCATCCCTCGTTAAATTCCACAAGTTTTTCTACCCCGACTGAGTAAGTTCAGCAGCAGGAAGCAAACTTGTTTCCTAAGCAAATCTAAAATAAAGTACCTTTGATTACTTTGATCACAAGTTCAAAACATTAAAATAGATCCTTCTGTGTGCGTTCTAATACACACACACTTATACACAAAGTGCATAGCTATCCAGACACTTGAGCTAGTTAAGGCATTATTGTAACAATCTATAGCTGAATATGGAGAGTTTTCTCTTATGTGAGATGCAAACCAAAGTCCATTGCAGTCACTGCTAGTCAGTAGTTTACCTCAGCAGGCTTGGGTCAAGTTTTCTATGAAAAATAAGTATTAGTAAGATGCCCAAAATACTGGAACAAAACCTCACAGAATTTTTTATGTGTGAAATTTTCCAAATGCATTTTCTCTGTGGCTGATTATGTGTAGCCTTACACGTTCTTTGATAATTTTGCTACTGGAAAACACCAATTTATGCTTTTGTGTTGGACTGGCCTTGGGTTAATGTGTTGATTATAAAAATATGTAGCATAAATACTTTGCAGATATATCAGATCCCTAAGGAAGAACAGGAGAAAAGGCAACTCTTTTCATTCTTATTAACAGTTTCTCACTCTGTTTCAATATCACAATTAGGAAATCCAAAAACTAAAGGCAAGATGGAAGATTCTATTGCAACTCCGACAATTTTTCTTACAAGCTAAGGATTAATGTCCTGGGGGGGAAGGAAGAAAGCTTCAGTTCACTGATTCTCTGGCCAGCAGAGATAAAGATAACAGAATATGCTTTAAGCAGCAGAACACAACATTTTGCTCCTTTATTTTTACATTATTTTCTTTTAGTTGTAACTATCACCCAGATCACACTTTCACAACTGTTTTAAAGTACATAAACAGATAAATTACATGTTATTTTAAAATATTTATGAACATAAATTGGCCTAGATATTCTGTGGTTGCATTGATTCAGGAGTATGTACTCTACTTCAATAAGGACTTATGAAACAAATATTCATGCTAACATGAGCCTGGTAGTCATCAGATTCAGGATATCTTACAGAAATGTACCCATTTGGAGACTGCTTTCCATGGAGAAAATCCAAACAAATAATTTCAAATCTAACCTTTTGATTCACTTTGCAGAATTATATACCATGGGAGTAAAAGAGATCTTTAAATGAAGTCAAGTACAGTTAATACTATTTTTAGTATTTTTCTATTAAAGTAAAACTACTGGGTGTTATTGTAATTAAATATTTCAGTGTTTCAAGAGTCGAAACGTACTCCAAAAGTAAGTTGTAGAAGAAATTGCTTTATCTGATAGGTTCTATTAAACAGGTTTGCCTGCTACCAACGCAAGTTATGTTTACACTGCAATTCCAACTGAGACTATAACAAATGTTGATATACTTATCTAGCCTTCTTAGCTCAAATAATGTTAGCCCTAGCTACAGATTTCCTTAGATGGCTATTCAAACTAGTCAAAATCCAGCTTGTGAGTAGGCTGCCTGTTATGGTGCCACACCTACTTATTTCAGTTTAGAGCTGTTAACCAAGAAATATATGTGTGTGTGTCTGTGTGTTTTTCTTAGAAATTATATATACATCAAGCATATGGAAATCTGTAATAAATATATAGCAAAATATACAACTATATTTTCATATCATTATAAAATATGTATTAATAATAATTAGGTTTCCTTTATGTCAAGACTATACGCAGCTAAGGAATAGCTATATACTGTTAAAGTAAATTTCCACTAGCTTATAGAGCAAGATAAACTTCCACCCTCACACTAGAATTATATCATTCCAGAGATGGCTATCTTCATGAATAAAAGACATTTCGTTATCATTTGTGCATCTTAATTCTACATATGCTAGACATTCTGAGGCTTCTATATGTCTGTGTAAAGGAATATGTTTAGGATAGTCATGGTATGATGTTTTTAGGCAGTATTTGTTCTATCTAACCTGACTGATGACAGTCAAGTATAATGGAAGTTGTTTTGGCGTGTTATAGATTGCAGAGATTTGGTAAAAAAACTACATAATGGTACAAATGGTGTCTTTTCTATAAGTCTATCTGCATCTATGGTATTCCTAATGCCATTCCTGTAACACTCTTTACACAAAACAAAATCACAAATAACTAAATAATGGGAAAAGAATTGAAGTAGTATTCACATCTTCTAGTTAATCAAGAAGACCTTTAGCTTTGCAGCAGGAAAGTAAAAAAGCAGTTGAAATCACCAATAGTATATAGGATGGAAGTCAGAGAGATGACTTTATGAACAATGATACAGTTGAGTATCTTAGCTGACGACCTGAATTTAAAAGTGTAATAACTCAAAGTAATTTTAGAAGTTTGAACCATCAAAGCACCTACAGTACGTAACAGTTGACTGCATAGAAAAAGGGCAGATATTCTTTAGTGGTTTTCTCTCCTATCAGCACTTCCCAGGCAGTCAGTCCAAAGAGATTTACCTGGAGGCACAGTGAGGTCCAGTGCAGAGGTATTCAAGTTAGCTTTAAATGCTAAATCAGCTACCAGATAAAGGATAGTCTTAGTACAATGCTCCATCTGGCCCAGTGCTTCCCAACAGAACAAATTAGCTCCTCTGGAGCATGAGGCTAACATACCAGTTTAATACCTAAAATAACTCATTTGGGGTCAGTTAGCTCAATGCAACTGTTCATTGTACCACTTTAGAATATAGTGTCACTGAAGGAGCAGTCCCTGAAAAACCTGCCAGGATTAGACATTGCAGAGGTAAATATAAGAGTAACAAAATGTCCTCCTATCTGTAATGAGGCTGTCAGTTAAGATTGTCAGAAATAGATGGAAAAATCCACAGAAATAGTGCCACAATGATGTGCTGCTTTTAGCTGAAAGTGGCATCTTTTCAAGATCCACTCTAGTTGTGACTCTGATAGTTCAAGGCCTCACCATGCAAGTTAGCAGTGCTTGAGCAAATTGAATGAAAAAACCTCAGAGCAGTCAGAAAAATCCTGTCTAAGAGGAGTGCTGTCGCTGAATCACAAAATCACAAAATCACAAAATCACAAAATCACAGAATAGCTAGTGTTGGAAGGGACCTCTGGAGATCATCTGGTCCAAACCTCCTGCTCAAGCAGGGTCAGCTAGAGCAGCTTGCCCTGGACCATGTCCAGCTGAGTTTTGAACATCTCCAATGATGGAGATTCCATGGTCTCACTGGCCTTGCTCCAAAGTCCATGACTTTCTTGCACTAGCAATTCCAGAACTGGACACAACACTCCAGATGTGGCCTCATTAGCACAGAGTAGAGGGCAAAGATCACTCTCCTGACCTGGCAACACTTCTCCTAATGCAGCCCAGGACTCCGTTGGCCTTCTTGGCCATGAGGGTGCACTGCTGGCTGATGTTCAACTTATTTTCCCTGAGGCCCCCAGGTGCTCCTCTGCAAAGCTGCTCTCCAGCTGGCTGGCCCTCAACATGTGCTGGTGCAGGCAGTTATTCTTCCCAAGGTGCAGGACTTTGCATTTCCTTTTGTTCAACCTCATGAAAGTCCTTTCCGCCCATTTCTCCTGCCAGTCCGGGTCCCTCCAAATGCCAGTGAAACCATCCTGTCTATCAGGCACTCTTTCCAGTTTTGTATCATCTGCAAACTTGCTGAGGGTGCATTTTGTCCCATCATCCAAGTCATTTGTGAAAATGTTAAACACTGTAGGTCCTAGTATCAGCTCCTGGGGTTCACTGCTAGTGAATGGCCTGCAGCTGGACTTCGTGTTGCTAATCACAACCCTCTGAGCCTAGAACTTCAGCCAGTTTTGAATCCATCTCGCTGACCATTTATCTAGCCCACACTTCCTCAGCCCATCTATGAGGATGCTATGGGAGACAGTGTCAAAAGCCTTACTGAAGTCAAGGCAAACAGCATCCATTACTCCTCTCTTCCCTCCACCAAGCCAGTCATCTCGTCGTAGAAGGCTATCAGGTTGGTTAAGCATGATTTCCCCTTTGTAAATTTATGTTGACTACTCCTAGTAACCCAATCCTGTCTTCAATATGTCTGGAAATAGTATCCAGGATTAGTTGCTCAGTCACCTTCCCAGGTATCAAAGTGGGGCTGACTGGCCTGTAGTTCCCTGGATTCTCCTTCATGCCCTCCTTGAAGATGAGAATGACATTTACTCTTTTCCAGTCCTCAGGAACCTCTCCTGATTTCCATGACCTTTCCAAGATAATCAAGAGAGATTGTGCAATAATATTGTCCAGCTCCCTCACCACTCATGGATGCATCCTGTCGGGGTCCAAGGACTTATGTATGTCCAATTTGTTTGTTCCCTAACCTGATCCTCCTCTACCAAGGGTAAATTCTTTGCTTCAGACTTTCCCTCTGAAAGACTTGGGGTTCCTAAAGGTTAATCTTACCAGTAAAGACTGAGGTAAAGAAAACATTCGGTACATCTGCGCTTTCTCTGTCCTTTGTCACCAGGGTCCCTGCCTCATTTAATAGTAGACCCACATTTTCCTTAGCCTTCCTTTTGCTGCTTATGTGCTTGTCAAAGGCTTGTTGACTTTCATGTTCCTTGCCAGTTTCAACTCCAGGTGGACTTTAGCTCTCCTAACCACATAGCTGCATGCTCAGACAGTGTCTCTATATTCATCCTCGGTCAACTGTCCCTTTTTCAACCTCTTGGGCACTTCCTTCTTGGGTTTGAGTTTTGCCAGGAGCTCCTTGTTCATCCATGCTCCATTCTTCTGCTACCTTTACTTGATTTCCTGCTTGTTGGGACAGAGCATTCTTGAGCTTGGACCTGTCAGGCACCCTCTGAGCCCCTGCTTTTGTAGTTCTTCTGCTGAGTCCACTCTATCAGGAGTTTCATGATCAGCTATGAAAGAATTCTACCTGTGGTAGGGAACTTTTGACTCCAGAAAGAATATAAATGTTGAAAGGAATCAGGTTCTATAGAAAATGTGCAATCAAAAAAGTGATTCATGTTTTATGATCCAAATACACCTTTATATTTTCTTATGCAGATTTAATTTTATACTAGCTTGAAAAGTAATTGGTGTTGCTTGCCTTAATTCCTTGTAGTGAGAAAGGACAGCAAGGTTGGAACACTTTTGTTTGATTCTATTATTAAACAGTAGGCTGTGCGAATGAGTATGTGTAAAAAATCATCACACAATCTTATAGAAAGGGGTAGCTTATAATGACAGACGAGATAGACAAGAACTGGAATTTTTTAGGTAAATAGAACTGGGATTAATTATGTAACGCTCTCACTGGATGGAATTTTACAGCAATGTATTCTTCACAATCTTGCATCATTTTTTTAATCGAGATGAGTAATTTGTGGTAGAAACCAAGACAAAAAAAAAGTGGGTTGGGTATTTAGTTATTGCTTTTCTAGAAAGAAGCAAGTAGATCATGATTTCTAATATTGTCCAAAATGATGTCAAGGTTTAGAGCAGGTTGGATAATGCAAAGAAAGGCAAACCCCAAAATAAAAAACCTAAAACCCATCAAACCCAGCACTTCTGATTAATATATTTTAAAAATGCAACTAATATTATTTAATTAATAGTTTTCAATCATTTTGTATAGCTAGTTTTATAACATACAAAATGAAATCTCTGTTCTCCCACCCATCCTTTAACTGGTCTATTTGGGCATTGGTAGCCTATTGTTTAGAACATATGGTAGAAGAAAATTGTTCTTCTGTGTAGCTGTGATGACCTGAAGGAAATTCTCTGAGGCCAAAAACCGAAAGCTATGTATATGGACAAGGACTGAGGATAGCTATATCAGAGCGTAAAGTTTCTGAGGCAGCCAATTTGTTCTAACTGTTTGACAGGATGCAGTCCAGTGATAAGTGTTCTACATATAATTTCTACCTTAGTTACACACCTCCTTTTTGAGCCCTATTCATCATGAAGGGTAGAATGCATCTCACTTATTTTTTACCATCTGCAAAACATTTGGTAGCACCAATGATAAGCAAGTGATCCCAAAATAGCTTCATATCAAAAGTATTAGTCTAAATTAGTTAATCAAGCTGCCTCTGTGGAGACAGATAGGCATTTCCAGAGGGCAGTTCCTCCCATCCTAAAATATGCATCAAATTTACTGAAATGAGTCACATTCTGAAACAATTTATATTTTCCTTTTGACCTAAGGACTGCTCATATGACTAGCTTAGAATGAATGTCTAATTTTTAAAATGGCTAAAGACAAATGAGATAAACTATACTCCTAAACTATCTGTACGTTGGTCCTCTCTGTAAAATTGAAATAATAGTTTTAGAATTGTAAGAAGAGATACTTGGACACTGCTGTCATGCGGCAATACTACAAACCAAGGCAGGTAGAAATCTAAGTATAACATGTAACACACACAGTCCTGAGCCTAGCTGGGAACAGTACCAACTACTGTAATACAAATAATAGTAGGAAATATTAGTCCTTAAAAAGAAAAATCATGGATAACTATTTTAATCTATCTCTACACATAATGTAGGATAATGTCATTTAGATAGTATTTCTTTGGCAAAAATTTATTTTTTAAATACTGATTGAGGATGCCGACTGTTTCAAATTTGACACTATTCAGGAATAGCAATTTGCCAGGACTACAGCTGAAGATTTTTTGAGGAAGTACTCTGGCAATTTAAATGAGAATCTCCAGACATGAGAGGTGGGTAAAGTTCTAATTAAAGGGATAGCCAAATTTTAAAGCTTGAAATGAAGTAGCAAAGCAGTTGGACATGAATTCATTTAGTTATGTATGACAATAACATGAAAATTTGACAACTCAAACAGCTGTCCAAATTGCTGCATGCATGTGCTACTCTGATTTTTACAAAATCACACACATTTGTTCCTATTATGAGTCTACAGAGGATTCTGTGAACACAAGAAAATATCAGGGCAAATGGAAAAATTTCAGGATAGGGAAAAGCTGGTGTCATACCCTGGGGAAAATATACATGCAAACTACAGAACAGCAGGGAAGAAGCAGAGAGGCTTGATGACTTAATATAAGATATAAAATCTATAAAGAGATCAGGAGGACTACAGAAAGTCACTGGAGCTTTCAGGAAACATCAGCTCCAGAAAAAAAAGCTTGATTTGTTCCTTCTTTCCTTTCTCTTTGTAAAACTGCTTACAGCGCACTATTCAATCCCTTCAAATGCTCACTGAATCTAACACCAGATTCCTTGCCAAACTAAGTAGGAACATTTCATCGAGGTCTGTTTTGAGTTTTTTATATTCTTTCTAAAAAATTGGGGGAAAAAGATGTAAACAATGTATTACACATTTAGCAATACATAATACAATATACATTTTAATCTGAAAATTCTTTAGTTAGCAGCCAATGTTTACAGAAACTTTTATAACATTGCAGCAGCCGAACACTTGCAAAAAAAAGGAGATTGCCTAAGCAAAAACAAGGGCAATAAAAAACCAAAAGGTTTTCTAAATTACTGTTGCCTGTGTCATTAAATTTCATATTGTGCATGGAATCTAAATACATCACTTTGTTCTGCATGACAAGCAGAAGTGAGCATTCATACATTACTCAGCCACTTAATTAAGTGCCTGGGATATTTGCAGTTAGCAGAAACTAATAAGGGAACCACATTTAAATTCAAATCACTCCTCAGGGTAGCTGTCTGCAACATAAGCAAAGCTTACTGGGTAGACGTTCCACTAAATGCTCAGCTAAAAGCTTAGATTTACAGTATTTGTGAGTAAAGAATAATTTTATTTGTGATTAAAGGTGAGAGTAAAATAAACAAATCTGTTTGGGATTTTCGAGATATGTTTTCTCTCACTCATTTTTAAATGCCAGTATGTCTATTACTCCGTATAATAGAATAAGAGCATGACTTAGGGCTTTTCTGTTACAGAGCAAGAGGTTCTGTAAAATAGTCAGCTTGACTTATCCTGCACATGACATTTCAAGAAGTTTTCCAGCAATAAGACCTACTGCAGATAGCAAGTGGCCATCCTTATAGTCTCAAGGAAACACATCCGAATCTGCGTGTGGATATAGCGCCCTGCCGCAATTCCAAAAACTTATTAAAATTGAATTTTACTGTATTGCCAATTTTCTTCCTTGTTACTCATTACTGGCCAGCAGCATTGCCATTATCATGAACCTGCACTGTCTTCAAACCATTACAATGGTCCTCACATCAGATCAAACCTCTTCTTTTACCTTTCACTATAGGGCATCTGCTCTAAGGATCACTGTATCTGAAATCTTTAAATTAAAGTCTGTGATTTTTGTAATTTTGAATCGAAAATAGGGCTCTAAAATAGGCTAAAAATTGTTCTTTGAAAAGAAAGTTTATTCATATGTATTTACATATGTAATAAGCTGTTATTAACGATAATCACATTATTTAAAAATATTAAGATTCTAAAATTTCAAAACAGGAAAATTAAACATCAATATCTGTAAAAAATGACAGGAGAAACGTATTGCTAGTTATTTTCCTGCTTTAAAAGTTGCTAAGAGGACAAAACTAATGTCAATAATTTGTTCATTAAAAACGAAACAAAAGTAGAAAAAATATGCGCTATCATTCAGAATAAAACAGACAAGTACCTCAAATTGAATTTGCACAATGGACAAACTTGTCACATTTGTCAAAAATGTAAGAAACAGTGGATATTTAATGTTTACTGTAAGACTAGCATATGCGATGGATGCATTCTGGCACAGCAAGTAAGGATGTTTAAGTTGGTTCTGAATGAGTTCAGTAATGAAAACATTTTAGTGACAGAAAAGTAGTGCTTTCAGCCTAGCAATGAATCACTGCTGCAAGCCATTACTATTATACTTCTTCCCACCAATCCGCAGTGCACACGTTCCCTGTAGACCATCTCATCCATATTTTCCAGTAGGTATAACTGACAACATAAAATATCATTTCTTCTGTGACCTTTCCATACTCCTAGTAAATATAAGGTGTTTTTTTCTTTTGCTGTGAAATTGTTTTTCAGAGGCTCCTTCTGTAGATCTGGGACTTCAGCTGGTTTGAGACTCTCAGTTCCTGTATTTAAAGTGCAGAAAGCACTAAGTACTTCAAATTTTAAGGATTTTTAAATGCTTTGGAATTTCAACCTTGTCATTTACTCTTTTAATACATTTATGAGGGAATCTGCAATGTATGTTTGCTCTTTTACCACTTTTACTTAATTATACCACGTGTTTGCCCCCAAATGGTATTGTCCTCCTCTATTTTTCTGTATGACTTTTTAAATATAATTTCTTCATGGCTTCAATGGCAAAAGAAGACTCCTGACTTGCAGTTTCCTGGAATACTCTGGTGGCATGACACTTATAAGCGTTAGATATTTAATTCTCGCTCTCCTAGGGATGCCTACACTAGGTCTATGCTACTGTGTCTATGCAATGCGATGGAACACACTGAAAAGTTGCTAGCATGAAGCATCTGATGTGGTGTTAGCCTGAGTATTAGCATGAAACAGCTTTGCTCCAAAATTAGAAGTAGTTTAATTGCATCAGCATGATTATGTGCATTCCGCATTTATGAGTGGCCTGACATATGTCCAGAAATGCTGCATCGCTCCAATACTGAGCTATTGCTTTCAGATCTGGGTTTTATCACCACCTTAGTGCTCCCTTGTGCAGTCCTCCACACAGTTTTGGTTGGTAATAGGGATCTCCGCATCCTATTAAAATGTGCAGTGCTTACAAGCCTTCAAAGGATAGGGATGCATGCTTATTCCTCCTTTACTCTTAAATAAACAGAGGAACTAAGAAATGAAAGTCAAAATTTGCCCTTGGAATCATTCTTTCTCAGCCTTACTCACACATCTACCACCTGCAAAGATTGTGTTTGCCCAATTGTGTTTGATGGCAGCAAAATCAGCCACAGAACTATGATGGAGTGAGAATTTGATTTTGATCAGAGCTTAGAAGAGCTCATTCAAATGCCAGCATTTCTTAAACAGCTGTTCTCCTATTTCATGACTGGAAGAGATTAACAAGTTTGGAGTTAACTGAGGAAAATTTCTTCTAGAAGAAGTATCACATCAGTAAATTAGAAGACATCCTGTCATCTGCAACCTTATCAAAACTGTACAAATGGGCTAAGAGGTTAGCTCTCTGAATTCTGCAAATCACACTTTTTCATCATAACGTCTTTGTGTGATAATACACATACAAAAAAAGATTTACTTCATTTATAGATTTCTTGAAACACGCAGTCTTAAAACAGATTTTCACATATAATTCAAGATATAGTCAAAACCACCAGAAGTCCCTACTATTTGTACTTATTCACTTTTTTTTCGTTCTATTTCTACTTCAAAAGAAGTTAAGAAAATGTATCAACAGAAGTTTTAGTGTCTGTTAATAAATGGATATACTAACTCTTATTAGCAGCATCTTTTCCTTCAACAATTTCTTTTTGGAGTTTTTAATCTTTTTTAAAATCAGTGTGAGTACAGGGGTAGATCACCTCAGATCTACCTTATCAACCTGAGTAGAAAGGTAATAGCATTATTTCTTTCTAAGTCAGTACAAAGAAAGGCTCTGATAAATTGTCTTGTTCTGTATTAATATTTTCATCACAAAAGTCACGTACACAAGTATTCCCATGTTTTTGGCTAGGTCTAAACTACCTAGAAGAATAGTAGAAAAATATCTCTGTCCGAAATAACAGATTATGGTTTCAGAATAGTAGTCATTGCCCAGTAGTGGAAAATAAAAACAAGAATGTATGAAACTTACAACGTTATTCTTAAGTTCTACCTCAATTTCTATCATAAGGAAGGCCTTTCTAAACCAGTTATTTAAGAAGGCAAGATTTATGAAGGGATAGACATCAATTATAAGTACTCTTTATAGGCAGTTATCCAAAAGAAGCTTCTATACGTTGCTCTGGTAAAAATTAGTCCTTAGCAATTAAAATGGATAGCCATTAAAACTGCTGACATTTAGCAGTTGTGAAAAGTTAAAGTTGTGGACAGCATTTGCGCTTTGCTGTTTCTTGGCATGTGGCCAAATCTAAGGCTCAATTTATGGCAGCCTCATTACTGCTCTAATTTTAGAGCTGGAGGTCAGCAGTGCTCTGACCATGCATCCTTTTTCTTCGCTGACAGAATTCTCAAGTACCTGGGTAAATAAGCCTGAAAGTTGATTTTTCCATGCCATACTTACATGAAGTGTCTTTCATAGGGGTCAAGAACTGGCTTAACACTATATTTATCATCTCGGTATAGCTTATTATATTTCTTGTGCAGAAATATTTAAATCATCATGCTTTCCTGGAGTTGTAACGCTACTTGCTTCCCAGAATGCACTCCTGAACCTGTCCTTGCCTTTGAATGCATATTTTTAAGAACTGTTAATTGTGTTTTTTATTCTTGTATCCACACAAATTAAAAAAAAAGTCTTTCTGGGAACATGTATAGTTATCAGTCTCTTTTAATAACATTTGCAATGCTTTATTTCCAATTAGTTAATCTTCTGCAATTACATGTAATCTGCATGCTGTATTGTGTCAAAAAGAAAGAAAATGAATTCCAAAATAAGATTAATTAAAATATCTGAAAACTTGTTTTGCATGCTAATGTGCAAAAAGGCATAATTCCTAACAAGTAGTGTTTTGATATGAAAAGAAAGAATAAATGAACTGCTATTAAATTAATGGAGTACCTAGCTCTTCTGCCACACTTTTCTGTCCATAGATTTCAACAGATATGAGTAGCACTATCTCTATTTACAAATGAGAAAAACTAAGTCATAGGCACTGGCTGGTGACTAGCAGGTTAACCTGAAAGTTCAGTAATTCTCATTTTCTCAACGTCCGCGCCATTCCCCACTACGACTTATGATAGTAGGCTGGTTCTGAGCATCTCATGGAATGCTCTCTGTGAAGTGCTAAGCATAAATCAGCTCCGATTAAAGAATATAAGTAAAGAATATATTACATCCATGAATTCCACCAAGACAACTCTTAGGCATAAATGTTAGCTTATACTGAAATGTATGTAGGCCCAGCCTAAAGGAGCTATATTCTATTTTATTCAGAGAACCAGCAAAATATCAATGTACCTCTTAGGTGCCTTGTAAGTTCTTGGAACAAACTTTCATAGTGTATTGATTCTCTGCCTGGGATGAAAGTCAGACAGTACAATCCTCAGTCCTAGATAAATGCACTTACCATTAATATATGTTACCATTAAACAAATATCAGTTTATTATCCAGTTCCTCGGCTGTTGTTTCAAATTATAATGTTTCATTATTTTCCTTTTAACAATAAAACTACACTCTTGAAAGTATTAGAGGTTTTAAATCAATTTCATTATTGAAAAATCAAAATCACTACTATATGGATGTATAGTGTCTGTATTCATATCTGCTTAAATGTTTTGTAAAATGGAATTCATGAAAATATTTCCGTGTGCAGCCATATCTTTCTGCTGCATCACTTTGATTTTATGAATCATTTTGCATTCATAAATTCTTAAATCACGCACTGTATAAAGAGTTGTATTAAAGATATGTTAAAGGCTTGTAATCAAATTTGGTCCTATGACATCTTTAGGAGTAAATTCCATTGACTTAAGCCTTCTTAGATGGAGAAGGTTTCCTTGGGAAGTGTTTTCTTCCTTTTTTAGATAATGAGTGGTAGTCATGAAAATAAGTTATTTTTTAAAGTCTAGACAAGTATGAGAAATATGCTCCTCCTAAAGCTGAATTAACAACTCTCACAGAACTTAATAGGAATTCTTTCGGTGCATTTTGAAGGACAGTATTTGGCCCTTTCTGAGGATAAGCATGCAGTTTAAGTTCTGTCAGTATAATACACATCTGAACTGCACTTTCTGATTTGTATTTCTCTCCCAAGTAAAGCTTTTCAGTTTTGGCACATAATATGGTGGTTTTGTGAAGTGGATAAAATACCCACAAGGAATTAGTCTATGATGAGTGCTAGATCTGAAATAGCTGATACCTCACACACTGTGTGTGTATTTTTTTTTCTTAGCTGCACTAGTTTAATTTTTGCATTTGCATTAAATTTAATGTAATTACCACTACAAAACAGAGAGGCTTATACACAGAAGGAAAGCTGAAGACTATTCAGTTGTTGTTGCTTATTTTCTGCAAATGCTCCTCTTAGGGCAAGGGGTGGGAGGGATCTGTTCCAAATTTCATGCTTTAAAGCAATATAAAGTGCTCAGTAAATCTACCAATTTATAAGTTACCAGAGTTAAAGAAATTAGAGAAACATCCTTCAGTGGTGGCCTGCTTTGTGATTTTATTTAGAAAACCTCTAGCAAGATAATCTTTCTTTTAAAATTATAACTGGAGATGGTTTTAGTTCATGGAAATGATTAAGGTCTTTTCACAATAAAATTATCAAATAAAATACTATCCATATTGCCAGCAAATGGAAACTCACCATGAGTCGCCATCATCTGAGTTTTGAGTTGTGTCACAATTAGAATTATCGGTATGTCAAGCACACATCACAATACTAAGGAAGTAGCTAAACTTCTAAATTTCCAGTGTATCCAAAGTACCTGTCATGTAAAAATTGATTGAGCATTTGTAGAGCTCAAGTGGGGAAAGGATAGATTTTCTTTTGTTCAGAGCAGAGGTTCAAATTTTAAGACAATTTAGAGTGATAATCATTAGTATTTCAATACTATCTCCCAGCCTATGTGAAAATAAGACACTGGGCCTATTCCAGGCCACTAACACAAATAACACTAACAGTTGCCTCCATTAACTAAAGAGCCTCAGGCTCAGAAGTATACAGATCCTACTTTACTTTCAGCACAGTTTTGAGGTGTACCAGTAATGATGGCGTGGAGAAGTTTGGACTCCTAATATCCAGGAAAGATAGAAAAAATAAAAGAAAATCTTCAGCCTCCAAGGCTATCTACCCATAACCTATCACCACAAAGTAGAGTCTCTTACAAAATGTTTACCAAAACCCTCAACTACCTCTAGATAATTTAAGTCCCTGATTTATTCTAAGACAAACTAGGCATAGAGAATTTTCATGAAGTTATCATATCTGTGACCTCAGATAAGCAAGTCCTTTTTAATCCTTTCAGAGCTGTCTAATATATTAGTCTGCCATTGACACAGCAACTAGTTTGCACATAAGCTACAATTTTTTTCATCCATTATAGAGGCTATAATAGACATTATCAAGATTTCCCAATGTATAGTAATTTTCTTACAGTGACATCTTCATAGAAATAGTGGGTTTTACACTGCAAAGTCAAATACATATTGTTAAACATAGGTCATAAGAGTGAATGACACGCACATATATTTTACACTTAATTCCTTTTAAGCTCATACAATCCCTGCAGTGTTTCTGTGAATGTACTGCATAATGACCAATCTTTGTTATTTTTCCTTTAAGAGAGGATATATTAACACTGTTTATTGCATTAGGGTACTTCTAAAAACACTTCTGGAATGTGTTCCTGACTGCTGGATGTCTTCTGTTGTTTCTTTAACTGAAATTGATATACCAATATGCAAGGTGATTCAAAAGTAGATAGCAGAAGGCTACAGTACTGCACACAAACATTCTTGGTTAACGTTAGTCTGTGGCATGACAGTACTTTGACATACTGCAAAGCAAAACGCACATGAACAGAGTCCTATTGCTTTTATGCTACAGGCACTTTTTCAGTTTGAGATGACCGATATATTCTTTGCTGTTATAACAGCTGCAGCAAATCTTTCCATATAACCTCCTATTTCATTTCACATGTAGTAAATACATGGAGTTATTTTACAACAGAGATTTTTGAAGTTTAACATAACTAAACTTTAATTAGGTTGTTTACATGAGAAGCAGCACACTGTTCATTCCACCAACTAGCTCAGACAAACAACCCCCTCAGGTTTTCAGCTGCTTGCGTGATAAGCTTTTGTCTAGCAAACCTGAATTCATCCTCTAGGTTTGCTATGAAACAGGAGACTGGGAAACAAAGGAATATTTAAGCCTTGAAGAGAAGAGGAAAGTGCAACATTATGTCCAAAAGAGCTGTTAAAACCAAGGGTGATCCAGATCACTGCAGCCCTTTGAAAGGAAAAGATTGCTAGGGCCCACAAAGGTGAAGAATCTAGAAAATAAAACTTGGTATTTTAAACGCTCAAAAAAGAAACACCCTGCACTACTGGTATTCTCAGTATCACCATGCTGCTTTACAGAACAGGCTATTACTGCCTTTTGTAGAGCTGCACAGATAAAGACATTAACAACTCTGGGCTCTTTGGGTGAGACAGCACACAAGCTACTTCTCCTCTGTTGCACGCTTGCCCCATGAAGAAAGGAAAAGAGCACTGGTAAAGCTGCTTCCTTACACACTGTGCCTCGGGATGCTGCAGGATCCACCTCTCTGCACTCCAGAATGTCCCAGTGGTACAGTGGGTCTTTTAAACCCACATTGTTTTGGGACATAAACTTTCTCATTTGTTCTGTTAGGTGGTTTCTTAGAAAGCCTTCACCACTGTGCTACCTGAGTGGCACTCAGCTTTAAACATTCAACTGATTCATAAATGGCATGAGCTCAGTTTGTTGTGAGACTTTCTCTAAAAGCAGAAGGCTACCCCAGTGCCAGTTTACATCATGAGGATAAATCACTGTATTTTTTAGCATTGACAATACCGCAGGATAACTCAGACTCCTAATTTCAATATCTCAGCGAAGTACTCACAGCTCACTGAGATTAAGCTGGGCCTTAGCAATCGCTCAGAATTTAGCCATATGGTTTGTCCTTTCTCTTTTTCCTGTAATGGGGAAAGAACTGTATATCCAGCAGAGTTCCATAGAAGTAGATTGTTTTAATTTTAAGCTGTAAATTGTTTACATTCCTGGGAATATGATCAGAGAAGTATTCCTGAAGCAGAAGGTTTATGATGAGTTTTGATTTCTGTGAGAATCCATTCAACAGTGTTGAACTAACTGGAAAAACACTCTATTGCCTGAATAAGCAAGTCTTACCCTTATGAAAGAGCATCTCATGATTTTAGACCACCTTTTAAAAAGTCAGCTTTTTCGGTCTACCTTGTAACTGAACTCGTCTTGATGTTCATGCTGCTCCAGAGAAAGGACATACAATGTTTTCACAGTAACCTTTGCCGTTGGAGACGTACTTGGCAGCATTCCGTGCTGGTTATGTTATTAAGTGGTTTAGAGGTTTTAATCTAGGCAATTTGCACAATCTGATATGAAATATCTAACTGAAATACTGAATATCCTTGACATATCATTTAAATACAGATGAAAAATCATAACCTTTGTTTTGCTCATGAATGTACTACAACAGAACATTTGGTAAAATGTTAATTCACATGCTAAAAGCAAAATGGGTACTCTCACTCTGTCCTTAATCTAAGGAACCCAGTGATGGCAGTGAAGACTGATTTATAATAGTGCTTCCCACCCATGAATTGGGTTTCACAAGTGCACTTTCACAAGTGCACATCACAAGGGAGATGCAGAACTCAAGCTAACATACTGGTGACCCTTTTGAACTCATACTGGTGCTAGAGGCAGCAGTAAACAAGCAGCAGCAGCAATCCTCAAGGACAAGTCATGAAGCTGAACCAGTGAACACACAGCATTGCCAAATAGCTGTCTATGATGCATAGCTTTACAGAAAGCTTTCTGGAAGTCTATAGAGAGCTGAAGATGGGATCTTTTACATTTAAATGGTCAGGAAGTCCAGGATCTTGCAGGAATAAACTTATTTTACAAGGCTATGCTTTCTGGGCTATGTCCTGTGGAATCACAGTGTAGAATCAGACTGTGAATCATGACTTTAGCATGCAACTGATGTAGAAGGTTTTCATTAGTATTTGGGCATCATCCACCAATGTTCATTTGATACAAAAGCTGTGTTAATTTCAAAAAGAAAGTTTTTTGAGTTTCTACAGTGGGAAAGTGATATTTTCACAGATAACGTGTATTATTTCTTCTGAGCTACAGGTATTCATGGCACTTTCACAAACTAAGGAAAAGTAGCTCCATACTCTATATTAGAAATAAGAAGAAAAGCATATGAATAGATGATGATGGAGACTTGAGAAGAGGAAGCTAAAAGATCATGAAACCAGCTGTTATGCAATCACAGTGTATTAATTCCATATTCGCAGCCCTATAAGAGAGTATTTTGACATTGGGTTTTAAATTAATGTATTATACTAATTGCTTAAGGAAGTAAAAGATTAGAAAACATGCAGTGGAAAGGACAAATAGAAGATTAACTGGAAGTGATTCTTGAAAAAAGGTTGGAAGAATAAGTTGCATGGCTGATGATATGACAGGTAGAGAGGTCAGCATGAGGAAAGGAGCCAAGGTGCTAACAGCAAAGATATGAGCCACGCTGTGTTGGCAAAACACAGAGCACAACCAGGGAAATGTAGGAAAATATAACTGAAATGTGGGTAGGTGCCTAACTTTGAAAGTGAAATGGAGTTGAAATTCATGAGAAAAGAGTTGAGATGTAGCACGGGGAGGCAAAGAGAGGGATGGGAAACTTTCAGTCAGAAAGGTCGTTATGGCAGAGTTTTACAGGATGAATTTGTTGTGCAATAGGAATGCTGAAGAAGCTACTGAAGAAAACAAGCAGTAGTGACTGAGAAATGAATAGGTTTCTAGCAGTAGGATTTTTGGAATGAAAGGAGTGAATACTGGGAAGGTCATAAAGGATGAGGCAGGTAGATTTAGTGAATAAAAACAGCCTTGGAAAGAGAGAGTTCAAACAAAAGTGAAGTTGAAAGCCTGCACACCTCTGATGAAAAGGAAGTATTAGTGGTCATGGAGAAAAAGGGAAAAGGAGAAAATATTTCATGAAGGTTTTTTATTTCTTTCTTTGCTTGTTTTCTTTTGGGTAAGTTTACTTTGAATAGATATATATCAATCAGGCATAGATATTCAAAAACTTCAGAGGAACAAGACAGTGAAAGGTTGAGTGGTAAAGAGACAGAACGGGCTTTCAAGCGTTTGATTGTCAGAATGGATGAACTTATTTAGACAGGGGAACTCTGATGGAGAATAAGAGAGGGGAAGACACCACGAAAAGATAAAAAGAGACTATTACGGCATATTAACCATCAAAGCCAGTATTTACCATCTTGTGATTTGAGATATTCTGTCACCCCTATGTCTTTACGATAAAAAAACCCAGCATATTGTCTTCTGCTTTGGTGTAGCAATTTTTAGTAGATATGATCTATTTGTTAGCAACTGTACCCCTCATTCAGAAGCCTGAAAAAGAAAGGATTAGACAAGGATCTGTGTAAGAGTAGATGTTAGTGATTTCAGGAGGAAGGGTTCTTAGAAGTGAAGAAGAGATAAAGATCATAGAAGGTTCATGGGAGATCTGAAAGAGAAAAAGCTTGAAAAGAAGGAGCAAAAAACAGTTTTCCAGGAAAAGCATAAACTTTCATATAGTTTCTGACAAGTCACACAAACTGCAGGGAATTTTATATGAAAAAAAAAATCCTGAGAACAAACTGTCTAAAATATAGAAACCAATGGTATGTCTAAATGAACAATTTGGACGCTTCAGAGTTAAAAGTGGCAATTCCCAGTGTTTTGCGCAAGGACTGTACAATTGCTAACTGCTATGGAATATTTACTAATGATCAAGGTCAAAGCATGCAGATGACTCAAAAATATTTAAGCTGGTCTATGCCTACATGACTGTCATGATTTTAAGTAGACCTAACCTAGAATAATGAAAGACTTTAGTGAAAATGAAATTCCTTGTTTACAAATAGAAGGTATCATACCTTAGAAAGTTTATATGAACTACTAACTAGCTGGTTTCTAATTTAACTGTAGAACTCAGTGGGAGGGAACGGAAAGGAAAAACTATCTGGCTTTACAGTTTAAAAAGAAAAAAATGTTTAGATATACCTAAAGAACATGGTTGAAAATAATACTACAGTTATCATACTGATATTATAAGCCAACAGTACAGCTTCACCTTGAACATCATTTCTGGTCACTGTAGCAATAAATTATATAAAAATTGAAATGTTCAGACAAGTGACAGAAAGCGTAAGCACAAAGAGGGTCCATGGAAAGTACAGAGAAAAGAGAAGTAACAGGTACTGTGACAAAGGCATAGAATAAACATGCTCCTATTCATATGTTCTCAGAGAATAAGAATAAGGTCTCTGCTAAAATAAAATGTTTTCTAAGCTAAACTTTCCTTAAGAAGAGATATTTTCTACCTTTAAAACAAGGATTAGAAAGGCTCCTTGTTATGCAGATTATGCCATTACTTTCTAGCATGCATTTTTTTGCAACTTTCTCTGAAGCAGCTGACACAGGCCACCATCACAGACAAGTTTCAGAGGACTGGAAGCCCAAAACATAGCACAGAAAAATGAAAAATGTGGAATTCTTTTTTCCTGTTTAGTGGAGTTTATTAGAGTATAATTTAATAAGTTGTCTTGTTATTTCTCATACCATCATTGCAACAATATAAAACTCATAATCTTAGATTAATTTAGAGGGAAAAAAACCCAAATATATAAAAAAAAATTAAATATATGTAGGAACCAAACCAATATTGCACTATTTATGTATCCTTTTATTTCTGTATTCAGTTTTTTTAACTTACTGCATCTATTTGCAGTTCATTAAGATTTCTTGTTCAAATCACTTTGATGAGCTTCCTTCAAATTACTCTCAGTTTTAAGATTCTGTCCATATTTTCCTGCCCTTTGATAACTTTGTTTTCTTGGATCCTTGGTTCTGAATTTCCTTCAGAGCAGCACAAAATTCCGCTACAGCTTGATAAACTGGATTACTATCTAAAAGAAATCACTCTATACTTCTGCTTCCTTATGTGTTCTAATTCGTACATAGCAATCATTCATGAACAAAAATATTATTTCAATAACAGAAAGAGAGAAAGGCATAAAGAGAGAAAAAGGAGGGAAGAAAAGGGGGAAGGAAGGGCAGAATACAGGTACGCATCCAGGAAGGAAGGATTATTCTGGTACACATCTTAATATTTATTCTAGTCTGGTGTACTTTTAGGAACACCAGAATTCTGTTTAATTTCTGCAATAGTTCCTACTAAACTGTAGCTTTGATGATTTTTTACATAGAAATTCTCTAAAACACTTTTCTTACCCCTTTCAATGGGGCAGCTTTTCTTGCACTAAAAACTATTTCTTATTTTGTTCTTTTCTCTAAATCCAACGATTCCACATTGGGCTGCATGGTCAGATACAATTTATTTAAGTAAAAAAGAAATATATTTCTTTCCTTTTTCCATTTAGACTGTTAATCAGAGTTCTCTTCAAAAAAAGGAGTATTTGCTCATTGGAACATACTAAAATAATCCTTCTACATAGGAATTTTCCATATTGTATGCTATCATGTTCCCACAGTTTTCCATTTCTCTATACAAAATTACAAAGTATTTTAATTTAATATCTAAATTCAATTAAATTTTATATTTAAATATATTTAATTTTAACTGCCAAGAAGTGTAAAACCTTCATAAGTGTATTTACAACCATGTATTCTTTATATCTATTTTACTTTATAAAGTCTTCTTTAATTGAGAAGATACATCGAATTATCCCCTTCTTAAAAGTTTTTAATGTTCCAAGAATGTCATAGTATTTCAAAGATGATGAGGTCATTTACTGAATTTTTGGCTTGGCTAAGGCCAGAGTTGAGATGATGTCATTTATTGAATTTTTGGCTTGGCTAATGCCAGAATTGTGATAAGCTGAATGACAGATGAGAGTTTAGAGGTACAAATTTCACAGTAAAGAGAAGTGGGGTATTCCATAGCTCTCAAATATGCTGTTTCACAAACCTTCTACAACAGCCAGCACGGGCTTGCAGCAATCAGAATATACAGTGTTATAGTCTGAAAGAAATATTACTTGCAATTATTTTTCCAGTTCTTCAAGTCTTTATAAAATAATTTAAATATAATTACTTCAAGACTACATAAAGTTGATTAGTACACATAGACAGTGACACTTTATTTTTCAGAAATGAATTTCAGATGAGATATACAGTGTTTTTGTCTCTAGTAAAGCTTGAGTTTTAATATTGGAGTCCAGGAATTGGTCAGAACAAAACAGTATTCAGCTCGGCATCTTGTTTTTACCAGTGGCCAAGCTGGTAGACATATTGTCCTCCAGAATACCTCTTTTTTAATGATTATAACAGAGTCAGAAATTTCTTCTTGTGGCTAATCATAGTTTATTCAGCATGGCCTTTGCCCAAGCTGTAATCCTTGAAACAAATGATGTCAAATTACTGATGATTATCTTAGCAACTCATTACTGAGCTAGTGGGCTTCAAAAAAATTTGGATCAAGTCTTTAAGAAACTCTCCTAATTATACCAGGAGGCAGTCTTCATTATTACTTATCAATCTTCATTACATTGCTCTCCATTCTGGCCTCTTTCAAAGGAAAATTAAACCACTTTCTTCTGTTTCTTTGACAGTAAAGGATCATCAAAAAGATTACGAACTGTTACTGCTTTTCACTGAATAAACTTCCACAGTAATTAAATACAAAGACAGAAAAGGAAAGCAGAGAAGGAATGTTTGTATGATTAATTCTTTCCTGAAATAGCATATCTCATACATCATTGTAACCTTCTGTCTTTTAATGAGAAGTATAAATACCAAACTTTTTTCATTCTTCACCTTCCTAGTCACTATGAAGAATAAACATAACGTTATTGATTCATATAATAGTTACCTGTAGTGCTTGTCTCTTGCTGCTGTGGTCTTTTCTTTTTCTGCTTCTTTTAGTGGGAGCTATAACTCCTCTTAATGAAATTGAGGGAAAGCAGTAAGCAATATGGTCAGGTAGTGAAGATTGTAAAGGAGTTTACTGAGAAAGTAAGTGCTAAAAAAGGTAACGTGTTAATAAAAATATTCTCACCTTTTCAGTATTATAACACTCACCTGCGATAATAAAATTATTTGTGATGGGTAATGTTCAGGCTTTTCATATTTCTTTTTGGCAGTTTACTTAGCAAGCTTTATACCTTTTAATAAAGCAAACAATATTCTTGATATTTATACTGGTGAAAATATAATGGATTTGATCATTTGTTATGACCTAATAAACCCAGAAGTTAAGTCAAAGGCTACTGATGTCAGTGCATTGATTTCCATAGAGCTTCTTTTAAAAGCATTTGATTCAAAAAATGTTAGAGCAAGGGGTTGCACAGGGTTTTTTTCAAGGCTGGTCTTGGTGCCAAAAGTAGAGCATAGAAAAAAATATGTAATTCATTTACGGGAGTATATTCTATCTCAAAGAAAATAATGGATAATTCCTATTTTAACAATTCTAATTTTAACAATTTTGTGTCTTTGAAAATATCCCTTTATTTATAAGACTATATCTCCTTTTCTATTAACCACTTG
The DNA here is from genome assembly GCF_040807025.1 of Struthio camelus. Classification (NCBI taxonomy): domain Eukaryota; kingdom Metazoa; phylum Chordata; class Aves; order Struthioniformes; family Struthionidae; genus Struthio; species Struthio camelus. Next base: position 51,682,835 of record NC_090946.1, on the reverse strand, counting down.
TCTAAAAAGGTATTGAAATTCTCTAAACTATTTTATTCTCATTTTTCCACTAAAATAATTCCTCAATATAAAGAATGTGTAAATTCTTCAATATAAATAATGAAACACAAAACTTGATTCTGAATTTTTAAAATCTAATTTTTTTTGCTATGTATGAATTGCTATATTATTTCTGTTTTCAGAACAAATAAATGCATTTTTACACAGTCCTTCATAGTTATAGAATTTAGTTGACAGTCTTATGCAAAATGGCTTCTTTCTCTTTTTTCTGAAATTAATAAGACTGCTTATATATATATTGTGTGTATATATATATATATATAGTAGTTTTTAAGAGGGATTAATTGAAACTGGTTCTTTTAATCTCATTAATTTTAATATTTGAGTGTTGCAGAGCTTTTTGAAATCATCTTCCCAATTATTCACATTTGATTTCAGTCATACAAATCTTGGAAGAAAAGAAAAGATATGAAAATAATATCTATGTAAAATATTGTCCACTAAAATATACTTTTTTATTCACATATTCAAATGTTTTCTTTTGTTTTGACTTGTACAGTTACGGTGCTTTGGATTTTACTTATTTTGTGGTCAAAAGAAAATAAGTGACAAACAAAATGGGTGATACACACCCATTCAGGGCTTACACATATCTGAATAACACAGGACTGGGTAAAAAGTGATTAAAGGATTTAATATTTTATTTACTTATGAATTTTTTAGCTCCTACTCTTGCAGACTCTGCCCACTCTGTAAAAGTCAAACTGCTTTAACCCTGTCTCAGGAAATAAAGAAATAGCAAGCTATTTGCTGATATCTGAAGCACAATAGAATTCAGCTGGCTCTATAATATAAATTGAAGACTGAAATATTTCCAGTCATATAGAGTGGTTTCAGCCTGCTGTCACTGTTTTCTTTTTTTTTTTCTTGCACTTTAGAATAACCAAGCTCACTAGATAAATATCAGCACTCTTCCAAATAAACTTGCAATGTCCTCATGTGAGGTTTGATTTGTGATGTTGACTTACACTAGATGAGCTGGCCCTTTATAATTCTTATATTTTGTCTAGCCACTACAGTCAATACAGCTATTATGTAAAAAGGGCAAAATGCCACTCTCTTATTTGTTATATCTGTTCGTGGTGTTTCTCCCTGTGTGTCATATTTGTCTGCTTCACTGTCAAAACATGTTTTCACTGTTAGCAGTAAAAGCTAAGGGAACACCAGCCAGATTCCATTGTCTCACACATTAGCAGCAAAGCTGTCAGATTTTATTAGCAATGATTGTGTGAGGCATTATAGGTTTTGATTTAGAAAAAAGTGTTTAATAAAAAGTTGATCAACAATGTTTTGAAGTAATGCAGAGAGATTAAATGGAAACTCCTACTATACAATTTAAAAAAATATTTCAAACGTTTTTTTAAAGAGCCTGATGCAAAGCCCATTGAAAGCCATTTGAAATGTTTTTCCATCCTTAATTCTGGATTCAGTAGCAAGAGAACGCTGGCATGAGTAGCGGGCTAAAGTTCTTCTATTCCACTTCAGCAATTAAGCTGTAATGATCAGTTTAAAGTACTGAAACTGTACTAATTCTTAAAGTAAATCAATCAGCATTTACTTTAGAGCACTGTGCTCTTCTCTTGGTGTTTTCATGAGCTATAATCATATGTACTTATAGAAGATGCATAAGAACTCATTTTTAAATAATGCCTGATGACAAACTATTCTCTTGTAGTGAAAGCCATGTTTGCTATTAACCACAATTAGTCCAAGAATCAATGCTCTGAAGGGAATTTTGTATACTAAAAAGAATGAATTCCTGCTGTGTCTGTAGAGATTTGTAGATTATTTTTGTATCCTAATTATATGATTCTGAAAAGATACAAATATTTTTCATTTGAGATATAATGGCATAGCTGTTCATGAGATGTTTTGCTAATTATAGTTTTGCAATTTGTAATCAGAAATATAGTTAGTAGAGAAGAAATAATTAAAAAGGTCAATATGGCTTTATAACCTAAATGAAAAAGCCTATTAGTTTGAAAACTATTCAGTGTGCTGTCTATTTAATTAACACCACAGGTATTTAAACTTTTGCATAGTTTAGGTAGTATCTTTTGTGCATTTCCCTTTGCAGCAGGAATTCTTATCTGAGTCACATTTAGGGTTTGACTCCCAGAGCTGCAAGATTTAACTAACATTTTCATTCTTTTAATAATCCTGACACAGATTCAGGATTGAGGAGCTGGAAGTCCTGTGGTTGTTTTTCAACGTCTACAGCTTTAGAGCAGTTGTATCATGTGGGTGTGATATATTGTTTAATCCAGTGCCTCGGGCTGCTGGGCATCCCTACGCCATTACTGTACACCTTGCTAAGCTCTCTTCCGCCATTAACAATAATATCTATTTCTGTACCTGGGCTCAGAACTTGTATGATTTTTCTGTGTGTAGGACTGACAGATGCTTGGAGATCTCTACTAAAATACAGCAAATATTTTAGTTTCTGTAGTGATGGATGCCTTACAAGTACACAGGATGAATAGCTGCTAATCTGGCTTATCCTCTGATCTTGATATCAAAGTATCCTCTTATTCCCATTTTGTGGATGAGGCACCTCAGAGGTTGAGTGGAAATTAACTGGCAGAATGATCACAGAGTCAGGATTCTCAGGCCAGAAGCTCGTCCCTTGGCTCTACCATCTTCATTAAAAGCAATTTTAACTGAGGATAAAATTGAGGGTGTTTGCTTATTTCAGAGGACTATCTTCTATAAAGCTGAAATTTAATGGAGGGTATAAAATTCCTTCAGCATACTATCTATGTGATAAAAATTTATTGTTAAATTGCTCTTTAATCTATAATATTTAGATTGATTTATGCTATTTTATATGTGAATCATCTAGTATTGTTTTATAGCATTTTTATGTGTTTTAAATATATTTTAATATTCCTGAAAATTCCTTTCCTATTACACCAGGCTTCCTCCTGTTTAGGATGTTACTGGTATTTCCGTGCTTTTGTCCATTAGATATAATAAGACTTAAGAGACAAAAAGATTAAACTTTTTTGATCCTTAAAAATTTTATAATCTTTAAATATGAAATATATCCAATGAAAGGGAAGTTTTATTGTATTCTTTAACAATAGAGAATTGCTATCATTCAGAATAGAAAGGTTACAGGTACTTCACCAATATCTACCTTTTGGGAATCTAAATAGAGCAGGCATACCACTTTGCTGTTTCGTTGTATGCAAAGGTGGCACAAATTGATTCAGAAATATATTGAACTTAATCTTCCTTAAAATGATACTTTTAGGTCTCTCAGGTTATTGAGATAGGGTTCCCTCATGCATTAACATATTTCATTATACCTCAGAAGCAGTCTTAAGGGATCACACATTACCTGATGTCTATCTGTGTTATTGGCCCATTCTGCTTTTAACTACAATTGGGTTAAACCTTTTCCCTCCGGACAGTGACTGATACAATCTCAATAGCTTAAGAGCATCTTCTCTATCAATGTGAATCTTTCAGAAGTCATGGGATGGCAGGTTGTGAAAATTATTCAGTTTACAAATACCGTGCATGCATTTTTTTCAGAACGTATTTCAAAGAATATTGTAAGAATGAAGGAATGAGGAAGTTTAAAATGTGTGACCTCATGTAGTGTATCAAAAAAGTACATATATTCTAAATTTCATTGAAAGGTGTGCTGAGAAGAGTGATTCAGAAACTGTAACATGAATTGGACTATCTCATTCTAGCCCATCGTATGAACTTTTGAGTCCTGATCTAACCTATAGGCGTCCTGGTCCTAAAAGACAAAATATACCATTTACTTAGGACCTTGCTAGCTATCAAACTCAAATATACTTATCAACACTAAAGTTAGGGGTATACATTCACTGTATTGTAGCTGCTTTCAGAGGAAGTTTCACAGCATCTATTCAAGTTATAGAGTTGGTAGAAATACAATTATACTAAATTAAAAAGGAAGCATTATCGTTTTTAAAGTCTCACTCCTCTCAGCTCTTGCCTCCTTTCTGATATAATTCATCTTCCCCAACCCCCAGCACATATTGCAATATCCTTTTGTAAGTCATATTTTTTATTAGCATTATAATTATTTTTAATTTTCCTTTCTTCCCACTGCCTGCTGAAACCACTGATCTCCATCATCTTACAGAAATAATGATCTGTTTTCAAATCTGACTCCTGTAAAATATCTTGAGCCAGGAAAGATATGAAAGGAGGCTTCTGTGATCCTGGTAACGCAAAAAGAACAAACATCATTACTCTAACACCCTCTGAAATTAAAAATTAGCCTAAAAATCTTGAGGATTTTCTAGTGCCATCTTAAAGATCACTAATGTTTCACAATGATAAGTTGAATATTTAATATTAAATTTGTGATGATGTCTGTTTCCTATCACTTTCCTGTTTTGCTCAGAACCCTCAAGTTGTCTTCCCATAACAGCTCATACACACTTGACCTTTCCTCTTGTATCACCTCCAGCAGGTTGTCGTTATTCCCTGTTCTTCTGACCTTCTTACACTCTTCCCTCCTAGCATATTTTTCTTCTTTGTTTTTAACTAGCTTAAACTTTTCAATGGAAGTGTGCAAAGAGCGCTCATTTATGTAAATAACATTATCATATCATCCTTCACTGAATACAGTTGACTGCTAACTAGCCCTGTTCCAAATAGCTCTAAGCCAACTGGAATAAAAGAAAATATATTTGTATAAGTAAGCAGTACAAGTTTACTTTCATAGAAGTAATTTTTTTCAGTAATTCAGTGTAAAGTTGGGAATAAAGCAAGATAATGACTACAAGACCAGTGTATGAAATAGTGAAAAGACTAATTTAGGTCTTACATGCAGTAAGCTTACAATAGTGTAACTAAGGTAAGAATCAATCCTAAAGCCTAAAATATTGCTGAGCCTGAAACAATAAGGTCCTTTGTTTTGTGAAAAAATGTATACAGGATACATTCCCGCCAACTGTTTTGCATCTTGGTAAACATTTAACATCTACCGTTAAAAAGTGTTTATACCGATAAAAAGTGTTTATATAAAACCAGCAAAATGCTTGCCCTTCAGAATTTAGGCAATACCAATAAATTACACAATCTTCATGGAGACATAGGTCTATAAACTTTACAGAATGCCTTCCTGGTATGGGTTCACCTACCTCACACAAGTAATCCAGTTTGTTAGTGGCATAATTTGGGGTAAGTAATATAAGGGAGATCAAGGCAGATAATTCACTCTGGTTTCTTTTCATTATGTTATTATCTGGCTAAATTAATATAGAACATTAAGGTGAAATAAAAAAACAAAAAAAATTTCAACACTGCTTTAAAACTTTCCTTTGAAATTCCCTTTTAAGGACAGTGGACTCGCACTTCATTTCCCTACAGCACAAGCTGCTATAACTTCAACAGCCAAGCTACTGCTTCTTAAACAACTATTTTTCACACTTTTCTTCTTTCTTCTTTTTTTTTTTTCCTGCATGTCCTTTTATGCACAATATATTCCAATGAAGGCTCATCCTCCCTGTTCATAATCATATGCTACAAGTCCACAATTAAGCTCATCCTCAGGCACTGAAGAAATAAGAAGGGAGAGCAAATGAACAGTCTCTGAAGTGAAATTTGACCATAATCTCTCTACTGTCATGCATTTTCTAAATTCCCTGGTTCATCAGTCAATCTTATCCTACGAATTCATGCTTGCTGCCAACTCTGGTGCTAAGATTCATCAATACCACAATATTACATTTACTAGAAACCCAAAGAAGAAAAAGGTAAAAAGTGGCTTACAGAAACCCTCAAAAAGGTTTTGACACATTGTTTTTGAGAATACACATTTTTTTGTGTGGACATATTTTCTATATACTTTAAGAATCTTACGGGCAAGATACAGTCAGAATACAGCTGATCCTGGCACACCCAGCTAAGCAACCATTCTAGAAGAAAAGACATGGATTTAAGAAGAGTGGTTATGAAAAAGTCAACTTCTTCCACATTTCTAAGTTAAATAAACTATGGCATAGAGATAATATAACATGAAATCCCATAAACAGCTTAAGCAAACTAAAAGAGAATAAAAGGGTTTTTCAGGACCATTATTGATTAAAAAAAATCTAGGGCACCAATGAATATTAAATCCTTTCATGGAAAAAGTGTGGGCAAGAAACCCTGTTTATTGTGTTTATTATTCAATTTAGATTGTCATCCAACAGTTGCTAACATAAACTCAGAGGAGCGTTTTCTTTATCCATAAGCATGCAAAACAGCAGGGAAATCATTGTTATGTAAAAACAAAATTACTGAGATATTTTGCCCTGCCGACATGAAATGTGTTCTAATTTTTCATTTCTAGTCAAAGAAGTTCTTCAAATTTTGTCCTAGTGAAAAACAATCCCCCTTACCTCAAACATATTTATAGCACTTTAAAATCCTTTTTGCTCATTAAATGTGTTATATATGTATGTACATGTTGATATATATACATACATACACATACATATATTTATGCACACATACACACCCCCCCCATATATATTACTGTTATCTGTTTACTTTCCTCAGATATTCAAACATTTCAGTTTTACTCCAGGTGTTCACAAAAAGCAAACTTTAGAGTTTGTTGATCAAGTACTCATGTGTCTGGAAGTCTTCACCAGAACCTTGAGCCAGAAGATTTCACATAGAGCAGATAAAACTCTAATTTCTCATACATGCAACTAGTTGACTGTCCAGTAAAAAATACAGAAGTTTGATTTTCATCTTCACATGCAGAAACTGAACATTCACTGCTAATTCATTTGCAAACATAAACTTTATCCTAGGATACTAATACACTAATACAGAGGCTTTACTTTAATGATGACAGCAGATTGGGGCCCAGGTTTTCATTCATAGTGTCCACTAATCTGGTTAATACATGTCTTGCCCCTGATTTTCAAAATATTTAATTTTATCTTAAAAAAAATTTAAAGGATAAAAATAAATGATAAAAATATTTAAATATTTAGAAATATTTAAATATTTAAAGACTAGTAAAAAGTGTTTGTGCATATAGTAAGAAACTTTTTAAGAAGTCAGCAGAGATGTAGACATAGAATTAGATACTACTTATTCAAAAATTAATACTTTCCTTCATTTTATATCTACAGATCTATGTCTTTTCACTTTATTCTTCAATGCTTATGGTTTTGTATTGAATTTCACGCCCATTTCCTTCAAGCCTCTCCCTCTAGAATCATGCAATTATATTAGAATCTTTTCTTTTTTTTTTTTCACTTTGTATTCTATAAATATCTAAGACCTATGCTTAGAATTTAAGGCTAAAATATGATCCCTAAAATAATAAGAAACCCAAAAATCAAAGACCCAAGAATATTTATTATAAATTAATTATAATCTCAAACGTTTTAAGAAAATAAAATTAGTTCTGTGGGGCTTGATCTATAGCATTTTAATACCTGGAGTTAACAACTCTGCTATAATATCTTCTGTGAAATTTATTTACAATATATATCATAATAAAGTAAATATTTTTTTAATTTAAAAATTATGCTTATTTTACAGTTAGGATGATAACCTGTTATAATGTGAATAAATAACACTCATAGTGGTCAGCCTATTTTAAGATGTATGGGATGGTCTAAAATATACAGAAAAGATGGAGAAGACTTTCCAGGCCTTCTCTAGAAATTGATAACTGTTTCATTTCTTTAGAATAGAAATAAAAGTTGTGAAATGTGACTTTAAAAGCATCATGTACAACTCAGTTAGGAAATATCTACTGATACAAAGCACGTAGAAGACAGCTAAGGCATAGCGTGAAGGAGACTCCAAAGGGTCAAGTCCGTGTGCCAGGAAAGTGGAGGAGTCATGAGTGAGCTGTTGCTGGAAGAAGCTATTAGAAAAAGTAATTCAATAGTTCTGGGTGGTGTTAGTTAATAGAGTTAATTAGTTAATAGAGAAGCGTATGTTACTGAATCAGGCAGGGAAATGATTTAAACCTTTACCTAGAATAGATTCCCTCCACATGCCAGACCATATGAACTTCATATGAAGTTCAATATCATTGCTGTAACTAAGCAGTGTAAATGAAAGTCTTGGATTATATTTAGTAGCTTATAAAATCATTATTAATTTCATTCTTCATTCTTTTAAGTATATTATTTTAAAATTGTGTGTCTATTACTCTAAATTCAGCAGTTTTTTATTCTCTTCAAAAAATAAAATGATGGCTAGCCTGGGATTTTATGTGACAGGTTGCATCATCTGGAAAATTTTCCAGTCCAGTTGCAAACTGTTGTAAATTAAAGTTAAGAAATGCTGATCCAGCTCTATGTTTAGTCTGCCTTATTTAATATTAGTTTAATAGTGGGGAAAAGAACATAAAAAGTACAAAATATTTGCCTTTTTTGGCCTCATCAGGAGACAATTTGCCTGCAGAAGACAGCTGGTGTATTGATTTCACAATTGCATAGTGGCATAGATTTTTTTCTAGATGCATTTCATTAAATGTTTAGTGTGTAGCTAGAGGCATCTGTTCTATAATCATTGATACAGGAAAATGGCATAGAATAATCCTTTTTCATCAGGATATCATGCAAGACACTATTTCAAATGAAAGTCAAATTATTTCAGACTTTAGGTCGATACTCATCTGTGTCTGAAAAGTTGCACCTCATGGGGGCTATAGTCTGAATGATTCCTGTACACATTCTTGTCTCTGGACTAATTCGCTTACCTGGGCCATGTTTTTGATGATCACTGCAATTCTGACTGGACTGCTTTTTTATGAAAGATGAGTATTTGGTCTATGAGTCACAATATCTCTGGAAAAAAAAGAAATATAAAATAAATTTATTGGAAGAATTATGGCATTTTTTGTGATCATACTGTTGGAAAAAGGTACTCTCTGTCATAGTTAAATTCTCCTTTCTCTCCCTATATATTTCTGATTGAAGTAAATAATGATTTGTTTTGTTTCTTTCACACCATATGTTTCTAGTCAGCTGATCCATATAACCAGTTGTTTAGCTAAGGAGTCATAGCCCTGTTATAGAGATTCTTCACCTAAAAGTCCATTTGGCCAGGTTAAATTCATCCTAAATTAGAGGGAAATGGTGCTCTAATCTTCACATAGAGCTAAACAATATGAAGGCCTGTGATTTTAACCTCATTGTTCTTGGTGCCATTAGTTATTCCACTTAACAAGGATATTGTAGACTCAGTGCTACAAGACTAGAAGACTAGAATATAAAGACATCATTTCTAATACTCTGAATGGTGATGTATTTCTACAAGAAAAAGAAGGAACTACTGTGGATATACTTCCCAGAAAATACTCAGTGTAGTCGAGGTATGGAGAGTAAATGGGTTCATTAAGGATGACTTGAGCTCAGAAGCAGTTCGTGGCTACAGTATAAAAGCTCTTTACTTCTTTGCATACATTTACAATTTTATGAAAGGAAAAATTTAAATATACTTTGATTTAGGGCCACAGGTGGCTCATTTTAAGAGAGTAAGGTTAGATCCTATATAGAAACATTGTTAGGGATACAGGGGAGGTTTTCAGAGGCTGAGGTGTAACAGAGCCAAAAAAATTTGCTAAAGGTGAAAATCCGGTATATGCAGCCAAATTTACAAACTATAAATGCAACAACGTATACATGAACCATTGCAGGAGCCAGCAATAAGGTATCTTAATTTTGCACAGATTCACGGATAACTGTAGTTTTAAAAACATATTCTTATGGTGAAATTACCATTCAGGAAAAAAACTAAATTAAATGAAAATTTTTCCCACGAACAATAAGACTCCTCAAAATATTTACAGTTTTATGAAAAATTGACCTTAATAGTTTGGAAAGATGAACAACAAATTCTGAAACCATGAAGTGATATATAGTAAGTTGATGAGGATTTACAAGTACACCTGCATTAAAACATTAACTCAAGAAGGTACAGAGGTTAGCTTGGCAACTTTTAATCAGACTAATTACACGTTTGGGACTTTAGTGGGGAAAAACTTGGAAAAAAATTTGTTATTCTCAAACTAAGGGCCAATATGCAAATTCATACCACTGAATATTGATCTTTTGATTTCACTGGGGTCAACTGTGCAATTGTTCTAATTACTAGTGCTCCCACGGATCACTGAGGTTTTTAATTGGAACCTGAAAGAAATTTAAAAAAAATCAATTTAAAGACTATGGTATTGTACAATAAAAAAACAAGCAATCTCTATACAATTTTCTTTTTATTAAAAATGGATCATATACAATACCATACCCCTGTAAATTTCCATGCAAGTAGAATGGCATGATAGCAGGTACATGCTTGCAGTTGGAAAAAAAAGGAGCAATTCACTGCTTCAGCAGAATAGCAATGCATTTTTACAGAGAAATTAAAATAATTTGCTGAAGCTGTTCCCAGTTTCTTAAAACAAGATGTTTCCGAACAGTGTTTGAAATATAGCTTATTGATTGTACCGCAAAATTCTAGGACAAAGAAAAAGATAATTTACACAGAAAGAAAATAGACAATGTGTGCCAACTGCATACATGTCATCTTTCGCATTAGCTAACTTCAGAAAATCAATCAGCATTGCAAGCAGATCACATAACTGCTGAGTGCAGATTGGTTCCAGATGACATTAAAGTATCCATGATTCACATAAGTATTCATTATAACCGTTTATCTGTCCACTGTAAGCCTTTATATAGCGGCCTGGCATTTTGTGTTCAACTAATAGTGCATACTAGTGTTATCTGCAATATGTCAACTTGTTTCTTTTCCAACAATCAGTAAGCTCAGCTGTGAAATATAAAATTTAAAGGAATTCCTAGTTCCTCAGTAGTCAAAAGAGGGTCATAGAAAATGAAATTATTAGTGACTAATAATGATTCCATATGTGTTCTACAATAAGGTTGACACAGCAGTGCTTTGACCATGGAAGGAAAGTGCGTGATATTATAGTATCCCAAGATCAAATGCTTCATTCTGTTTTGGCTTTCAGTCTACAGATATATTTTTAATGCATTTTGGAAAGATCTTTTTGCAGAATAAATCCACAGTGCCTAAGGTTGAAATTTTATGGTAGGCCTTCAAAATATGCCCTTTGTCACCAAAAACAAACTGAAACCTGAACTAACTTTACACTAGCTGACTGAGGTTAGTAACGGTATATATACAGGCTAAAGTTCAACATTAACTGTAAAACAGACTCTGCAGTGAAATTGCAGGTACTGAAACTACAGTAACTGGTAACTGAATTAATCATATGTTTTAGCTATAATATAAACACAAAATCAAAAGCATATTTTTTTTTGCTTGTACACCTAATCAGTGTTGGGTGTATAAAGTTGATTATATTTGTATTAGTGATTTTTCACTCTTTTGTTTGTGGATTACAAATATTAAGATATTTGTAAGGTCTTGTAACATAAGACTTTACCGAAGAGCTAAAAATAGCTGATTTATAACGTCTCTTTACACTGTTGTGATATGGGATATGTTATGAATATGTGGCTTGTGGAAATGGACTTCCACAGGGTCTTTTGTCTGTTAGGGCTAAGATATGTATCTCAGATAGGTTGAAAGAAGTGAAGGGACATGTTTTTCTCGTGTGTGCCTTTTTTCTTTCAAAGTAAACGATCTGGTTTATTTAGTGATCAAAAAAATTGTATGTTTTATATTCAGTAATGATACGTTTTAAGGAGATCTTAGCTGAAAAATGAACAGACGGTTAGTTTTCTGTGTGAAATGTGGTATTGGTATCACTGGAGTGAGGTCTAATCCAGGTTTTCTGCAATTCAAATTGAACTATTTTGTACATTTAAATACTTTCTGAAAAGAGAAACTCATTTATGATGCAAAAACAATGACCCAGACTGGGAACCTCTGAGAAGCCAGTGGGACAGAAAAACTTTAGTTCCATCAGAAACATTTTTTTGTAAACAAAAAAATTTTACAAGAATAAAGGTTAACTGCTCCTATCTGCACAGGTTGAAGCCTTTCTATTTTATTCTCTGCTTTGACAGTAACTTTTCTGCAGAAACGCAGTTGCCAGCAGAAGCAATTGGGAGGATACTGTAAATGAAAAGATAGCTTAAATGGTGAGCACTAACAGGAGGCAGATAATTGGGTGCATACAGGGGGGCGGGGACAGGGACAGTGGAGGGTGAAGGTCCAATATTGAACTTTTGATCTCTCAAGCAGGAGCCTGCCGCTTGCTAGCTGCAACTGGTAAGTTTTGGTAACACTCAGACAACAAAAGTCGCATGTCATGGATCCTCAATTAATAAAGAGACATAAGGCAGAACCACTAATTAGGAGGCTGATCGTGTGTTGCACTTCCACACTTAGACTACCAGAGATGGGGAAAAATGGGCGTGTGGAGGCTCGAAAAGAAGAGGAGGCTGAAAACGAGAGTTCCTCTAGTGGTCTCAGAAAGAAGAAGGTGGTCTGGGAAGAAGGTGGCAAAGACCCTGCATGGAGGAAAGAGCCTGGAAGTGGGGGACTCCTGGTGACGGGGAGTTGCGTGGGAATGAACGCAGGGGGCTCCCAGCGTGCAGCGAGCAGCTGCATGGCACGAACCTACACAACTATCTGCCTCACTTTTCCTGGCCAGCAACGAGCTCGCTGTGAGGAGCAAGGTTGAGACCTGGTGAACCCAACGCTGGCAGCGGAGCGAGTGAGCGAGTGTGAGATAATCAGCTACGGTAAAAGCTCTAATCCTGTTGGCACTTATAAAGACCCAAAGATCCAGATCCACTATGGCTGGTCATTTACTCTCTCGCCTGTGACAGAGGACTAATGAGCAATCAGTAGCTCTTCGATGTGTGTTACCTCCATATCCAGTTGTCACACAGAAATCAGGGAATTTTCCAGAGAAGAATACTTCCATAGGAAGTGAGGTTGTCTCTTACTTCACCCTGTGCAATCCCAATTATTTTCCCCCCAAAAGATCCTACCCTGCTGCAAAAGGTAGTAGCAGGAAGTTTCAGCAACATAAGAAAATATAAGAGAGAAAAAGAAGACAGAAGATGAGAATCTCCATTTCCAACCGTGCTGCTCAGTTGGCTGCTTTAGTACACCTGCATTAGGCTGACCTCTCTGGCATAGCCGACAATGCTAGAGAAGCCGCTGCCTTTCCTGTAAATGTACTCGAGCTATCTACGTGATGAACATCTCTTTTTATTTCCTACTATGTTATGGAACATATTTTATCCCAACTGAGTCTACAGTGTAAGGTTAAATGCAAAAGTGAGATAACTCGCTATCATACCCATTGCAGAATATTTCCTCTGCAAATCCCTGATAGGATTTAAATTCAGTTAATTTACTTTTGTGTAAGCTTTGCCCTTCATTTCATATTCTTTGTGATATGAATTATTACTGACATTTAAGGACCCCATTTTATAGCTGTGATCAAAATGGAATGCAGGTAAATAAAAAGTGACATTATACATAACACAGTACAGAAGGCTATAAAAAATGCAAATTGTAGTAGCTCACCCATGCTCATATTTAAGGCCACTGAAAGTATTAGGACATCCCATGAAACCAGAATGAATGCCTACTTGCCTGTGGTAAGAGAGACTATGAAAAGGAAAATAATTAAGTTATAAATCTTTAGTCTGATCCAGAATAGTGGTCAGCCCTTATAGTCTCCCTTAAGTCAGTATAAAGCCATGTGTTAATAGAAAATGCTGGAAATAATAAATCACGTGAACAACAGTTATGACAGGAAGGGATTTATGGTATGAAGTAAAGATCATGTGAAACAGGCATTAAATATTATGCCATCCCAAATCCAGATAAAATAAGGTGAGTTTGGAATAGAACCTGAGGTTCTGATGACTTGTTTTGGTCTTTCAGATCTACTTAAGGGTCAAAATGCAACAAAAAATACTAGAGGCTTAACTGGGACGCTTCACGCAGAGCCTAATATGGTATTGAAAACTCATATAGGCCTGACTGGTAATCATCTTGATTTAAAACTGGTTGAAGATTTTGGAGTTTCTGTGAATAAAAACATTTCCCAGTTCCTCCTGGGCTTAATTTGGAACTCAGCACTGGGGCTTTTTAGGTTGTTTTTTTTCCCCCCTAATCACTATCTAAGTTACCATTTTTGTTGTTAAGAATCGATTATTTACAAAGATACAGAAGCATCACTCTCATTACATTGAGATATATCCCACTGGAACCTGTTTGACCTACAGTATTTTATGTAGGCAGAATTTCATATTTCTAGGAAATTTCTTAAAGGATCAGGTTCCACCAGTTTTATGTTTGTGCAGTAATGTTTGCTATGTATAGCTTACAATGGATGTATGCCAGTAAATAAAGAGTGGTCTGTGTGAGAATAAAAGGCAAATATACCTCCCAAAGCCATAGCAAGACAATTCAGTGTGGCACATGTTAACTTCAGGCCTTTATGCTTACTGAAGCAGCTGTATCTTGCAGAGGCAATATGGGTAATGGACAAGATTTCTCAGTTTCCACTGAATTTTGAATTCAGCAGGAATTAGGAGCCAGAAATCCCTGTCTCTCATACATTTGCTGCCGCTCAGCATCGTACTCCATCTTTCTCCCTCTTTTTCCCACCTTGATCTCTGCTACAATCTTATTAGCTCTTTTGTAACCTTCAGAACTAAGCCAATGATGTGTGTATTGTAGACTCAAATCTATGCAATTAGCTTCCCTAGAAAACCCAATAAATGGTAGATGAAAAGCTTGGGATAAATCTGAAAAGCTTGGGATAAATCTGAGTACGTATGACTACCTTTGCAAGGTTTTATACCTAAGATATTTTTGGGCCTTTTCCCACTGCCTAGCCTTTGAAATAAATCTATGTTATAAAGTTCCATGAATAATAATAATAATAATAATAATAATAATAAAACAAATGTCATCCTATTTTTATCCTCAAAAGCCAAAGATTAAACATAAAAATATAACTTCTAGCTCAGGAAGACCCAGAGCCATGGACAGGGTTTATACCACTGACTCCTGGGGCAGATGGACCAAAGTGGTCCTTCTTATTAAAAAACTGTGATGAGGGAACCCACACAGGTTCAGTAATTTGCATTTACAGGGTTCAGTAATTTGCATTCACAGGTTTTTATAATTAGTATTACATATATCTTCACATATATGCAGGCAGAGCTAAGGTACACAGTAGTTTTCTAAAGCTGTAAGAGGCTAGACATAATATTAATTACTGGGAGAGGTATAGCACATTCCCCTACTGCTGTTACCTACAGCACATGTTTGCTTGGTCTACAGGAGCTGTCTGAGGATTTTTCTTAATCTGCTACTATTTCTTACCTCCTGTCACTGTGCAGGCCTTAAAAGAACAGTAGTTCTGACTTAAGTTGGAAAAAGTATGGCAAATAAAAATTTATTTTCCCAGATGACCAGTCAAGGGAGATAATTACATATTAAAACACTCTTTTGGGGAGAGGAGGAAAATAATGGTTTTCCCATATTTGCCCTTCTTGTCTGAGGTTATCAGCTGGGGACCCTGGAAGATATTTTAAGAATTTGGGTACTGATTATGGCTCACTCTATACCTGCTTCTGACCAAGTTTTACTTTCCCAAAAGCCCCAGTGGCCAAACATTTCTCTAGTTCCTCTGTGGGCCCTTTATTTAGTCACTAGCGATTTCCAAATTGTTTACTAGTTGACCAGAGGCAATGTATTGTCTCAGAAGGTGTATGTCCCTAGTCTCTTCTGATGACAATCTTATGGGGCCTGGAACAATAGTAAAATTGCTCCACAAAACCTCAGTGGATTACTAGTAATGGAAATAGCACATACCCGCCTGTTGAGGGCCCAGATGGATAAATTTTGCACTTTCATTACACCAGCTGTGAACAGACGAACTTTCAGAATTTTCTTCTGTCCTTTTTTTAATTTCCCAAGGTGATTTTTGCAACAATTAGTGAGCTACTACTCCTTTCTAATAACTTAAAAATAAAAAATAAGCTCAAAAATATAAAAGGCTAATTGAAAACTGCTTCAAAACTGTAACGGAGTAGTTCCATGATGGGGCTTGTCCTGCCCATGGTGTGCCAGAAGCCCCATCTCTAAACACAAAAAATATCCCATTATTTTTTTCCATGATATAATAGTCTGGTTTCAGGAAGGCACCTGCCACCAGCAGGTTAATACCACTGAAACATTTGTAGAAGTTATGCTGATATTCTAGGTCTTTCCTGCAGAAGGCTCGGTTCTTCTTTAACACTACTCACACAAAAATAAGTATACACAGCACAACAGCAGGATCCTGGGAGTAAAAAAAGATGACCTTTGTGCGAGGACTGGGAGTGCTGTGACCTCGAGCAAGAATATAGTCTTCTACTACTACTGTCACTTCTGCCTTTAAGTACAGGAAGAATGGCTGCTATTGCTCTGATTCTGCAGCCTCTGAGTAAGACAGACATTATTATATGAAAATTCTCCACTGTCCAGCAACATTTTCTTTGATGAAAAACTTCAACGGGACATATAATTTTTCCATTTTAGACATTTTAATTCCAATACAATAATAAGTTGTGTTTATTCAATAACCTTCTATGAAGGATACATGATTTGAATCACGCAATAAATAGAGTGCAGTATTACCTCCAAAAGAGGCACAATACCTTCCCCTGCAATGTATTTTATTCCCTAAATAGAATTCTACCTATAGGAACAAAATGCAAATATAATGTTAACTTTGACTGTATAGTTCAAGCAGTTATTTTCAGGGTTACTTTAATCTTATTCCTGCTTCTAAGAGAGATTTGTTGTTTGGCTGGAGAGAAAGGGCATGCAGATGACAATATTTAACTCCACAGGCTATCCTTAAGAAGTGTTAATGCCCAGCTACTACATTATCCTTACAGGTTTCTGAAATACAGTGACAGCTCAGATGAATGTAAGAAAGTAAATGTGACTATAGGGCACACTGGCCAGGCACAAGGCGTCAGCAGATGTAATTCTGAAAAGTAAGTGAAATCCTGACTACACTAATATCAATCCATATTGCTTTGCACCCAAGTTTTAGTGTTAGAAAAGTTTTTTTCTTTTTTATTTCCCTGAACAAAAAACTGAAACTTACTGATGTATGATTTCTGAAGGAAAATATTGATTACAAACAAGATGGGGTGTGCATATGCGTTTGTGTGCATGCACACATGAGCAGAGTGAACATATCTGTTAAGTATGGCAATTCTTTACTATTAGGTGAAAAAAATCTAAGCTGGAAGACTACTTAAATCCACAAATATAGGCAAGTAATGATTTTATATTTTTTATATTGATGATTATTTATCTATGACATAATTCTTTCCTTTTTTTAACCTCAGTTTCACTTTCTTTATCCCTAAGGATTCTTTATGTGCATTTTTTTTTTGTGATATAAAGTCAATGAGAACAACATTGTAGATTTCCAGTCCTGCTACTCCTGTTGTCTCAGAACTCATTCACACTATTCAATTCAGATAGCCCTAAATGCTGGGGTACATTGCAGCTTAATGGAAAATGGTCTTCATTTCCCAGCCTGGAACTTCCGAATTACTGAAAATTTCAAACTCGCAGGTGGTAGTTCTCATACAGCAGCTTCACTGAAATCTGAGTAAGAAAGGCTTGAGGATTTGGGGCTAGTGAAAAGTGACAGACAAAAGTCTTAGGTTGCCTTTCCTTGACAAAGTGTTGACAACCTGCAATGAGAACTTTGGTAATTGTACATTGATGTAGGTGTCCATTATTATACCCACAGAAAAGATAAGTAAAATAAGATACTGCACTCATCCCAATGAGCAGTCTAAGATATATTTGAGAGAACCTGCGTATTCCACTGTGCTGTGATCCAATAAATTGTGCCAGCTTCCTAGCTCAGAAATTAGAAGGCTGTAATTTAAATGTTAAAACATGGAAAAAGTACATATAGCATATTCCATGTGTTTAACAAATATAGGAGGTTTCCACACCTCTAGCTTTCGCTCTGTCAGAGTGCATAACTGGGTCGTGAAAGTTTGCAATGAACAGCTATGCAACTAGGCAAAACATATTAGAGGATTTGGTCCTAAGAGGAAATAGAGCTGCTGTGTCAAATCTGTTAACATTATGAGAGACCACAGTTTAATTTCCATGGATGTTGGTCATATAGAGAATCAGCCTGGGTTGCTAACTACGGGTTTCTAAAGTTATCACTGCTCACTCAGGCTTAAGGAATGCTGGATAAGACAAGCAATGTAACTTGGGATAACATAACTAAAATAAGTTCTCAGGTTATTAATAAGATATCATTGAAAAGTCTAGTAGAATAAAAGTGTCTTGTATAGAATTATCTGGTCAAAGTCTTGCCCAGTCTCATGAAAATGTTAGTTTTTGGAACAAATCTCTCAGTGTTATTAAAAACTGAAGTCCTTTATTAAAAAAAGAAAATATCTTGCAAAATAGTTGTATATCTTTTTATGTAAATACTATGCAAGAAAATGAATACATACATACATATATATATACATATACAAATACATATACAGACATGCATGTATGTATGTATGCATGCATATGGCAGGGTGGGTGGGTGTACATATAGTTTTGGAAAATAGAAAACTTCTTTCTTCTGTTAGATAATAAAAGCTAAAAGTTGCCAGTTTTCATAGTACAAGTTTTTGTAATGAAAATGTAAAAGATTTATAATTTTATTTTCTCAGAGAAAAGTGAAATCCATTTTAATCCATTTAGTAAAATAATTCATGATAAATAAATTTAATAGTCCTAAAAAGGAGAAAATATTCCTTATATAGTTTGATAGCTTCATACAGTTAAATGCATTAAGTTTTCATATTATAGATCCATACTGCAATAAAATTAACTTTTCATATGTTCTTGTTTTAACAAAACACTACATAAGCTTGTTCTACAGTTGAACAGGATGTATCAGCTGACATCAGTTGTTTATATTGGATGGTAGCAAGTTATTTTGACTAAGACTGGATGTCTTTTCACTTTTAAATTCTCATCATATGGTAAACACTTACTCAAAAGCCCAGAGCATAATTTGAATTTGCACCTAAATTTTAGCTGCTGCTGGTAGCCATGCTCACTAATTTAGGATGCAAAAGACATGGGAGAAAACAGAATAATCTAAAATGTCCCTTTGGCTTGGAAGCCAATTTTCTGTACATTTTAGTTTGCTCTTTGATGTAAAAGGCAACATTATGCTGTGCTGGGAAAGCAGGAGTGTAGGAAAACATGAACAAAATAGCTAAGCTTTATTTCCTTCTGGGTTCTTCTTTGTGACATAACAGGTGACTTTTTTCAGCAGTGATCAGCGATGTATAAAGACGATAGTCACTAATTTAGAAGGTTTCAAACCGAGGGAGGGCACATTAATACAAACATGCTGATAAAGAAGGAACCCACTTTTCTTCTTTGTTGATTTTGCCTTAAGGAACTGCAATAAGAGTTGTCAGAGGAAAGAATGGGAGTGTTACAAGCGTGTCTATAAGGAGTCTTTCTTTTTCCCTTGTACTGAAAAATGAAAAAAAAAATCTCTCTTCTTCTCCCCGTTTCTTGCTTGCCTACATTTTATCAGCATAGATGCTTAGAAAGATCATTCTGCCAATTAAAAACACAAGGGATATGGTTATCGAGGGGACGCTTTTTCCAGGTGAAAGGGACGAATTATTTGTAATCCTTTCTATTTGTCTTGCTCTGCGAATTCTAAATAGGGCCACAGGTTTGCTCAGGCTGCATCTGTAATGCCTCAGAGAGTCTTGACAGTACATCTAAGTTTGCATAATACCAAGTAGAATATTTCAGTCTCACTCTTCATATGAAGAAGGATAGATCAAGTTACAGTTCTGATTCTCTCTGTATTGTACTTTCAGCATAAAAACTTCCTGTACCTACTTGCTAGGGAGTAGTAACATGGATAAAAATTCCAGGATGGCTTGTAGCCAGTCTCTTCGGTTCAACAGGGCATTTTACAAGGTGCAGCAAGCACTTTATGCCTCTGTGAAAAAAGTGTGGGTGGACATTGATCACTGTGTTGAACTTTGTCAGTCACTTGTGTACTTACACTACTCCAGAACGGAGCGTACCAGGTTTCTGCAAAAAGATTTCTAAGCACTTTTTTTTTTTTCCCCCCAATCTCAGTCTTGCTACCCTGTTACTTTTAGCAGGTTCTAGCTCTTCTTTTACTAACATAAATCATAAAAACATTCCATACATCTGAGGAATTGTTTTAAAGTTTTATCTGAGTTCAACTTCTCCAAATTTGTCCTTAATCCCTTACTAAATGTTGCTGGCAAGCATTAGCCAGTAAGATTAACTGTAATGTGTAGGCTTTTTTTTTTTAGTATCTGCAAATAGCTGTGAGTAATCCTCATTTAAGCATGGATCTACTTCATATGTACTTTTGGAACTGATGAATAGCATTAGAATAACTATTTGAGAATTTATTTAAATAAAAATTAATTGAAAATGAATATCATTATGCAACCTTCTTATTTTTATGCATATTTTAAATTTTCACTTGAAAGAATACAGTCAATAACTATCCACAGAAGTAGCTAACCTAAGGTAGCCAGAAAATACATCTGATCTCAAGTATCTAAATTCATACAGTGTGCTATAAAAATAAATAAATATTTGACAACTTACTTATATATGGAAGGAAGCTACTTCCTATTTTTTGGCTTCAGCAGTAACTGCAGACAAAACTTTCTGTCTCAGTGACACCAAAAGATAACCTTTTAAATTACCTCAGTGATATCAGCAATAATATTTTTTACACTGCTAACACGAATAAGTTAAAATTGCTTAATTATTAATAATAATGCATATTTAAAAAATAATTAAAGCCGTATGGCATACAGTTTATAGTTAAGCAGGCCTGCTCCTCTTTTAGGAGTTTGATAATCTGGACTCTTTCACTACAGCTTATTATTACTTGTCCATATTATGTTAATTATTGGTAGCCTGCCGATCATAGTGGGGTCATTCAAATTCAAATCCAGAATAAACTATTAACTATTTATTTCTCCACTGTGCTTGGTTGCTGCCTGAGGGAAGCAGAAAGCTAATAAATTATTTTGTAGCATTTCCATTATTTGGGACGCAAATTTTTCAAGAATAAATAGCAAGAATTTGTAATAATCTGTGCAAACGATCCCCACTTTGCTCGCAAATTTAAATTTGGTTTACATCTAATCAAGATTCAAAATCTTGATTCTTTCTGTTACAGAAAGAAACTATATTAATGTGGTCTGTGAACTTCTTTTTGCGGTGATATCAGTTAAGTGCCTTTCACCAGACTTAATACTCATGTAATACTGTATGGGAATTTGAGACTGTGAAATGAATGCCAGACACCAGAACACTGCGACTGTCTGAGGCTTGATCTTTGCTGACTTAGACTTTGTGTAGTCGTTTACTGTTGTGCAAAGCTGGTACAGACTGCTACCAAATTGGATTTTCCACTCATATATCTGTGAACTGAGTATACAAGGTATAAATGCCTATATAAGGTAATAGAGAATGTTGCTACGTGACTAGCAAGAACATTTGCTTAAGCATTGTACTGAGATATAGAAACTGAGCTATGCATGCAGGTTTGTTGTTCTAAGTTTCTTTATTGTTTTCTTTATTGTATTCTTTATTGTTACGTCACCTTTTGTATGAAGGGTTCAAGCCAAATCTTTGAATTCTTTGGAGACATATTGATGCAGGAAGACTCAGATCACTGCTTGGAGTAAATCTGTACATGAGTTAATTAGAATTAAGGGTTTAAAAAGGGATCTCTCGCAGGTTCTTTTACACTGTAAAATCTAGATTGTGTGCATGTATACTCTGAAATTACTGTGTTCTATTTAACTGAACTCTGTAGCTTTGTAAAAATAGACTAGGAAACCTATACGTCCTTCTGTATTTAGAATTTAACATTTTCAGACAAAGCCTTATTTAGTGTTCAATAAACATAGGATAGGTCCCTCCCTGCCCCGACACCTTTCTTTTGCCTTGATTGAGCTGGAGTCCTAAGCTTTTAGTGACAAAATGAAGAAAGGAAAATGTTCCATCAGCTCCATAGTCTAAAATAGCTACCTCTGCTATGCAGAAAAATCGAATTCATTGAATAGTTTTGAAAATTGAGTATTCTTTCTTTCATACAAATTTGAACTATGAGAGTGAGAGTGAGCACTGCTTGTAGATATTCATTTGTATTAATAAAAGATGTGATCAAACAATTAGACTGAAGAAAAAGCAGAAAATCTTCTGTTTCTGAATGAGTGTTCACAGTGCTTGTGGATCCAGTTGTAGATTTATATCACATCTTTATGCACTGCTGTATATGAAACCATTTTTAAAGCATGAATACAAAATCAGATCAAGAAATTAATCGGAGTAAACCATAATCTATAGGGATGGGACATTCACAAGTCCCATTAGAAATTATCTTCAGTAACAAAACTTGAATATTTATAAATATTAAGAGTAAAATGGCTTTTTGTACAGTTCAGCAAGAAGCCCTATTTTTGCAGGAATATTGTTAGCAGAAGTCTATTTCACTTTTATCCACTAGGTGGTTATTTTCTGCCAATGCAGTGAAATAACCAACACATTTTCAGCTAAATTTATTTTTATTTGTTAGGTTATTGATTGAGTTATATTAATGTAATTATTCAGTTACAGTAATTGAATATTTATGTCAAGTAAATTTTCAGATCAAGATAATTCTTTAAAATACTGAAACACTGTGTAAGTATAATGGAAAAATAATCAGATTCAAATTACGGAGCTCAATTTCCATTCTTAGAAATTCAACTGTTCCTGTGATATTTTTGATATTTCTGATACCATGCAGAAGTCGCAATTTAAATTACAATTTCCATATGCTCATATGATAGTAACAAGTCCTTGTGCCTGAATTGCTCTGAATATAGGAAAAATATTTTGCTCTAATATTAGTCCCTTTATAGTCCACTTCTGCCAATTCTCAAAGAACTAGAAACAAAAACAAAGTTGTATTTTGAATAAGCAAATGATTTTAAGATTGAGTCACCTTCAAGTATTTTTTTAATTTGGTGAGACATTTTTCTTCTGAGTTCACACCAATCTGCTTAACATATACCAGAATAGAACTGCTAACTTGAGTGTGACTCCTAGAAACTGTAAATATTGATGAAACTCTGATATGTAGAAAAGGCTGGGTTCCACTGCTATGAGCTAGAGCAGAAGCTTTGGAATGATGTTTCCTGAGTTCCAGCCCCACTTTTGTTGCTCAGCAACTTGCAAATTTGGGAGTGTTAGATGACCTATCTTTGTTTTTCAGATAGAGCATGGTCCCAGCTAAGTCTCTAATTATACATTATAACCTTATCGATCACCTACCTGGGAAATCCTGTAATATAACAAATCCTTAGAAACGCACTTAGGATTATATAAGCTTCCTTAAGAGAAGGACATAGCCAGAATGGCATTCTTCAGTTCCTTTGTCCTGGAGGGATTTTTACAGTTGCCACACTTAAGATTTCATTCCGCTCCTCTTTATTACACCAGGGCCTTGCTGCATGAGAATAAATTTGTTCTAAAAGTGTTGTGTACAGCAATTTTATTGTAATCCTCTCTTTAGTTATGCTAACAACCAAACATTAGATGCCAAATTTCTGCCTCAACCAATAAAGCCCCTATAACAAAATTACCTGTCAAAAGTGCTCTGAGTCTTTATGAATGTTTAAAAACTGCTTATAGTTTTTGGGTAAAAGGTTAGAAAATGTCAAAATACTGTACACCAGCTCCACCGCTAATAACCAGTGATGGAACATACCACATGCCATGTATCATGCTTATTAATAAATTAGCCTGATGTTTTAAAATAATAGCCTGAATTTCAGAATCTTTTTATAATAGAAAATATGGCAAATCAGTAAAAAATTTAGGCAGAGTTTTGTCGTTTTCCTTTTACTTTCACGATGTATATTTATGCAGCGCCACTGACTTCACTTCACTGACATGGAGAGCAGCGAAAAGGAATGGGAGGCAGCGGCATGGGGGCTGGAGAAGAAAGAGGCACCCACAGGCTGCTCACAGGAACTCACAGCTCCCAGGGTAGGAGGGACCAGTAATCAGGTTCAGAGGCAGCTGGAGAAACTTCTTGGCATAATGTTATTAAACCCATATGAATCAAGCCATCTCCAGCATAGCCCATATTAACTTTAGAGAACTAAAACTCATCTTTATATCTTTGTGGAAATGAATCAGATCTTTTTGTCTTATACCTCAATTTTATTTCTATCCCTGACTAAAGCAAGTAATACATTTAATATTTTGGATTACTTGAACTTTATCATACATCCCTATGGTTTGGTAAACCCAAATATACCATTTAGTTAAATCTCTTTGAACTGCTTAAATGAGCAATTCCTGTCTCTTAAGCTAGTCTTCCTTCTGTTCTGTTCTTTATACGACTGTTAATGACAAGTCAGTTCATAGTTATCAATTCCAACACCTCTCAGGTCAGTCTTGATTCAGTTTTCCCTTTTCACATCAGAGTAATTCACACTCCCAAATTCTTCTTGCTCATTTCTGAATGGACTTCAAAGTCTAGACCATACCTCAGATTTCTGTACTCTCTGGGCCAAAATAAACTCGTGAATTTTTACCTACCTTTCTTTGGATCTATATCATTCTGAGTCAAATAAAAGATTTAGCTTTTCTCCCCTAGATAGAAAATATATCTTTTCAAGACTTAAAAGCAAAAGTCTTCTTACTTTCCTATCACGCCACACCTCAGAAAAAGATTCTATAGTTAGAAAAAATAACTATTGGTTTTGAAGGTCATGGACTCTAAACAGAGAGGAACGTTCTCTGAAAGGCATTTTCTTAAAGTCATTTTCCTAAAATCATTAGCTGTATGTTAAAATCTTGCGTTAAAAAAATTAAAAATGCCATTAAAAATGGTACCTACCTGAGAAACGATTACCTGTAAATTCATGTGATCTCATGCAGATATGTTTTTTATGGTTGTATTCTTGAATTTAAAAATGCTCTGCATATCAAGACTAATTCAAAATTTGTTCTTCCTTTTAAAATAGAGGCTAAACACTGCTCCTGCGTTTTCTTAATAAGTCTGGTGATAATTCTTCCTGCTGACACCCTTCTTGTTTTGATCATAGAGTTTATCCCTACAGTGCACCTTGGTTAAAAAAGTATTTGAATACGTCTACTAAGGAGATACGTTCTCATAATTGATAAGCGGACAGCTGAGAACTGAAGAATACTCCAGTCACAGGGGCTGGGTTATAGAAGTCAAAGTTAAGAACCAGTCTGTTATTTTCAAACTTTCTATTCAACATGCTTATATAATGAGATGTATTCATCTGAAAGCTCTTCAGTCCTCTCACTTTTATTTTTGTATCTTTATATAACTGCAGATGAATAGCAGCTAATCAGAAATATCTGCGGCTGGTTATGTTTACATCTAATGACATGTTCTTTTTCACTTGTTATTAAAAATGGATAAAACTTGTTGCAATTAATAGCTCTATTAAAAAAAAACTTAAAACTAGGAAGAACTTCCCTCATCTCACCCAACTGGAAATGTAATTTAAGAAATGTAAGGAAAGATAAATGGATGAATTAAAGTTCAAAGATGAAATCCAGAAACCTTTGTCATCCACATCCGCATGCTCCATCTTTCCTTGTGGCAAATATTGAGCATTCTGAAATGATTTATAAATCACAACCGGTTTTACTAACCAAATTCTTTACTAGGAGACTCAACAGTACGGGAGACTATCTCAGAGAATTCCCTATACTACTCTTTTAATTTTCTCTCTTCAGTGAGTAGTGTATTTTACTTATTTTATTATGTCAAATTCCGCCCTTATTCACATTGACAAGTTCTTTACTCCCAAAATATCCCCAAATTCAATAGTTCTGAACATGCTGTAGGTTAGAAGTACATTTAATGAAAATAACATTTGGTCCTAAATATTCATTCTTTCAAAATATTGAAGTTATTTGGTAAATGTTCAACACCAGAAAAATTAATTGAGACGTATCAAAGATAGAAGCTCAAGTCAACTTTTCAAGTGTACTGTCATACTATTCCTTGAACCACTTTCAGAAGCGGTTCAAGGAACCACTTTTCACTTTTAGAAAAAATGTTAGGAATACAGTTAGAAGCTATATACAAAACTAGCATCTCAAACACTCTTACGGTCACTGTCATTTTAGGAACACAACTCTCCGATGGAGAGCGCTGACTGAGCTGCCTCCGTGCCTGCTCCTAGATCTATCCTATAGAACTGAGAATGTGCACTGGCTCCAGTCAGAAATGTGGGAATTGGGCTTACCATTCACTTGACAGTAGAAAAAAGCATCGTTAGACAGGATTGCCTTGTTCATTTTACTTTTAGGTCTTTCTGCATCAAAATACTGACACAACTCAGAGCACATAACTAGTTCCATTGAAGTGGATTGCAGTATTTATACACTTAAAATTATAGAGCTTTTACAGCATTTTGCTCAAACAAGGCCTTAACCAAAAAATCAGACCACTGTCAAGAAGCCTAACAAACAACCTGTTCAGGCCAGATTTTTGTTTTCAGCAACAGTCGGCTCATGAAATATATATATGTGTGGATAGAAAGAATTTAAAAATTATCAGAGTTTATTTTAAGAGATATTTGAAAAGGGCTGCCAGTATAAACACAGAAATATATCCTAAGCAGAGATTTGAAATTAACCCTTCTTCTTTTGAGACTGAATCCTAAACAAAGACTATTTATCTAAAGAGACTGCAGAGGAATATCTACATGTCTTTCTATATTTGATATACTGAATATTTACATATTTTCCATCTAATACTTGCATTTATATTTTCAATTTTTTAAATGCATTCATTTCAAAAAGAAAATGTCACAACACTGGAATTAAGCGGTATACATAACTAATAAGATCAAAGAGGATAAAAGAGGAAATATAACATAAGAAAATGATTTGCTATGGATCATATTTGAGGCACAGCAACCTTCCTTAGATAAAAAGCCCATAGAGTTATCTGAGTTACTAAAGATTGACAGTGCTATTTCAGTTAAGTTTATTGTTCATACTAGACCATTACAAAGTGTAGTAAGAGATAGAACAAATTTGATTTTGAAGTTGACTTTTCGTGCTCAGAGCATGTGATGAGGGAAAATGTTCTGACAGCTCAAGCTTACTCAAGCTTAATGACTGATCTAAATTGGAGCTTGGAGATAAAGGAAATTCTTTAGTGATGCCTCAGTTGTCATTGATTGCTATGAGCAATTTTAAAGCTATTCAAGATGAGAATTGCCAGCTTGGTTCTAAAGGAGGAGAGAATGGTACATAAGATCAGAGGCTGGTGAAAATGCTATTGCTTTAACAAAGAAGAGAAAGAAAAAAAAGATTTATATCACTAGCATATACAGGTGATAATCACAACTACATATAGCGTGAGATATCAGTAGGAAATGACTTAGTGAATCTGCAGGCATTGTAAGCACCGGGCGTGACAGGAAGGACAAAAATGAAAGGGTGGGCACATTATAAATATTAACAGCAGCAACATGACTGAAAACAAAATGTTCAAGGTTTAAGCCAAAAAGCAAGTTAAGTTTGGAGCAGAAGTTCCTTTTATGAATGTTGCTCTCAGAAAGCATGTCAATCTGACAAAATTATTACAATTTTTATATATAGTATAACACACATCTATCTAAATTACTTTTATTAGAACAACTAATATTTAAGTCCTAGTAACGATAGAGCAAGATAAAACTATACACAGGCATGGCTTGCTAGGTGTGGAGAGGAGTTCTTCTACCCTCAGCTTGCCCTGTGAAGTGTCAGATCATAACATAGACAGCAGCTTGAGGTTTGGGAGAGGAAGGGCTATAATTGCACTATTCTTTCAGGAGTTTGGGGGGCAGCCATGTATCTTCAGTACCACTGTATCTTCCAAAAAGCTTACTTCACATCCACACAGCTATCTCTTGAGCAGTGCATTCAGAGCTAACAGGCATACTGAAACTCAGGGGTCTGATGTGCAGGGAGGAACATCCTGCAGCAAGGCTTGGGTCTGACTGAGGCTTACTGTCTGTTCAGAGAGCAAGTTTGGTCTTGACAGGAGCTTCAGAGCAGCCTTCAAAAGACAATGCAATTTATCTTTTGTGCTGGATTTACATGAACCGCTTACTTATGGTAGCATGGATAGTGATTGTGAACACAACTTTTTCCCAGGATATGATTTGCTGATTAGGAATCCCATCTTGTAAATAATAAAAGGGTGGAGCAGCATGGGCTTATTTTTGAGACTTGCTATTAGATATGGGATCGAATGCGGAAATTATGACTTTGTTAACATTTCCGGGCTTGAAAGATACCACATCCCAATTTAAACGATCTTTGCTGATTGCAATGTATTTTGTTCTTCATATTTTAAATGACTGTAGAGAAATAAAGAAACTATTCATATTTATTCTATATTATATCATTTTGGTTAATCTAGGTAAGTAAAAATACCTGTTAATTGTAAGAATATACTACTGAGAATATCCCTGCCATTGAGAAATGATGCATGGCTTTTCTCTTTATTAATATTTATTTCTTCTGAAAAGTTTGCTGTGTTTATTGAACATTTTCTGAGCAAATATTATGTTAATTTTCTGTACCTGTACTTCTTGGATGATAAGATTTGTGCAGCTATGCTTCATTTAAGAGGTAAATATAATTGTACAGAGAGGGAATAATTTTCAGAATTTCCCCAATTTCACAAAATTTCCAATTAAATATTCAGAATATATTGAAATTTATTTAATTTCTTTAGAAAACTAACATTACCAAAAGAAAACCCCATGGTCTCTGTATATTTAGTATTTGTTTTGAATATTTACTGAAAGAACTTTTAGATGTTACTTTTTCTTGTTTTGCACAGTTTGTTCACTTTCCTGATCCTGATCACTACAGGATCAGTTGCATTGGAGGCATTTTGCTCCTACATGTATTTCCTTCCATAAACACTCATCACAATGACCTCTGATGGAAAAGTTCTATACAAGTGTTTAGAAACTCCTGTGACCATGAGTCCAATGTCACATATAGCATGTCTTTAATGAATATGTGGCTCATTTGGGATTCCTGATGGCTACCTTCACCTGCTATGTGAACTTAGACAATTTATTTCAAACCTTTGTTCCTCTTCATTCTTTCTCCTACCTTCTTTCCTTCCTTTTCTCCCTCCTTCTTTCTCTCTCTTCTTTTGTTCGTTCATTCTTTTGTTCTTTCTCGCTCTTCAGGTACCTCGGCTCCTGAACTGTCTCTGGCGATGCATTTGTAGAATATTGAGTGAGACCCTTCAGATATTAGTATAATAATAAATGTTTTTAAAGCACATTTTTGTTTCTTGAAGTTTTTCTATAATTGAAAATATTTGGGAAATTTTCATATTTCAAACTAAAATAGTAAACTTTTACCCATTTTTTCACTATTTTTGTTGGTTCTTTAATAAATAATTGGGAGAAATGAAATCTTTGAGGAAGAATCTTTGATCATGAGTCTTCTGTCAGCTAAAGCAGTAATCACCACTGTTTCTTAATGTGCTATCTTTGCTATATCGTTAGACTTCGGCAATTTGGAAATTGAAATCTCAGAATTATATAGAAAACTTTAATAAAGCAGTTCCACAAATAAGGTGAATTCCTCAGATGAGAAACTGGTCATATAATTTTTTGTTTTGTTTTGTTTTGTTTTGTTTTGTTTTTATAAGATCCACGGAGGTATAACAACAATATTGGGAATCAATCTTAAAACAAAAGAAGGGACTGAAATATTGATTTTTGGACTCTCAGATATTTATTAGCAAACAAAGTACAATTTTAGTTTGAAATGCGTTCTTCAGCTGATGTTTAGATGTTAAAGGCATTGAATTTTGGATGAAAAGGAATTTGCCCTGTCTTACATTACTTATATTTGAAATCATCTAATTATCTTTCTAAATATCCAGAAAGAATTTAGGAAATATCCTCATCATGCTCTTCTTTATCTCAGCTATGACTTTGAGGCTTGTTATCATCCACTTTTTTACTTCTGTATTGAGAATAACAGCTTTGGTAGATCTAGAGGATATAGCTATCCTGTGTATTTATCAACTCATCCTGCTACTACATTTCCCTGGTTTCCCATTAGACATAGTATTGTATACTACATTTGAAGATATCTCAATTTTTTCCATGTTATCACATGTTATAGCAATGGCAGGCATGAGCAGTCCTCATGCAATAGATTGTGTCCCAACATCGTTCTACTAAAGATACTCACCTTTTATGGATCAGTTCAGGGTTCAGGGGAACCAGTGAGCCTGGGTCTCCCGAAGGCCAAAATATTTTTTTCTAAATCACCTTTTTGTCTGGCAAATCATTTGTATAGTTATTATATCCTTCTTTTTCTGGGTCCTTCTCAGGGTGTGCAAAACAGGATGGAAACTTTATCCCCTCGTGATGCAACCAGGCAATATATTCAGTTTCAGAGAAATAAAAACTGACAGAAAAGAAAGATAAAATGCAGCAAGAAGGTATTATAGAAGGGAGAGGAGAATTAAAAAAGATAAAAAGTGAAAAAGAGACTAGCAAGACAAGAAGAATCACATAGGCAGCAGGTATAATAACTCTTTGCTGGCTTTGTAAAACAAGCTTCCTCTTCAGTACAGTCTCTAGGTGCCTAATAGTCAGGGCTCACAGAAAGAGCATAGCAGCTCTGCTCAAGACTTCAGACAGTGTTTCTGCACAGCAGCATGTTGAACCGTGTGCACTTAATATTTCCAATAGCTTGAAGCATCACTGCATCATGTTTTATAGCCCACAACAGGCAACCCCTATGCAACTGTTCTAAAACATCAAATATGACGTATTTTTGCATTTTAGTGTATTTGCTAGGGGGTGGTGGTGGCAAAATTTTACCTTCTAAGGCCTATTTTTTCTTTTGTTTTTTAGAATTGGGCTGCTAAGTGTCTTAGTTTACTCTCAGGAGCTGTTCTAAATGACATTCAGGCTCCTAAAATTTACCTAAATTTTAGGCAGTAGCTGAGTCAGTTACTCCACACTGAACATCTACATTCTCTATATAGCCTATGGGAAAAGAAAAGCACCTTTAAAGCCTCCTGCAAGAGACTTCCTAAATTAGGGTCTTAGCCAGTGAAAGCACCCACCTCTCATTTTGCTATCTAGAAATCTTAAGCCATTTGAAGGTATTAAGACATATATTATACACAGTGAATGGAAATCAGCTTGCACAACTTATAATACCTTAACATGAAATAAATCTATTATTTTTAGGCATGGCTTTGCATATAATATAATTAGTATTTACCTAAAAAGTCAAATTTAATTCCAATACAAATATTTGTCTGTTATACTCTTTACTAGGTATTTATTCTTTTCTTTTTTAAAAACTCTGATGCATTTTCAGGAGTATTTTTCCTCTATCCCATTCACTTTCTTTAGATATATAAGTTAAAATACATCAATTTATTTCTTCTTTTTTTCCTTGCAAGCTACTATACTCTTTTGTCATATAGCTATTTTCAAAAAAATCCCTCAAAAAGGGGAATTAATTTCTATTTGTTGCTATAGCTAAAATAGATATTTATTACAAAAAATAGGAAATACTAACGTGGCATGCCAGAGCTGAAAAACAAGAAATTTCTGCCGCATATTTCATACCTGACAAGTTAGTAGGTTTTTTGGCAGGTGTATTCTCCTTTTTATAAGTATACTAACACCTTTTGAAATTCATCTATTGAAACTAAAAAAGAATAAGAAAAGAAATCTGCAGCTATTAGAATAGTTCATAACTAATTTGCACAAATACGCACTAAAGTAATGGATAAAAATCTGATTGATAGCTCAGATAAATTACTCTCATAAGAACCTGTGGATTTTTTCCTTCCCCTTACTCTTAGAATAAATATAGATCACACTTTCCCAGAATCAGAAGATATATAAATACTTTAATTGTGACCAGTCAAAATATGTGAAAAATCTACCGTTACAAATTTTACAATGTCTTGCATATACGCACTTCACAAAAGACAGCATCACAAAATATATTTATCCAAATGTTTTCTTTCATCCCTAAAGGATTTAAATAGCAATAAGATACGTTCTTTCCTTAATATGAAGAACAAGAATTATATTCACAAACTAGAATAAATCCACTGGAAAATGTGCAGGAAATAGGGATATCTGTTCTAATCATATCATGAGGGTAATATAATTTGTTATGCTAAATTTAACTTGAATCTTTCTCATTTATTTTAATAAATAAGACTCAGAAAAGTGTACACCAAACTGCCAGTAACCTACCTAGTTTGAAGTGAAAAAGATGTTTCCTGTGTAATTGCATAGCAGTGTCTCTTCTGGCTCTTGCTCTCTGTCTTTTTTTTAAGTGACATTTGTGAGGAATAAACTATTCTGAGGTTTACAGTATTGAGGAATTATAATGCAAATGACAAAACCAAACTTCGGATTTGATCCTGAGGCTTTAAAAGTTAATTTAGAATCTCCCCTTCACTTAGCAATATTTGCCATTGATATATTGTTTCTTACAAGCAAAGTGTAAATTGTAGAAAAAATTGTCAAAGTATTATTCAAGCTGTATGATTTTCTGTGAGTTTGTATTTAACAAAAAGCACAGCATAGTGGGACCATTCTATTTTAGATAAGTATTTTTATATCAAAGTAACCACAGTGAGCTCCATCCAGGAGGGTATTAAGCAACAAGGTTAGACAGTTGTCCTCTTTGCGTTCTGATTCTCTCATGTATGGAGTAAATGTGTATGGTCGAGTGCCTTGTTTCTGTGACCATTTAGGGACTAAAATGATGCAGGGAGGGTGATTTTCTTTATACGGATTACTTCATCTTAGTTGGAAAACAGTGACAGCAGTATACCTTGCACCTGAAGTGCACCTTGCAGTTGAAGCAACTGCAGATGAAGATGAGGCTCATGACAATTATTAACTCTTTGAGGAAGTAATTCCATAGTGCAGATTTATCTCACAAAGATAGGCTTTATCCTTATCACAGAGTCCTTTTGTCACAGAGGAATGTAGCTGTTGAAAACTTGAAACAGTCCTTTTAATATATCAGACTTCATTTTGAAGTCTATGGAAAGTCAGTGCCTAGAAATGAGGTAGGCTTTATACTGTCTTTGTGGAACACTCCCAGGAAAACACACGGCCTTCCTGCTACCGTGTAAGGACTGTTTCAAGTTCACCCTACTTTCATCATTGTAGTTGTACTGCTTTGCAGTTGGCCTTGATCTCCTTTGGACTCTGCATAGTGCCCTATGACCTAAATATTCTTGTACAAAGAAGAAAAGAGCCCTGGGAGGAAACTAACCTGTGTGCAGTGTGGAAACTTAGGGAGGTCAGGCCCTGAGATAAAATGGGAAGTAAAACTGATGGTATGGAAAATTATAACGCTTGGGACACTCATCTAAGTTAGAGTGAAATATGAAGTCCAAACACACTCTATCTCTCCAGGCCAGCCAAGAGGTGAAGAAGACATGAATCAACAAGGCCAAATTATTGTCTTCCAGAATAAAGAATTCATTGTGGGCTTGTAGATGCCACTGTATAGAGCTTAGCATCAACAAGGAGTTCCACCGTACTCCTAAACTACCAAAAGCCTTCAGAGGATCTTATCTTCATTCAGTCTATATTATTGGTATCCAGGCCAGCACTGATTAATTGATTATCGTGGAGGTCCCCAAGAAAGATGTGGCAGGCCCTAGATGCATTATTATACTGTTTTTTTGACTCTCTGATAGCAAATGTAAGTAGCAAAATGAGTCTATAAGCCTATATTTCAGATAACAAACGTGACATCATTGAAATCTATAAATTATCAGAAGATTGTGAAATCCTCCTTCAAAGTGTTCTGTCCTTTATAAGGTGAGGGGTTCCTACTGCGGGCTACTGTAATCATGAGATAATGCAAATTTCTGCTAGTTTTAAGCAAGAACTATTGCAGATGTTCAGCTGTGCAGAATCTTGAAAGATTATAACAGCCGAAAAATATTTTGGGTCATTTCCAAGTGTTCTAATGTTTGATTGTTTTGAAGTTGCAAAATTCTTCTAAAGAAAACATACTTTTGTGGCTAGACTTCACTTAAATGTGATCTTACCCTAAGCTCTTTTTAAGTAAACGTACTGCTTAAGAATATTTTACAATAGCAAATGTTCAGCTACTTGCTAGATTAGGAATAAGAATCTGCCTACCCTTGTATTTTCTAAAATGACCTAAGCTGTAATATATCTTAGTCTAGTTCAATAGATATGTAAAACACTAAATAATCTAAGTGCCAGCAATGTAAAAGGGTACTCATTTTTCCCTTTCATTTTTAATCACATTCTAAAAGAAAAAAAAATCAAACATAGAGGAAATTATTTAATATGTCAACAATAATACTGGCAAAATTCTAAAGCAAATACAATGGAAAAGCATTAGTTTTATAATACTTCTGCTTTCATTATGTAGTCTGTATCATATCCCCTTGCAGCAGCTGCTCTTATAACAAGTGTTAGTATGAGAAGGAAAAGTAGATCCTGCAGAGCTGTTATATTCCCCCTGCAAACTAGGCTAAGGAAGTAGACTGGCAATAACTGGACTCTCATCCTTTGAATCTGCTAGCCAGTATAACCATACTGACTCATCAAGAAACACACGCTGTGCCATGAAAAATAAGGGTGTTTCACACTGCTTCCCTGCTGCAGTGAGGGAACAAAGAGAGGAACTGAACCTCTGATGGAGGGAGTGAGGTTTGTAAAAAATTTGGACTTACTTTTTTCTTTTCCCTTTTCCATATTTTTCTTAAAATTTAAAGTCTGTCTCTCTGGACTCCTTATTTAGTCAATGAAGGCATCTATGCTCCTTCAGAGGGCTGTTCTAAGTCCGAACTAGAGTATCTCACTAAGCCGGATACTGTGAGCATCCTGCTGAGCAACAATCTTCCTGCCAGCAGCAATATATTGTGTTGATCATTGCCTAAGCTAGATTGTGTACTCATAACTGAGCCCCACCCTAGATATTGTTCCAGTCCTCTTTTCGCAAGAAAATTATTGTATGTCATTGCTTAAGTTTAGAAAATATGACTGAAGTCATATTTCAGGGCCTGATCGGCTTGCTGACCTAGTGGCCTGTTCCTTTCCTTCCACATTTTATGCATTTGCTTACACTATCTCCTGTCTCCTGTATGTCTCAGCTGTCTCATTTCTAGTTAATGTTTTGTTCCTGAGACCTTCCACCAGTCCGTAGTATTAGTTTACCAGGGTACCCCATTTTGTCTCATGGCGGAAAAAAGTAGGGAAGACGGAGCTTGCAAATATGATTTCTTTCCTTTACCATGTTGTCTTAAAAAACAACATTAAAAAAAATCAGTCTTTTAGTTTAACTTATTCTAGGTCTTTTCAGTTAACTAAATTCTTATAGCAATGCCCATAACTATTTGTTCGGTATTACAACTCAAAGTACAGATCTGT
This sequence comes from Struthio camelus, assembly GCF_040807025.1. Classification (NCBI taxonomy): domain Eukaryota; kingdom Metazoa; phylum Chordata; class Aves; order Struthioniformes; family Struthionidae; genus Struthio; species Struthio camelus. The sequence continues at coordinate 51,647,250 of NC_090946.1, read as the reverse complement.
TTTATTTCTGATGTTCAAGGAATAAACATTTATTTCTGTAAAAATCATTTCCAACAAATGTTTATTTTCTTATTTCTGTTTGTGATGTAAGGCTATAAAGAAAACTTTTTTTAAGTCCATCTAAAGGAAAGGAGCAGAGGCACTGGGATAGGTATTAAAAGACACAGAAGGGTTTTAACATAAATAAAACTGCAACAGCAAAAACAGTCTAGTCCTGGATATACAGCAATTCCGGAATTACCATATACCAGAAAGTCAAAGAAATCATTTATTCAGTATAGTACAATTTTTAGGTTTCACAATAAATTTTATAAGCTCCAGTTTGGAAAAACTAAAAGAACAGATAAGGCAAATTATAACAGAAAGAAGGATTTAGCTAAGTAGCTTAGCAGGCATTATAGAGAAAACGCTAGTCTTAAAATCTCCTTTTTTCTTAAGCATAATCTATTGCAAATATTTACAATTTTGAGCTAGAAGTTCAAAATGTAGTATGAGGCCAAATAGAAAAGAGATACTGAAATAAATTTAGAATAATTAAACTGATGAGAGAAATAAAATTTCCCTTCACTCAGCAAAGAAATCTAGAAACTCAGAAACTTTTTTTTTCGTTTTGTCAAGAAAAGTGGTATATAGAACACTTTTACAGCAAAAATGAGTCTGTCTGCAAAAGATTTCAAGCTAGCTGAAACTTTATTTGGTCCCATACTTCATCCCTGCTCTAGTGAAGTCAATTGGAGCTTTGCCCTTGAATTTGATGGAGGGAAGCTAAGAGCTTAAGTTTATAACTTTATACTGTAGACTGCATTATAGCATATTTTCTCTCTGTCTAAAGGCAAAATCAACACTGATAGCATCTTTCAAACCAGTAAGGGTTCTTAAATTAAAGAATAGCTTTCCATGGGAGAAAAATAGTGTTGTTTCCTTAAATTTGACAAGCACTTACTTGGATATTTTACCACTTTGGCTTTATTTATATGTTCCTAAGATGCCTTAAATAAAATTGAACAGTTTGACAAGCTCTGCAGCTCAAGATATCTATTTTGCTTTATTTTTCTCTAAAAAAAATTCCCTGGACACCCAGTCCAGGGAATTAAGTAAAAAAATCTTTCATGGAGTTGCACCTAATATCCTAGACACTCAAGAAATGAAAATTAATGTTTATACATCATGTATCTCTTCTTTCTCTCTCTCGTGTGTATATGTCCCCTTATGCATAAATATACAAAAGCCTGCAAATATGCATTTATTTTTGAGTTATAAAATATAAAACTTTAAAACATTTAAATATAAAATGTGCAGCATAACATTGTTTCTTCACCTTTTTGCAATCATACCCTGCTATCACCAGCTTACAGGGCCTCTCCTCTGCCTAGCCCTAGGGTTCATTACTGCTTCCTTGCTTTCTCCCTTTATTTCTCTACCTCATACTGTTGCCACCAGCTCCAGCAATATTCGGCAAATGCCTAAACCAATGAGCCAAGCTGAACTCTGCTGTCTTTGTCTAAAGCTATATGGATGTGTCAACACCATACTCCTTAGGGCCCCAGTTCTATAAACATCATCCAGAGGGACACAAGCTAGCCCAGCACAGAGCCTGGAAAGATCCAGGAGAGATTATTACTTGGGCTCCAAACCATGCTGTGCCTCATCTGCAACATGATTATATTTCAGTATCGATACAGATTCCACTGGTTGAGAACTGATTAAAAAGTTGTGTGAAATGTAGTAGAAAAATAAGCCTTCTCCTTTCTTGAATCCTTGAATAACCCAGCCACAGCCATGTTGCCATAAACTTTAACTATAAATCTAGGAGGTTACAAGCATCCTACTTGTTACATTAAATATGAAACACTTACGTAAACTAATTTTACATTCAGTTTAGTGTCTAGCTTTCTTTATGATTTCACTAGTATTCTTAAGTAGTACAAAACTTGAAGAACAGAACATGCTTAAAGAAAGTAATGTATGATGTCCTATACAAAGACATGTAAAATATTTAACAGACTCAGATGGTACCGCTATTTGAGTAAAGGTACCTAACCTCTTTATTTGTTTCTGTCTTTGCAGGTGTGAGGCATTATTTTTGCTTACTTGTTATTGTATTTCTCAGAATAAACTAAAAAGCGATCTTTACCCTAAAAATATTGTATGTACTGCTTTCCTATACTTCCAATAACTTCTTTTATAAATCCTCCAAGCACTGCCTCAGTGCTACAAAACAGAACACTCTAAAAGATATAAGAATGCAAAACATTAACAGCATCTGAAAAACACAATGTGTATTGTGTCAAGGCCTTGTATGCTGAGGCTTGTATTGCAAGAATGATGACTACTGATGTAACTCATCCTATCTCCTTATTCAAAGTAGGCACTGCAGAGCTACACAGGAAGACAGAGCCACTGATATGTACGCTTTTGTCATAAATAAAAAATTTGAAACAAATAAAACCTCTCTGTACATGAGAGCTCACTGAACTTTAAAAATTTTTAAAATTTTATTCTAAATTTCAAATCACGCAAGACTAAAATAAATCATGAAGATTTGCATGTTGCTGTTTGATTTCCATTTACAATAAGGAAGAGCGAGGAAGGAATAGTGTGATTGAGGAGGTGGAGCAGAAGAGTCCAGGACACAGTTGCACAGATATTTCACTAGAGGACAAGAGATTTGTGTTCTTCCTTGGTAGAACTGAATTGCGCTACCAAACTTCCTCTCCTCACTAGAGGACTAAAAGGGATGGGTGATTCTTGAAGAGCTCCATCACAGAGTTCCTTCTGAGGAACCAGCCTTTCATGGTGTTTTGCTTCTTCTGGTGATGATGGCAGTCGATGTTGAGGAAGTACATTTCCACTTCATTGGCAGATTGAAGGACCCTTGCCTTTTCCACCTTCAGATATCCACCAGTGTTTGGCTGGCCTCCAGCACCATTATCAGCAAGAAAACCTCTCCACCTTTTTCACACAGTTACAAGGAAGATGTGTTCCCAAGTTTCAGTGTGTGTACATACACTCCAGAAGTGTTTATTGCCCAGGAATTGCTGCCCAGTAATACAATAAGACAACAATTGCACTCAGCAGCAGCAACAGTAGCAGCAAGCTGTAATTGTTGGACAGTTGTTTGTATCAGCCCATGAGATGGGCTGAAATTCTTGGATCCTTTTGCCTTTCCCTCCATCTTGTCCTCAACCCTTGCAAAATCCTTCTCTTACTTCTCTAAAACATGCAGCTATTAAAAAATCGAAGTACTATATTCATCATTTAGGGTTTTTAGTGGGCCTGTGCTCTTATGCTGAACTCTGACAAGCACTGAAAGGCAGGTGCCCTCTAGTGCTGGGTCTCAAATGAGGGTTGGTTGGGAAAAAAATGATTTCTCATGCCTGGCTTAAGTGTAACACTGTGGAAGATAGCTGGGTCTCAGTCTCATGCTTGCTACTATTTGATATCTCTGCCCAGTGATCCTATTGCTTCCTGGGTCTCCTGGTGTGTGGGGTAAGAAGAATTGGAGAGAACTGCTGTATCCAAGGTCTAATTGCAACAGAGAACTGTGACAGGTGTGATAAATGAGTGAACCATTATGCAAGAACAGAGAAAAAACAGAGTGTGATGGTTGGTATGAAAGTAGACTAGGCTAAAAAAGAGATGCCTCATTAAATACAAGGGCTTAGTTAGCTAAAGTGCTGCCCTTTGAGTATAAAGGGTTTAACTGTGTGGCCATGTGACAACATGACTACAATACAGGAGGTCCTTTGGAGTCAGAGGATCAGAATGCATTGAATGCATTTTTTCCTGGGTAAATTAGAGGAGAAGAAATTAGAATATTACCCTTACTGATAATAGTAAATAGTTCAAGTAGGAAATGAACCGTTTTCCAGAATTGCTTTAGGGTAGTTACAATTAGGGGGCAGAAGAATTCATATTATCCAATAAATATGTGGAACTCAGATACCTGAGAAAGCTCACGTCAGAGGACAAACTCTGTCAGCTGAGGCAGAGCAACTTCAGGAACAGTATAACCCACGTTCAGACTGAGGACGACTGAAGCAGCCTGGGCATTCTGCTTTCCCTAGAAAATGCTCCACCAATTAGTTAACACGACATTTCTGTTCTTTTGCACCTCTTAATTATACAAAACAGTTAGCAAATGATATGGCTAGTTACAGCCAAGAATCTAGGCCATTTTACAGGACAGATCCCTAAAACTGTGGGTGGGTACAATATCCAAATTTCCTAATGGGAAAAATAACAGCATTTATATAAAGCAATTGCTATGTTTCCTTTTTCACAAATACTTACCAACCTGAAAAGATAAAATCTTATCTATAATTTCACTGCTAGACATTGATTCTTAAGAAAAATCCTGCCAACAACAAAAACAATGTCATGAAACATGCATTTGATGCACTCTCCTCCTTTATGACATTGTTGTAAAACATTATAAGCTCCATTGTCAGTCAATGTATATCAGTGCAGCTCCTCTGACTTTTAAGGAGGTAGGCACAAGCATTTCCGTTAAAGAGCTTTCCCTATAGATTGTATCACTTACAGGCAGTTTCATTCTGTCAAATGTAATTTGTTTAAATGCACACAAGAAACAGAACCTAGTTCAAATAACAAATTCAGATTCCATAATACAAGCTTAGATATAAACTTTATAATAATCTCCCTACAAAGTTTTTTTTAGGAACCGTTTAAATGACTAATGGAACTATGAAAGCTCAGCTTATTTTGACTGCAGTGGGTGTGGGAGTGAGGTCAGTCACTCTCAGAAGATGGATATTGGCTGACGGTTAAGCACTGATGGGAGAAAGAAACCTTTGAGACAAAATACAGCTGAAAATGACATGTGTACATCCTCACACTTAAATATTTGAGTTTAGGATAATTGAAACACTGCTAAGATGATTTAAACTAACCTGTCTGGCTTCATCTTAAAACGGATTAGGAGTATTCACGCAATCGGTTAATGAGGTCCAGCTATTAATCTAATTGAGCTGACAAGCTAGTATCAACCAATTTGGAACTATACTGTATTAGTGGGGAATTCTAAATCCTTGTGATTATTGAGTTAATTGGATAAAAATACTATGTTAGACTTTCTGTGAACAATTTCTTAAATCTCAGTGAATCACAAGGCATAGGCAACATGGGCAAAAGCAGTTATCAGATTGAAGAACTGTATGTACCTAATAAAAATAACTTGTTTACGCTGCACAGATAAATTGCATTAGCCAAAGATACTTCTTTTGGTGTCTGGCATTTAAAAGGCAAGCTATTTTACAGTTCCTTAGTGATCAGGCACAGAGATTATTTATTGCAAGAGATTCTCTCAGTAAATAATTAACGATAAGTCCAACATCTCCATAACAGATTAGTTCTTGACAAATAAATCATCTGGAGGGAGAAAAATCAGGTGAAGAAATCTTTCAAGCTGAGGACCATAATGTAAGGACTATCAATGCATCTATAGACCAAAAAAGGGAGGAGAATTTTGTCCTGTCATGTTTATACCCATTAATGCAAAATCATGAGTGCAATAAAAATTCAAACAATATTAAACATTTGTTTTAAATTCTCCTTTTCAAAAATCTGTTGAGGTAACATCTTATTTATGAGTCCACAACAGCAGCAATAAATATATGTATACTCATTCATAGACTGTATATAAATTCGCTTATACCTCTGAGGTATCATCGAGAGGTTTAGATCGGGTTTCCAGCTAGCAGTGTTTATGCAGTTATTATAGATGCCCTTCTTCCAGAAGGAACAAAGACTAAGCAGTATAGTACTGCTGCAGGCCGGGCCCCGAGGGCGCTCCCAGCCCTCCCTGTCCCTGCCCGCCCCCCGCAGCCCCCGGGCCTCCCCCAGCCCCGGCCCCATCTCGGCCCAGCCCGGGGCCACCAGTCGCTGCCCCCGGCCGGGCCCCGGCCGCAGGGAGGTGCCCGGGGCTGGGGCGGCCCCGGCCGCCCCCTGGCTGCCCCCGGCTGCCCCCGGCTGCCCCCGGCTGCCCCCGGCTGCCCCGCTGCCTCGGGGCGGGGGGACGGGCCCTGGCGGCCCGCCCGGCCCAGCCCGGCCCTGCCCCGCCGGCCGCCCCCGCCCCTACCGGCCCCAGGGAGCCGCCGGCCCGGGCGGCGCCCTGACACGTAGCGTCATCTACTCAATGCTCTCTGTAGTAATTTACAGATACCTGTAAGAAAAGAAAACCAGTTAACGTTAGAATTGTTAATTTACTTTAATGTTCGGCTAAATACACCCTAATTGGCAGCACAAGTATGTAAGGAATAGGAGTTTGTCAATTTGCTACTATCTTGCATCTACATCTGTTCACAGAAGGTACCACGTTTTCTTACTGAGCATTAAGGGCAAAAAGTACAGATCAGAAGACGTCATAAGCTTCTACAGCATAACGTTAGCAGGCTTTAGGCTCTTATATCCAGTACCAGAACAATGGGCACACTGGATATTTTGTGGGTATTGCTGAATAGAAACACAATATTAAAAAAACAGCAGAAGCTTCTTCTAGCACTTTATGAAAACAGTGCAGATTTTTTTTGAACATTTTCAGCAGGTAGTAATACACTTACAAACCCATTATAATTCTCTGATATAATTAATTTTTTTTAAAGTATTTTACTTAGTGGACTGACCTTTCATTTCTGAAATTCAGATGGTTTTACAAAACCAATACTGTGCGCTACCAATAGCCAAAGAAATGTGAAAATCATCAAGCTAGATGACTTTAACTGCTTAGGTGGTAAAGCCAAATCTCAGGAGACAGAAGATATTAAACTGTATTAACTGTATAAAAGAAACAAATCAATAACTTTCATTTGGACAAGCAGTAATTCTGTTATGTATTTTTCTGCTAGAATATTGCACGCATTGCTGGAATGGCAGAACACTGGTAGGGCTCTACCATCTGTGAAGCATGAAAGAAAAGACTCAGTAAGAAAGACTGGGTAGAAAAAGAAAATGAGTGTTTAACAGCTGAAGCCTCTGATACAGGTAAACTATGTTGCAAAAAACATCTGTTCATGACTACAATCAAAAATAGATTTTTTGTTCTTGCAGCTGTTTTGTCTGCAGGTCCTATCACTTAGTGATCTGCAAATAATGATGCAGCCTGGAAAAAAATGTTAAGGAAATGCAGTACTATACTGACATGGATTAAGAATTAATACAAGTAATGATTTTATTGGTGAGAGTTTGCACTTGATTTAGTCTCTTAAGCTAACTGAAAAGGAATTAGGTTTTTCATTAGTTGAAAAGCTGTCATGGAGAAAAGTTAAATATTATCTATTTAAAATTGAAATAGCCTTTGTGTTGTAATATTTTTAAGGAAAGCCAGTAAATGCAATCTTACTGTGCCCACAGTAAGTAATTTTAACAACTTTTTCATAGGAGACATTGAGAATCCAAAAAAGGATAGAGTAATGCCTCCCTCCAATTTTGGAAAGCATAAAGTGATGAATATAAACTCAGCAAAAAACTTTTGGAAAAGCTTACTGAATTGTTTCACAGGAAGATAAAAAGCTTATAAACAAGTTTCATCAAGCTGCTTGTCTTACAAACTACTTGAGCTCCCTGCTCTATTTTTCAGCTAGAGGATAAAAGCGTACTCTAACAGTAAACCAGTCTTTACAGTACCTAAGGTCTTTCTTTGACTCAAGGAGAGGAGTACTCCTTAGTACAGATTGTGAAGATTATCGCAGCTAGCTGTTTTCAATACATGGCTACAAACTATCTGCATTGTCATTTTCAGTTTTGTGCTATTCTGTTCATCTTCTAGAATTTTAACTAAACCCCAGTTTCATTAGCTTTAATAGGTGCTGGATGGGGCCACTAGTTTCAAAAACGCAAGTACATCGCCTATGAAAGTACTAGGATGTACTTGAGAAAAAGTATATTTCCATTAAAAGTTATCAAAATAAATAGATAAAAGCATGCATTGCTGTAGAGAAAGCACAAAGTGAGAAAATTGGCTAAAAGGAGATAAAAAAATAGAAATGAAAATTACTGTGTCATCAAAAAGATAATGAAGTTTAAAAGAAATGATAAAAATCATTTTATGGAACACTTTATAAAAAATGCAGTGTAACTCAAGCCGATAAAAATAAGGGAACTTTGTGTATAGGAGCTGTTACTAATTAGACATTGCTAAAGCCAGAATTAACACTTCATTTTTATGGTCTGACCAAAAAAAAAAAAAAAAAAGCTTCTCTTAGCATTGCCTGATTTTATCAGCAATAAAGATGTAATAGTATAGCAATATAGCAATAGTGCATGCTGTTTTTCAGGGAGCAGTCCATAAGCAGCAGTAATGAATCATGCAGTAACATGAAGACCCATACTAAAAAGGAATTTAGAAGTCCCAGCTCCATATGCCATAAATGCTTTTTGTGCTTTTGCAAGATAATGGGCTTGCAGATAACACTCTTAGTATCCCGGAACCTGTGCACCATAATCTGAACTTGACACACGCAAGGACAACCACAACTCCAGCCCTCCCTCTTTCTTATGGTTTAAGAACTGTCAGTTCAGTTATTGACTTGATTGCACAAACTCTTGTTCACATCAGTAATTCCCTTAATGTCAGTGAAGTTATTCATTTGATTAAGCCCACCTACATCAAAAATCTTTATTATAATGAGAATTACAGCCTTTCCGGTCCTCATAGGCAATTATTATTAATATCTAGAAGAACAGAATGGAAATCCATAGCAGACGTCTGCCAGTTATTTTCTCATGACTCACAAATTCTCACTTAGCTGCTAGCAACACCTTTACCATACAAATATCAATTAAGAAACAGCATTTAAAAACTAGAGAAAAATTAGCACAAAATATGCTGTTATCAAGCACTACCAAAGCTCTCAGTACTGTAGGTGTACTGTCTTTATCCTAAGGAGTTTGCACTCCTCCACAGATGATAAATAATAGCTTGGGACACATTCAGGTAGACCCATTGAAGGTGAGGGGGAGAATGCCATTTGAAACTTGTGAGATCAGTTTTTCAGTCCAGGTAGTTAAAACATGTTGTCTCAAGTGATTTATTTTCTCTTTTTTCTTTGGTAAAGTATCAGAAAAGACTTTGCAGGAAAACTCCATATCATAGGAAGGATGTGAATGAAAAGGTACTTGTTGTAAAGTGATAGCTTTTCTGAACAATTTTCCTTCTTTTCCCATTTGTGCTTATAGAAGTTTGATGAGAACAAAATCATTGTGTATGGCTCTAATACGTCCCACATTTGGGACATATTTGGAGGTCATACCTACCATGAGGTATGTTTATCCAATGGGAGAAATAACTAAAAAAGAACAGGCAATGAATTAAAGCACCTCCAATTTCTGAAAAGTCATATAAAAATAGCTGATATAGTAGCACAAATATACAGATAATGAAAAAAATAAGAATTGGGAAATATAGTAAAAAGTAAAAGATGGTGACAAAGTTTTGTGTCTTATAGGCTGAGATGAGTATCATGGAAGACACAAAGGCAACATCCTCTTTTGCTATGCCTTACTGAAAGTATAGGCTTCAACTCTGGTGAGCAGCAGAAGAACAATTATTGAGCTGATAAAAACTGCCAAAGAAACTTCCCAAAAGAAAAACGAAGAACCACCATTACGCATTTTATTGTCAATCTGAAACAGCTGACTGCCGGAAAATGTAGCCATAAAAGTAAAATATAGCTTAAATCCCTCATTTGCCTAAGCTTGCAGGAAATGAGAAACTTTCACAACTGAAATGTCTAACGATACCATATTCTACAGTTTATTTGCAACTAAGTGCAAACAGGGTCTCCATGTTCTTTTCTTATTTCACAGTTTAGTAACCTGTGCTGACAACAGTACTGCAGCTCAGGATGAAAATTTAATTTATTTGCAGTACCCTTTTTTTTTCTGCTTGAATGATCCATTGAAATTCTGCATAGTAAATTCACAGTAAAATAGCATATCATTCCTTTTTTTCTTCGTAGCATTACAAAATATACTTTGGGGGGATATTTCTCATTCATAATTCCCTCTCCAAAAAAAATGTATAAGAAAGATCTGAAACATAAGCGATGAACTGTCCCTGAGTTTTATTGTAGTTATACGTGTCAAGGCTTTTGTTTGATGCAAGCCAAAAGTGTTTTTGACTTTTTAATTTGAGATTTTTCTCAACGGTGCATGTGATAATTTGAGAGACCTATGCATCCTGCTGTAAATCTATCTCACATAGAGGGTGATGCTCTGAAGTGCAACATGAAGCTGGTCAGTCATGCCATGCTGCTCTGGGAATTTCATGCAGCAGACTGAACCTGTGCCTAATGGAGGTGAAAGGATACTGTTCGTACAAAGTGCATATGTGGGGTCACTCTGAGAGCCTGGCACTCTCAAGGAATCCTCTTGTGAGCTCAGAGGTGGTGTTTTCAGGGCACCCAGAGGGGTGCATGAAGCGCTATATAATCTGAATGGTCAGGAGATGTCATCTCAAGGGCACTTCTGAAAATGCTATAATTGGGCAGAGTAGGTGCAGTCATTAGATCTCTGCATAATAACCAGCAGCATTATATCTTGCTGACTTGCTATTCACAGCCTGATTAAAAGGCCTGGTGACAGATGAGGGTGAGAGGACAAACAGACCTGTGACCACCTTCTTTCATGCTATTTTATATACCAGCTTTCTATTTTGGTCTGCTGTTGTGACGAGACGGTACTCATCGCAACATACTTGTACGTGCTCTCTGACCATGAAAAAACAAATACGATGAATCCACTGGGGAAAAAAAAAGACTGTAATCTTGAGGATCACATATTGGTTCACGAAAATACTTTTATTTTCTGGGTTAAGGTGGCTTTCCTTGAAATTTTCAGTTATTTCATTTTCTTTGTCAGTTGTTTATTTGTCTATCTCAGCCACTTCTTGTCATGAATTTGTATAGGGAACTCTGTATTTTTGTGTCAATATATAGGTTGGTGAAGAAAATAGTTATTACCGTTAACAATTTCTATTTGTCTAGAAAAAATTAAACTTTAAATCTTTTTTTGAGGGATGGTCTACAAGCTACAGCAACAAGGAAAATCCTAGTGCTTCCACTTTTTTCTCTTTTGATGGCTATTTCTTCAGTGCTATTCAAACACTGAATGAAAAGCCCCTCTTGCAGTTCTGCAGTTAAAACAACAAAGCACTGCCTATGTTTCTTCTTTAACACAGCTCTAAGGATTTATTCTTTGCTCCTTTATTCTTCCTTTTTCTGAAGTTTACTTGTCCTTTTCCCCTTTAAAATCTCTTTATCTAAAGCTGAATTAGTTTTCCCAGCTGGTTGGCAAACTGCCATCGTTTTCTGCTCTGACACTTATTTGTCAATTTTCAGTTGCCTTCAAACTTTTTACTTTTCTTAGCTTCTAATTCTTTTTCCTATTTCACAGCTTCACTGATTCAAGTTTTAGTTACTATAATAGAAGAGGAGAGTAAAATCCGTCCTGGGAGAGACACAAGGACCCATTCTCTACAATGACAGAAGTAAAGCAAAAATACTATGAGATTTTCCCATCGAAGGCTTTAAAATAGCAAAGTCTATGCTCTCTATAATCTGATCCTACTTTCAGGTAATCTTCTACAGTATTTAAGTTCTGCCCTTGCAGATTAAACGTTTGTAAATCGAGTTTTGTATAATTTTTAGACTTTCTAGAAGCTACTATTTTGCTTTATTTATTTTAGAGAGATCACTTCAGTTTTAAAACACTAAGGACTAAGGATTTTTTAATTGTTTTTTTAATACTCCTGCAGATGGCTTTCACAACTCAGAGTTCATAGAAAAATTGCCTAACTCAGTCTGAGAATTCCATTCCTAATACCATTAGAGCAATTTGTCAACCTGTATGTAATGAAGATTGTAGACTAACAATTTCTAATGATATTTAGAAAATAAGAAAATTTTGATTTGATGCTGTTTTATTCTTTGCAACATAACAAAATGTATTCTCTTATGTATGGTTTTCTATGGATGTTGCATTTCAGGAGTCTCACAGGCCATTGTACCCGGCAGAGACAGAAGGACATGTAAGGAGTTCCTACGAACAGTGTGGCCTTCTTAAGCTTTGGATATCAGTATATTGGGTTATAGAAGCACTGTGCAGGTATTATTCTGCCCTCTCAAAGAACGAGAATAGAATATGTAGCAAAACTGACAAGGGGGAAGTGCCCAAATATCATATCTTTATTCCCAATTCTTTAGTGTTAATTCTTTAGTCTTCTGAACATATGAAAAAGGCAGCATAAACCTTCCATATCAGACTGAGCCCTTTCTTGCTGCAGGGATTACTATAGAATTATTAACATTATTATTATTTTAATATGGCAACTGCAACTTCACCTTTATTGGGAGTGGAATAGAGTGTTTCTCATGATGCCAGACTGGATAGAGGTCAGAATTTTTACCTTCCGCATAGCCACAGCTTAGTAGAGTGGGTCAGGGCGCTGTATACATCGTCATGTCTTGGCAGTTTGAATAGAGCTGAAAGCAGATGGAATGAAAGGCCGCATCTAAAGAAGGGGAGAAACAGCATTAGGGCTCTCAATAGCCTTTCTAATACGTGGGATTCTGGAAACTGGCTGGACCAGCTGTGAAATGGCGAATACTGGCAGCAGCTGTCCAGTAAGTGGAAATGTAAGTAATGACTACCTTTGTGGCTGAGTTACTGCAGTGCAATTCCCCACTGAATTAAATTGTTAAAGTTACAGCCTAATTAAACCACACCTCTCACATCATGTATTTCTTCCTACATATCTGAAACAAAGTCTAACGTGTCTAGTCTTATCATTTCTTCCCCGCTGTTCCACTTACAGGGAATTACAGCTCCGCGCTTTTTAAATTTTATTCGCTTCTAGCTTTGTGACATAGACAAATCTTCACAAAGATGTGGAATGAAACTGTGGAACAATAAAATTAGAATAACTTAAAACTGACCTTTCTGTAAAAGAAGTGAGTCATAAAAATTAATATTAAAATCACTCTTAATGCATCATATGTATCTGGTAAATTATTAAACCTTCAAATACTAACCTCAGAATAGTGATGCATTATTTTATTCTGTTGCAGAGTGGTGAAATAATTGTTTCAAGTAGTTTAACATTTTTTTATCATATTAAGATGTTTTGAACTAGCTTCACTTGGAGTCAAGGTCTTTACTGTAAGTTTTATCATAGTAAAGTTGATTAAATGTCTTTAATGCATCAGCAATAAGCACAGTATATCAGTATGAAATTAGTATAAAGAGCTTTACAACACTCTTGTCCTCTTAAATTAGTTTAAATGTGCTATGTAAAATAACTATATTGGGAGTGAAAAGTAGTCTCCTTAAGTAATTTGAAAAATTTTAGTAGAAATCCCTGTCATTTTCAAATTAGGAAAGGGCAAAAATTGAATTTCAATAAAAATTTTATTTTAGGAGCTTTGCAACATGATGTATTATGATCATGTATTGAAACTGGTCACATTTTTTTCTCATAGTGCATTTGAACTGGATAAACAATGCTCATTTAATGAATAACATTTGTTTTGGTTTTATCAATCAATATGTCGGCCTAGTTCCTCTTTACAGCATCATTTTCAAATCATCTCTAAGTAGAAGAATATCAGCATTCTTTTCAAGCGTTTCTTTGTTGACTGTAATCACTGTATCTGAATTTTTAACAAACGGTAACTACTGTTTCTTCATAGTACTGTGAAGCAGCTTGTGTTACCTGCATTTTACAAATGGGGACCTGAGGTACAGAGAGATTAAGATCAAAGTATCTACCAATCCGGGGCCCTTACTACCTGTTCCAGCTTCTCATCTTTTTAAGTTTTCAATCACACAGCCTTCTTACTCAATTACTCTTTTTTCTTGTTATTCAGGCTCACTCTTCTTACCCTGTATGATCCCATTTCTCCTCCAAGTTCCCAGGCTTCACCAGACTTCTTAGGTTTTATTTGTAAATTCTTGTTTAGTTGGTTAATTCTTGCAGTATCACTGATTATAGACAGCGGAGTAATTTCATTCAAGTTCACATCTGCAGCATATTTCTGGAAGAGTAACAAGAAATATTCATAAAGATTATAAAAGACCGTTTATGAAACTGGGCACTCTCTTGAAAAATCAGGCAGTTTGTTTGCCTGAAAATGCTCCACTGTTTTTGTATCTATTATAGAAAAAAAGCAGCCCTAAGGCATTAGTATTGTGATTCTGCTGTTGAAAGCAGAAATACTCCTGGAATTTACAAATGCCAACAAAAATCACATATAAAAGTATCCACAAAACACTGTCAACATAGGAAGTCTCTAAAATATTTAATATCACCAAGAAATGGTTTCCAGATTATGAAATATCACATACTAAAAATGTCTTCCTGCCAAAGTACTGCTCTAAAATATTAGATTTTACTTCCAGGTTTTATTCCCCGCACAACACTTCCAAAGAATAAAGTAGCTTCTCTGAGTCCTTTTTTTTGCTGTCATAGCCTATCTTGAACATATAAACAAAGTCTTTTTTTAATCTAATCAAGTCACAGCTTGTAAGCAATATCTCCAGTATTGCAAAGAATATGGAAAATTTCAGTGCATATTCCTGTATTATCTGGGGCAACACTGGAGAAACAAGCAACAAGGTGACCTCTTCTTTTAGAAAAGAGATGTTGACCTTTTATCAAACATGATGGAAAGAAAAGTCCTATAAAAGACAGAGAGGAGGAAGTGAGAGGGACTCCTATGAAAAGCTATATTTAAGAAAAAAAAGGGCACAAAATGGTACTGGATACTTTTATTTCATCTAGACTATAATATTTGCAGAAATACCTACTAGCCAAAAGGAAACTTGGACACTGTGCTTTATCTTTCTCAGAAAGGTTATAAGTTCATGCAGAGTGAGGAAAATTTGAGATAATGTCTGGTTTGGGGCCAAACCATTCAAATGTTGATGGAAATACAACATTTTATATCTGAAATAAAGCATTGATAAGGGAACATTTATTCCCATTAAAGAATGTTTCAAATGAGCTAGCTAAGTAATTTTTGCTCAGAAGTTGCAAAGGAACTAGTGAATCACTGCCAATTTTTATTCTATCTTGGAAAACTAGAAAACAGTTTTGTTGTCCTGTTATCCAGAAAAGGATGACACAGAATAACAAATTAGCTAGCCTGACCTTCATTTCAGGTACAAGAATGGATTTGTTACCTTGGAACTTTACTGGTAATGAACGAGAGGCAACAATTATGATTAATACTTGTCAGATTGCTTTTTTTTTTTTTGAGGAATCTTTTTCTATTTGTTTTTGCTTTTGATTGGATTACAGGGATAGTTAACAAAAGTATTTATGCATATGTATTAGACTTAATTCACTTACTATATGGAGTAAAGGGTTTGATTCAAAAACTTGCATTTTATGGAATTTTCAGGGTATGGGCTAAAGGGATTAGAAACTGGGTTTTTGGCACATTTTAAAGTGCAGTAGCTATGGCAAAAGATCAATCAGCAAGGCTGTTTTTTCCAGGATCCTTTGGAAATTGTTTCTTGATCCAATTCTATCCCCTCTCTCTCGCTCTCTCTATATATAATATGTGCCTTTCAGAGCATGCTCTGTGGATCCCTGAAGAGCAAAAGGATATACAGAAATTGTATGCAAAAAAATAACTAGAAAAAGTAAGTTATTTTAATTGGTTTAAATTTGTTACATGATAATTCACATTTCTGCTAGAAAACTGAGCAGCAGGGAGAAAGGTCTGAAAGCTCTAAAAGTTGTTAAAAAGTATCTAGCATCTGCTAAACTTTATCAGTGAATATTGTATACAGTTGGAGAATGATCAAAGATTGGTAGATTGTTAGAAACTAAGGGACAGATTACTTTTACAGCAATCTAAATCACCTGATCGAAAAGGTTACAATGCAAAAAAAAGTGATTTAATACAGTCACATGAAAGGGAATATGTCTGGGAACAAAAAAAGCAGTTTATTTCTACAGGATGGCAGTGACTAAGAGTAGGTTTTAAGGATTATCAGAGATTACAGTCTCAGCTTGAGTTTTTGGTGCTTCTATGACAAGAGGGCTAACAAAACTTTGGAATGGATAATGAAGGGGAGGACTCTCAAGTGAAAAAAAGGAAGTGAAGTTGTCTTTGTTCTTAGAATTGATAAGACTACATTAAAATACCGTCTTACTCTAGTGTTCACGTTTCAATAGGGATGTGGATATGCAGGAGAGGAGATGCTGCAAAAAGAACCATGTAGCTGTGAATTTTACATGACGGTGTGAGGCTTAAGCAATTAAATGTGTTCCATGTATTAAAGAGAAGTTTAAGAGATGGAGTGATCAGGGAATGATCAGTGAGCATTTAAGCATGGGTTTGATAGCACAAAGCTTTTTGATCTTGCTGACAAAAACAGAACACAAGCTAATTACTGGGAGTTGAAATTATGAAATTCTTTCTAGAAATACACTATTCCGAGAATAAATTCTTGGGAGAGCTGAAGGAGACTTGGTGCCCTTAAAGCAAAATTAGATACACTTTGATCCAGTTTATGGAAAGCATCCTTCTAGCAGTATAGACGGTCAAACTGAATAACTATGGTGTCATTTCTGGAATTTGAGGCTGAGACTGAGTCCCCTTATGTTCTCGAGTTGGGGAAGAAAAGTAAGGAGAATGACAGTAATAGAAAAACTTGCTTTCCTCTCAACAAACTCATGTTTGTACCCCAGAGTAAGGCAGTGTGTATAATGAAATCTTGTAATTTTGGCCTTAAAATAATTGCCTTTAAAGTCAAGCTGGTTTTGTTTCATTTGATATATATCTCACAGATGTATTCTCGGTATGGATTTTTGATTTTTTATTTCCTCGAGAGCGCCAACACTTGTTGATGGTTAGAGACAGGACCACAGATACAGTAAATCATACTGTGTCAAAGAGCTGAAACTCATTGTCTTATTGATATCAGTTGGCAAAAATTTCTTCCCAGCTTGCTTTGCAGGGGCCTGTAGGGTCTTCTTTTTCCTTTTAATCATGGATACAGTTCACTAAATTATGTCTTAAGCAAGCAGTAAGTCTTACTGTAAGCAGTAAGATGTGTGCTTTCTACCCTTTTGCTCAGCATACATCTGTTAGGACTCTTCTCTCAGTCCGACAAAATATATAGATCCATGAAATAGAATATGGGGTAAAACTTGATAAGCTGTGATGTCAGAATACATGATCCAGTTGTCATTTCTGGCATCTATAAAGTATATTAAACCATGTAAAACAAATAGATAAGTAACTTACATAATAAGTAGGTAAATATGGACTAATTTTAATGAGGAGGTAAGCAGAAACACTATAAGGCATTATATTACACAAGTTGTTCTCCACTGTTTTTTAGTGATAAGGTTTTTAAGCATCTTTTTATAAGCTTTCCCTCTGTTGTGACAGGATTACTTCTGCAGCTCTATAAGTAAACTACAAAAAAGGTGTCTTAAAAAATTGTCTGGCAGCTTAGTTCTCGTCTGCCCAAGAAAGAAACCTATATATGTGGCACAGGAAATCAATGTCAATGCAAAAGCAGCTTTTTATCTGGGAACCTTTTCCTACTTTTCTTTCTGAAACTTAAGGCACTGAACAGCAGACATCATCCATTGCCTGCTTCCATCCTGGCCTCTGTATATGAGAAAACGTCTTACCCTAAATTCAATGGGCTATTTGGGACGTCAGTGCTGTGCATACCTTTGCTTCATTCACATCTGTCCTTGGGATTGAAAGTAGATTTCAGACTAATGAAGGCAACACATACAAGGTTCTTTGGTTCCCACTGTAGAGTAAACAGAGTCACCATCAATTAGCCATGAAGCCAGGTAGCATTTGTGTCCATATACCCTGAATTACAGGATGCTGCTTGCTGGGAACTGAAAATAATGGGACTGAATGAGAACTGCTACAGTCTCAACTTTGACCTTTATAGTTGCACAGTGACGTGCTTTCTTTTTTACTCAGCAGGGACGTTGCCAGATACACAGCTTCTACAGAACGATAGTGGTTGCTTTCATGCAGCACTTTCGCACCTCTGGTGCTGTAAGAACCAAGGGCCCAGGGAGCAATGACAGGCCATGGGTTACCTATTGGGTAGCAGAGAGTGCAGGGGAATTATTTATTTCTGTAGTGTTATTTAGCAATGGAGATAGGAGGAATATACCAGAAAAATAGCCCCTGCATGTGTGTCCCTTCAGAACAGACTCCCTTTGTTTTTAAGTAAATGAGGAAAAGAGGGAGTGTTGCTAAAAATCTATTGAAGTGTGTGTTACCTAAGTCACAGGGCCACATGAAGTTTATCAGACTGCCTTTCCATCTTGTGTGGAAAGCTCTGTTTAGCTGTCGCCATGAGTATGCCTTTTAGACATTTGATTAAAATGTTGCAATGCAGGTGTACATATTAGAGGGGGAAGGCAAAATGGAATGTTTGCAATAGTAGTCTGTTGTTTTTCTCTAGCGTATACTGCTTGTACTCTCAGCCACGATTATTTAGTGGCAGTTTTTCAAGTCACCTATTTAAGAAGTTAGAAAGACTTTATTTTAGGTGACCCACAAAGTGTAATTGTCAACAAAGGGAGATTCTTGCCCTCCATGGCACACTGATGAATGATCTCTTGGTCTATTGTAGACCTGATGCATCCTACACTTGCAAGATGCGGGGAGGATGGTAGTGATGTCAACTGCAAAAGAGACAGTAATCTGAAAGTACAACTTGATATGATGACTTCACACTAATAGGCTATAAATTTAATTTCCTCTTTCATCAGGCTGCCATTCAGTAGTCCTTTTGAACCAAGAACTCCTGATAGTTTAACCACTCCATAAGACAACACTATCACTGTATTGTAGCCACACTTAAGCAATCACTATGCCTTCTTGGAGAAAACTGAGATGATTTTGCCTAGAAAGACAAATCTAGATTTCTTACACTGCTGTTCTAAACATTTCATAACTAAGCAATAACATTTGATTTTGTGAAGCATGAATTTAAGACTAAGTGTTTATATTATCTTACTTATAGCACTGCTAAATAGTACTAGCTTCCTGGACTATTTTATTTCTATTATAAAATGGCTTTTTTAAAAAGAAAAGTGCAATGCCTCAATATAAAATTTATTCTAGCCTTAAAATTCCAAGTCACACAATAATGTTTAGTGTTATTCTCCAAAGGAATTTTTTTTTCACTGTCATGAAGTCACCTGTATTGTCTTCTATAAGGAATAACCCCACTTCAGGTCTTGTGATAATCATACTCTTTGCATGTTGGACCTAGCTTCCAACCTTTTGCCTCAATACTTGCCTGAGTAGGCTGTTATCACACACAAACCTTGTATTTCCTCATGCACACTTTAATCCTGATAATCTTGTCGAATTTTTTTTTTACCCGTGGAAATGTACACATATCCAATGCAAATATTACTCTTAGGAGTTCATTTCAGTATCATGTATATATGGAATTTTGATAGGGATTAAAAATAATCAATTTAATAATAATACATTTAAAAACTCTAGTATGCTGAAATCAAAAAAGTTGCTATATTATTGAAAATGAAAATTAATTTCCTATGACTTACATAATTTTCCTTTGGTAAGCTCTTGGCACATAACCAATTACACTTATAATTTACTATACTATCATCTGTTTTTATCTCAATAATTCAGTAAACGGTGATAGTCATCTCTATTAAAAACCCTGGTCAATTAAACTGTTACTATTCTTGGGAGTCAAAAAGTTCCATGATCGTAGGACTGAAAATAAAGGAAATGAATACCAATAGCTACAGTCCTCCGTGTGATATTGCCCTGCAAAAAGAGCACAGAAAAGTACCACTGTGGATAGTTGTGCTCCATTGCCCCTGCAGGGACAAGGTCTGATTACAGTGTTAATGTCTGAAGAAACAGGTAATCTGCAGGAGTCATAAGATCTAAGGCATGGATGGCTTTATAGATCCAAACCACATGTTTAAATTGAGTCTTAGAGGAAAATAAAAGCTAGTGCGATTTCTAGAGCCCATCATATCCATCCCGCATCACACAAAAGATTTACAAATGTTATTCTAGGGTTTCTCCAGAATAGTAGCAATTTCTCAGAATGGTTTTGCTATATAATAAATTGATCTGGCTGGGATGTATGTTATGTATTTATTATGTTATTATCACAAATATAAATATATAATTTTGTATTATCTTATTTTCTATATTATATATTATAGATATTATTATAAATAATAATATCTACTACTGTGTTATTTATTTATTTAATCTTGCTAGGATCTAGGCTATTTATGTCTTTTTTATTCCCACAGATTTCTAAAACTTCCTCCCCCCCTGAGCTTTTTTTATCCATTTTAAACTAGTTAGTTAAGCCTCCTCTATGGAAAATAGAGAGACATACTCACCTATAAAGGCCCACTGATCTTACTTGCCTTATAGCACTCTCCCAAGTACCTTCACAGGGCAATTCTGTTAGTCTTATTTTTCTCCAGTGACAGCAGGGTGAGTGCAAACTACCAGCTTAATCCTTAGTTTTTAGATGTCTAAAGTTATGTGTAAATGAATCCTGTCTTAACTGAGGTGTAAAAGGAGACAGCTCACTTGACAACACACCAACAGGACAAGAAATTTTTGACTACAACTGCAGTCTATGTATTAAAAAATATTCAAGGAACATTTTTCCTTCCCCCAGCATACTTAAACAACAAAAAAGTCAATAGAATTCTCTGTTGCAGGAACAGATTTCATCCTTCTATTTACTCATTTTCCCTCACCTTCTTTATCTGGATGATGCTGTATCAAGCTAGTTTAAGTCCAGATATCAGTCTTGGCCTTGAGAGGCCCTAGGAAATCTGATCACCTGCACTGGCTCTAAAGCTAGAAATAGGTGTCACCAGTTGCTTTGGTGTCAGACCATGCCCATTCACCTTACTCTAAGAACACATTAGGATTTATTGAAAGAACGTCAGAAAAGAACAGAGGCACAAATCTAGAAAGCTATAGCTGCAAGACATGTAAAGTCCCCCACAGAATAACCGCAGCAATTGTTTCATGTGTGACAGAAATGCCAGATGGGAGAATGCTCTTTCTGAAATTAAATTTTTAGTAACTGCAAAAACAAGTCTTAACTAAAATTAGGATGACAATCGACAGCCCAGCTGGGTGCACAGAAGACTTAGAGGCAACACCATGCTATTTCATAGATGTCGTGTTTCATTTTACTACAGATTTGCAAAGGTATTTCGGCATTGCGATGCTGAGTATCAATGAAGGTAAAGCTTGTGAAGTACAGTTTACAGGACCCAAAGAAACTTTCTGTACTCACTACAGAATGCATGAACAAATATCTTCAGATAGAATCCCAATCAAGAGCTGTCCAAAATAATCTATACAAAACACTGAAAAGGTATCTAAAATCCCATCCACACAAGGTTCAGATTTTTCGTTCCTACCTTTAAGAGAAACTTTTATTTTAAACTAAGTTTTAGAGATCTGAGCACTCTTCTGGAGAAAAGTGGTTATATTGTTCTATGTTAAAAATAAACATTGTTAAAAGGCTTTGCTATGATGTTGCTGTGTCCAACCCAGTTCCAGCAGTAACTACAGTACTTACCCAGTATATGGGTAACAGGTTTATTTCTTTCATGTTTTTGAAAAGTATCAAACCTTTATCTCCTACCTATGAAAACCCAGTCTAAACAGTCCATAGGGTCAAAGAGAAATCCCCAGAATCTCTTGTCGCTGGCTAGTTAGTACCTAAACTATCACACTGTGAGTTAGGCTAGAGGCATTCCTTGTTTCTTCTTTGAAACTACGTCGCTTTTACAGTATAGTTATCAGGATTCATCAGGAGAGCACATGAGGGTTCATGCAGGTAGCCCAGTACTTAGAGCATTAATTGGAAAGAACCTTTTAATATAATCACTGCTCTAAGAAATGTTTTCTTATTTTATCCAATTGCACTTTCATGTGTGATACATAGCCAGGTCTTGTAACAAAGACTAGAACTCCGCCTTCTCCTCCTGTAGCTAGACATTAAGTGTGCTTTATTAAATGAATGCATTATCATTTCTCTTTTGTCCACATTTGTATGAAATTGATATCCACTTCTATGTTTAATGCAGAGCCTAATCTTATAGCTATGCGTTAGGCATGAGCCAAGCATTCCTATTGGATCTGGGACCATAGACAGGAGTATATCCAGTTAGCTCTTCCTGGTAGGGCTTTGGCTTTGCCTGAATGGACTCATTTCCAAAGCAAACTGTAGGTGCTAAGGGCACTTCTAACAAGTATGTTAAGTACCTCTATGCATTGGCAGTGATGTTAAGTCTTCTGCTGGTAAGCACAGTTTAAGCCTGAAAGTTCAAACTCCTACTATGTTAGATCAGAAGATAAAATCCTGTTGTGGATCTAGCCCTCTCTGCCACAGTTTCTTATCTGTACTGCTGCTAATAACATTCATATTTTCTCCATCATGTTGTTATTGATATATTAAATATACATTAAATATTATAAGGAGCTCATGACTTAAGAAAGGGAATCAGATGGGTGCACCATGGTGGCCGGGGCGGGGAGGGTTGAGGGGGAGGGAAAAGGAGGGGAAGCCACAATATTCAGGGAAAAGTTACACTGTTCAGTATGCATGACAAACATTTAAAAGCACCTGAGCAGCTCAGAAGCCTCCATGCTATTATGAGTCATTAGGAAATAAGGCCCTAAATTTGATAAGGGCCTTTTAAAAATGTTAACTAAAATCTACACTTAAGTGAGACCCAAAGCTCTTAGAAAAATGGTAATTGAATGTACATAGTATGCAGAATTGATACAATTATAATAAATTATAACCACTGCTTGTGGCTACTGTAGAAAAATTTCATAGATTCTGGTTTGGTAAGTCATTTGTTAAACAATCCTTTCCCAGTTTGAAATGTAGATTTTTCTTCTCATCCCACTGTAGTGCTTACTTATGGAAGTATTTAATGTGTGGTTGAGAGTAATATTTGAAAATATTTCCTGTTTATTTTACCCTGTTCATATCAAGGTTTTTGTTCTTTTTTAAGGAAATATCATAAAACAAATTCTCATTGGGATGTCCAAAGAATACAGAAAAGCTACATTTTCTATGGAGAAAAGGCGGAAAATTTATCATGCTGGAAACAATACATTAATTTGCAGATCTCTGTTGTTATTAACACTTGTAAGCGTATCTACAGACGCACATCAATAGCATGGAGCCATTTTGAACTATATGAAAGCATAATAGCATACCAGAGTTTAGACACCTGCCATTTAAGTGGAGACACTTAAGAGTAGATCGTTTCTTAACTCAGAAATTTCTTACCACTAGAGGGCTTAAAATTGCTGTGTGATTTTATGTATGTACACATGCATAAATATATATACACTTATCATATATATACACACACACGATATATAGTATGGATACATCATTAATGTGCATGTATTTTGTGTGCCCACATATATAAACACACATATAAGCCACATACCTATATATACATACCCATATTTTAATAGGTGATCCTTTTGTTTTATTTTAAAGGCTTTGAACATCTAAATACAATTCAAATCTTTAAAGAGTTTTTTTAGTAAACTTTATGCAATTCACCTTACAAAAGAATCATGTTCCTTTTAGTTCTTAAAGTAATTTTAATTTTCAGCTTTGCTCTCAGATGTTAGGATTCATGTAAAATATTCATTTTGTCAAATCAAGTATTGAAAATGATCACTACGAAACATAGTTCAAACTTTGCTGACCAGTGCCTATCATCATATGTTTGATTAACATATTTACATTACCCCGAATAACATGAACACAGTTCATTTTTTTCATAAATGACTTTCTACAGAATATAATGCTGTGTTGCAGAATCTATCATGCCAAGCGTCTTTCTTTGATGATATAACATATTCTCCTGGGAAGTCTTTGAGGCTCTAAATAAATAAAACGTTCCTGGAAAGCTGACTGTTTTCTTTCATTAATGTGACAATTGTACCTAAGAGAGAAAGAGCTTTCAACCATCTTTAAGTAATGTATAATATTTGGCTATAGTGCAATCCAGTTCCTCCAGAACATGAGGATGCAATAATGAATATTTTACCCATGCTGTCCAAAGATACTTAACATAATATTTTCAGCCACACTTGACACTGAAGTGATATTTATAAATATCAGTAGAAGTATATTTGTTTAATTATAAGAAACCTGCTGAAGAAGCCAATATTTCAAGAACAATATTTCATATTGTTATTATTAGCAATGATTTATATTGTTTTAGAAATTAGGAATACAGATATCAAAATGTTTTGCAGACATTCATTGCCTTATATAACACTGAATTTTGAATGGAATTGCTTAGAATTTTTTCCCATACAGAAAGTTTGGGAAAAGCACAATAGAACAGAAGATACCTATTTTTCCACACTTTAGTGTTTTTATTGTCTGTGAAAAATTGTGTTGAATATGATCACATATATGTATAAAGACTACTAAAGTGAGTGAACATTTGCATAACTGAAGCAAATCTTTCAAACTTTGATACATAATTATACCTCTGAATTCAGTTGGATTACATGTGAGTACAGCTTACATTACTACTAGTACAGTTAGATACTAGCAATTTAGCAAAACTTGAACATATTCATTTTCAAGTATCATTATGTGTGTTTTCTTCAGTCAAGAGTATTATCAGATGTTTTACAATTATAAAATGCTAAATTCTTAGAAAGATCACAATAAGTTGCAAAAAAGCAGTTAATGTGATGTAGAGATGAAACAAAGTAGGAAAGAAATACAATTATATTGTTTTATATGCTTAGCTAAACAGAGAAGCAGAGCTTAGTATATTTAAAAGTAGAGCTTAGTGTATTCTTATTTTGCATACCAAATTTACTTTAAAATGTTAAATGTGTAATTCAGCCAAATTAACTTTGCTCTATGAATTTTAACTCTTGCATATTTTGCTTTTAAAATTTAGTTTTATGGATTGCATATAATGTTAGATTAGAACTATAATATTCTAATGAAAAACTATCATCTTTGGTGCACTTTTTCTTATGCGTAATCTCTACTTAATTTACAACTCTGTTATCTCAACCAAACTTGGAAGCCTACCTGGCCCATTGGATGACAGATATTAAAAGTGGCGTTGTTACTGATAAATTGGACTGGCTGGCATATGCATCGCACTACCTTCGGACTTAGGAGTAAATCATCCTGAAATTCATAACATAGACTCTTATGTATGAAAGTTAGTTTTGATAGTACTGGATTAAAATTATTAGTTTTATATATTAAAAACATATTCCTGCAGCTGGAAGATCTATTTCTCTAACTACAACCTATTGAAGTAAATGAAACTATGTGAGAAGTAAAGTTGTATTCATATGGAGTTAGCGCAAGGATTCAGATCCTAAGAAAGATATCCTTATATTATCACAAAACTGAACAAACTAGTTCTATTGATTTCACATTTATACTATTTCTGCAGTCCTCCCAAGACAATTTGTCACTATTGAAAGAAATAAGACTAAAATGACCGTGTTAGCTACATCCACAATTCTCTTGATAGTTGATGTGTCATCACTACTTTATGTCTTTATATCCTGTGTAGAGGAAAAGATGATCCCTATTATAAACATGCCATTTTTAGCATGGTGACTGCTGTTATTCTATGCTTTTCCATGAACATGTGCTGTGGTACTACTGTCATGACTGATTACCAAATCAAGAGATGCCAGATAGTAACCAAACTGAACTGGCAAAATTGTCAAATATAAGCTTATAAGATTGAACGCTATTTTTTATAAACTTGATTAAAAAAAAAAGTTAAATATGGGTTTTAAGGGATTAAAACCCTTTGTAATAAACACATACAAAGATTAGAGTTCATTTCCATTTTAAATACTTACTAACAGGCATACCGAGCGGGGTAAACATGTAGGACAAGATCCCAGGGCTCAGGATTACAGGGATCTAACAGCAGTCAATCCAAAGCAATGACAGCATGCCACAGAGGCAGGAGGTCCACTTATAATACCTTTGTTGTGAGCCATGATGAATCTATAAGCAGTGTTACTAACACGCGCAATGACCCTGTTTCTGCTTTTTGGCGACTTTTACTTTTAATGGGCATTCATCTCATTTACAATGACTCACTTCTGCAGTAGTTTTATTTTTACTGTTTCAACATATGATTTTTTTTCTGTTCCAGAGGAGAGATTAAACCTCTGAATAGGAACAATAACAATAATACAAATGTTTTTAAGTTTTTAAACAGGAGTCTTCCTACTTGATTAAATCATTACAAACAAAATATCCCACAGAAAATTTCCAGAAAACATAACAAAGTTTTTCTTTCATATAACCTATGTAACCTTATATAACATCATGTTTACTATCAGCATACACAGTAGCTATGAGATTTGATCCTGCACCTTAATTTAATGCTTCTAGCTATTAGAAAGTAATTGTCTTTATTTTTCATTTTTCCAACTGCCAAATTTTAAATGATATACTAGCTGTCATTTTGTTTATGTATAGTTTATTAGAAATGATAAGTTATATAATCCTAAATACTCCTAATATATACAACTATCATATATATCTAAATATTTCTATGCAAAATCCATCCAAATTTCCCATCACTAGAACCTCTCTTATGGCATGAATGGTTTACAGTTTATGTTACTATCTTTTACTTAGCTTCCTTCCTCTCTCCGCTCATTTTTTTCCATAATCTATTGTATTGTATTTTATGACTTGAAACCCCTTGCAATCAATAGAGCTGTTCATCCAGCAGGTCCATGCACTTCTTTTACCTTGTATATGAAAGGTTTCAAAACAAAAAGTTGGTGAATGTAGCATATGTATGCGAAATATTTAAAGCAATCTGTACCTTCTTTGAAAAATGTGTACAAGTCCACACATTCAACAAGTTGATAAAGGCTGCACTAGGCAGATTCCATCTGACTTACAGTATGTTTGGATCAGACTCAGTGGCCTAAATCTGCGAGGCTGAAGCAATGATTGGCTCTTTCCCATTGAATTAATGAAGAATGAAGCATTAATTCAGCACATTAGTGGAACATATGCTTTATTTCAATCATGTGAGTTGTTCCTTCCCCCTTGGTTGAAGGTAAAGACATGCTTCCACTTAAAAACCTACTGAATTCCATGGTATAAGTCTTAGTGAAATATAAATCAAAGTCAGTTATATTTTGCAACTGGTATTAAAATAAGAAAGTGATTCAATATCTTCTAAGTAAGGTCTAACATTTTGGCCCATGTTCATGATTCTAGTGCTGCTCCCGCTGAAATAAACAGAAAATTAATAAACCCTAGTACTAATTCATAATCTGCCACCACCTCCTTCTGGCTCAAAATGGTAATGAAATAACCTGGATAGACTAGTACTACTGATGAACTGTTTGAACCTCACTGCACTGAGGAATACTCTGTCTCAAACAGGCAGTATTATTGCTAATCCCTATGATTTTTCTGGGGCTTTTGCATGTGGCTGACACATGGTATATGGTTTCATGGCAAACACTGAGGAGATGTGCCAAACCATTCTGGCCAGTCTATCCTAACTATAAGTTTTATGTTTATCCTTCACATGTTTACTCTCCCCAAGCTTCCAGCCCCCCAGCGACTCCCTAATTCAGTAACTGATTTCAAGCAGGTAGAAATACAAAGCACTGGAATCATTAATTTTTGTTGCTAAGTACAATAATTTTTAAGAATAGATATAAGACAATAATGCGTTTGCTAAACTCTAGTGAAAAGTCAATTGAAGTTCCCAATGGCACTTTGCATTTTCAAAGGTAATAACAAGTGTTTAAAATCCCTCTGTGGTGAAAATGTATTTGCAATCTAGTGGAATATGCATTTTTATACACTGAACCTTTAAAAAGTATTTTTAAGGATCTCGACTAGGAAATTTTGCTAATACAATGATACTAGAGATAAGACTTTTCCTACCTTTCTATTGGTGAAAATCCTAATGTTATACTAGTATTATACTTGTAAAAATCACTTTTGCAAGAACAGTTTATTCATTTGGAAAACTAATAATAAATTATACTGGTAAAAATATATTTTTGTTGCTGGTTAACAGTAGGAGAATTTGCTAGTATAATATGCTGGTATGTTAATCTTTAATGGTCTCAAGTAGTATGCATTTTTTCACTGATCAAAATGACCATAGTAACTCAAATTTTGCTAGATCATTTAATGTAAATCATGGTTAGTACATAAATATTAGTGCCTTTGTCTTCATTGTCTCCTTTCTTTTCTACCTTAGTCCTCTGTACAACATATTTACTTCTTCCCTTTCCACTCGTTTTCCACCAAGATTTCTGATCTCTTCCACTAAAGTAACTCTCATGGTCAACTGGACTATAGCATATCTCCAGGCTTCAAAAATCATGAATAAGGTCATAAAGGCTACCTTCAAAACATGACCTGCTTTCAATAGTTTTAATAGCTGAAAACAAGCAGGACTGTATAAGTCTCTTTGAGAGCCTGGCTGAGCTGCCCTTACAACCATTTAGGGGGTGCTGCATGCTTTCAGTTTTTTCAGTTCACAGGAAGCAGTGTAATATTGCCAAGGACCAGGCTTGATAATAGAATCAAAGAAACTAATTTTGTGTTAACATTTATTTTTTCATCTTTCATCTGTGCTAAAGTGCCAAGATTTCAGATAAGTAAGACAGTGAGTGGTGGGCAAGCAAAATGAGGCATAAAATAGTGATGCAATTAGAGCAATTATAACAACAGAGATTGAAAACAGGTATGCTGATTCCCTGAACAATATCTTATTCATCACACAGCACTGTAAGATGAATACATCCTGAAGCATTTGGAATGATAGTTGGCTGAATGCAGTTTGTAGAAGAGATGCTTCACAGATGTTCCTTTGTGAGACAGTGCTAAGAGGTACAAAATCAGTATCACTGTAAAGTGACATAAGGCCATACAAAGTGATCCTGTTATTTTTCACATTCTATGTCTACAACATCATTTTATTCCAGTGAAATTACTCCTGGTTTGTACCAGTTCTAAGCAGTGAATTAGCTATTTCAGTATTTGAAAAGAAACAGAAAAGAAGAAGAATATTATTCAAAGTCAACTGAAATCAAGTTTTCTCTCTTTCATTCTAAGAAAAAAAAAAGGGTCTTTAAATTACTGTACAGAAATGTCAAAATGGAGATGCCTTTTGGGAGCAATTCTCTGGCCTCTGGAATTTCATGGATCATGCCCTGATTCACCCAGTCATTTGCTCGGAAGGGCTGAAATATGATCTTGTCCTGAGGTTACTTTATTTTTACTCTGAGATCCGGACAAGTTCTCAGGTAACCCAAAACATGAATAACAGAAGAATAGCTTAGAAAATTGGTCTACAGATTCAGAAATGAAGAACTGGGAATGAAGAATTCAATTCTGTATTCCTGAACAAAGCTCCCCCAAAATTTTGCAAATTTTGGTATATATTCTGGAAGTGAGAGGAGGCAGATGATCCCTCTGCCCAAAGAGCAGAAATGGCCATTACTTTCCCACACACACTCTCTCCTTTCATTTCTAAGCTGGGAGTTTTGGCTAATGTATTTATTTCATGATAAATACTAAAGTCAAATTATTACTGTTTGTTAAGTTACCTTCCTCAATTTACTGGCAAAGAAAGCTACTACAGTGCAATGGTCTACAATATGATAGGGTCTGTACTCTATTCTGTGAAGAGTGCAGCCATAATCACTTGGCTACTAGTTGGGCAATGCATGTAATATGGATGCAAATAAAGGGAACATAAATACTGCAAATTAGATAATCCGGTCCATGACATCAGCAGCAAATGTCTAAATGAAATAAATATTTAGCTTTTTTTCCAAATGGAGCTTGATTTTCCTAAGATTAACACTGGTGTGATCCAGGAGAAATTCCACTGAAACTGCAAAATATTTTCTGATGAACAATTTGTGCAATATTTAGATGAACAAGCAAAAAAAAATCACATAATGTAATCAATAATAATTTAACTGTTATTGTGGAAACAAGTTTCATAAACTTATGAAAGGCAGAAGTTAAAGACTTGAAAGAGAAAATTATGTTTTGAGTTCATAACTATAATTTTAGTGCAGCAAAAGCTTGTCAGGAATCACAGCTATCCTTTGGTAATGAAAAAATGCTAACAATTGCCTCATCATTTTGGATGAAACACAAATCTGTTTTCTTTTACCTAGATAGGATGTTTAAGAGGTATCATTTTTCATCTAATAATTATTGGGCTCTGACATATTTCCTATGAGGTGAAAAATGAACCGTGCATTCTATCATCCAGAACAGAAATATCCACCACCTGTAGAAGAAACAGAAGGATGAGTATGTTTCCAAAGGTCTTCGTTGACTTGCTAAAACCTGAAAAAGGCCCTAATACAATGGAAACATTAATCCTTTTAATTCATATCTACTGGTGCTCAGTGGACTTCATCAGATTAGTTGATGTTTACTAGAACTTTAGCTCAGTTATTCTGGGGATTTCTATTCATTAAAATTTATATTTATTTTTTAGTTTTGCCTCTCCCTAATCTCTTTCATTTCTAAGCACAGCTCTCATGTCTGTGGGAGAGATTAGTTTGAACACTACCATCCACACCTTCACCAGCCAAGTGTGTTTTTAGAAATAAGGTTGGCAAGTTGATTTTGTATTCTATACTATCACTGAACTACTACTGAAGTTACAGAACATATTAGCTGAAAAGATGCCATAACTGAAAAAAAACAGGAAAAGGAATCAATATCCCAAAATGGCTTGAACAACCATTGGTTAAATAGGCTAGTCTAGAGCTGGCTGGAAAAGGAAACCTGAGCAAAAGATCAGACAGGAAAAAAAAAAGAATATTCTGTTGATACAGACTTTGTTACTCTTCCACTGGTCCTTATTCCATAGAAATTACGAGAGTAGGAGCAAAGTTGTAGTACAGGCCTCCACAGCTATTTTCGCTTGCCCTTTAGACCATAAGCAATATAAGAGGCTGATATAATACAGGGCAGTGTTCTAGGTGGCTCGTGTTTTGCTAAAAGCTATTTCCCTCCCCCCCACCCGCATCCAAGATAAAACACAACTTGCTTTAAACTACCTGTGACCTCTACCACTAGAGGGCTGCACTTTATGTGCTGTGCCTCCCAGACTTCAGATTGTTATCACTACTCCAAGCAGCGTTATTGGATTTTACAAACTTTACTTAATGAAGCATATTCTGAAGCATATCTATAATAATTAATATTAAAAATACTTTGGAAGTGTTTATTATATGCATATATATTTGCTCAGTTAAATAGAACTCCTGTTAGGAAACTAACTGAAAGGCAACAGAATAGCTTTAGCTAGATTCTTCAAAGACAAAACCTGTCTATTAAACTACAAAGAATCTACTTATACATACCAGAAAAGTTAAAATGCTTGTGTTAGCGGGACTGGAAGATAACATATCAGGAAATTATTAAACAAAAGGCATTCTGTAGAGACAAGGGGAGGCATTTATGAAACAGCTGTTTGTAAGGAAAGAGACTAACACAGGACAGACATCTGCTGCGAATCTGAAGAAATTAGGTTTCAGGATTACCACTTTTCCCCATAAGCTTATGGAAGATAGATTAATAAACAGGATATGCATTGCTTACCATGTTAAGACCCTTTTTTAATTCTACATTTTCATATTCCTGTTGTTAAGATGAAACAATATTTTTGTTTAAAGAATGCGATAAAGTACATGTATTGTAAGCTAATTGGAGCTCCCAAAGGAAGGACTTGCAGGTGCTGAATCCAACCAGATCTGCCACATAATTAAAATTGGTGTGGGGGGGGGCACTGTAAAACACATGTGGTCTCAAAACAGGAGAATTATTTGATTGAACGTTAGTACACATGAATAGGGCATATTCAGTGAGATAAAAGGGAGCAGTGTTATCATTTACACAGTTCCACTGTGGACATTGACTAAAGATGGCTTCAGTTCAACACTGCTGTTTTATTTTCGTCTTTAAAATTTTCAATGCGTCAATTGCTTAGTTTATAAATAAAGAGAGGCTTCTTAGGACTGATAACGCTACAAACTGGACCTGAGATTTTCAAGTCATGCTGTGCTCTCTCTGGCTCAAATACTAATTAAAATTTTTCAACTGGAACTCAGTAAAGAAAATGGAAGAGCCAGAATATGCTCCAGCTTGCTGTACCATAATTGTGTCAGCAACTGCCAAGCTAACAGGAGCCTAAAGTTTTATTTTAGTTGGTAAACTAAGCAATTAGAGTCAGTATCAGAGATACGAAGAGTATATGATGAGTAAGAAAGTTCCATTTTTATACAGTCATTTTTCTGACCATATATGCTCTCAGATTGTTACGAAATCTGTTGCATCTATTCAATCTGACTGCGAGGAGACTTGATATTACATTCCTGGGACACAATTCCCAAAGAAGTCATTGAAAGTTTTCTACATACAATGCTGGATTGAGTTCTCAATTTGTGAAAGCAGGAGCCTGTTTAGATGTTAAAAGTGTCCACGTTTTAATATCCTATAATGCATTATGCATCTGCCTCATAATTTATAGGTAGGGGCTATGTGCTGTATCATATATTATACATGAAATTTGTATGTTAAGTAGTAGAAATTGTTTGAGGCAGTATTAGTGGCTAGCGGTTACTAAAATTAAGGCCAAATCTCCCAGGGAGCTGAGAATGGAAACTGGAATTCGTCCACAAATAGCCAGGTTTTAAGCTTACATTGTAAGAGGAATCAAGTCAGCAACCATTCTGTACACATGCAAATCAATACGAGTTTAGTACTGAGTGTGGATGCAATAAACGTGTGTTACTAGATTTTGTACAGAATTAATGCTCAAATACTTACTGCTACAGTTATGGTTATATCACTTTGAGAAATTTTTTCAAATGTAATCAATTAAATAGCAAATAATTGAGTAATAATGCTTCTATAGTATGTAAGCAACCCTCCAACGCCTTCCACCCCTCCCCCCAGCACCTCACGATCCTTTTAAGCTTCAACCTAAATAAGAGGAAATCTGTAAGTAAAGGTAACCTTCATTACAGTGAAACATCCTTGAATTTCCTACTAAATATTTACATAAGAAATACCACACTGGGTCAGACAGCTTCAGCTAGCCCAGTTGTCACAGTACAGAAATAACATGTTTATTACTTTTTCTACGAGCCTGCAAGATGTAGCCCGGTGTGTCCAAGGCTTTCAGCGCAGACCAGCAGCACTGTCCCCGGCCGCCACATACGGTCGCTGGGAGGAAGGGCCCTATCCACATCGACGGGGTCGCGCCGCGCCGAGGTGGTGCAGTCAACCTCGGCTAGGACATTTCCCCACTATCCCAGAGCCTCCTGTGGCAACGTTAGCCGTCCGCCTACGCCGCTGCGGGCCTATGAGGCGCAGTATGTAACCCAGGTGACACCGCATCACGGCAGGGACCCTCCCGGAGCGGAAGGCGGCCTCCCCAAACGCCCTCCCCACCACCAACCACCACCCCCCGCCGCCCGCCGCGGAGGTTAAAGCATACCCGCCCCTCGCCCCCCACCCCTCCAACGGCTTTTCTACCTGCGGGCCGTGATTGGCTACGCGCTTCAATCCCAACCTCACTCTCTTTTGTCCCGATTGGCCAGATCTCCCGCCTGTCTTCGGAGGAAGCCCCGCCTTCCTTTTTATGCCGGGCTTCCTCCCCCCCCCCCCCGCGCTCCCCCCCCTCCGCGCACTTGCCCCCCTTCCCACGGTTCTAACCTCTCCTGCCTTCTCGGTTTCTGCGGTGTAGCCGAGGCTGGCGGCCCCCTGCCCGCGGCCGGCCAGACAGACAGACAGATAACAGAGAGACAGCCAGCCGGCTGCCCGTGCGTCCGGCGGAGGCGGCGGTGCTGGGGCGAGAACGGAGAAGCGCGGCGCAGGCAGATCTCCCCCCCCCCTCCCACCTTCACCCTAGTGCACACAAGCCCGTGAGCGAGCGAGAGCATGAGGGACCGAGAGCAGCGGGCAGCCGAGCCGTGCCAGCGCCAGGCACAGCACTAGAGCAGGCAGGGACTGAAGGGGGCACGGAGGCAGCGCGAATCCTCTCCCACCCGCTCACTCGCCCACCATCTACATCGCTCGCTCCCTCCCTCCCTCTTTTCCCCCTCCCTCTCTGTCTCACTCATTCTCTCTCCCCTCCTCTCCTCTCCCACTCACTCTCTCCCCTCCTCTCCTCTCCCACTCACTCCGTCCTCTCCTCCTCCTGTCTCACTCTTTCACTCTTCCCCCTCCTCCTCTCTCCCCTTTCTCTTCCCTCTCTCGCCCCCCTCATTCCCCTGTCTCCCTTCTCATCTCCTCCTGACACTGCACTGCAGCTGCTCCTCCAGCCCAGTCCTGCCTGTTTCCCTCCCTCCTTTCCTTTCCCTCCCCCCCCCGGGTGCCAGATAAACAACGCGCGGAGCATCCTCGACAATCCCGAGCTTAGCCCTACGTTTTCGAAAAGGACAAGAGAACGGGACGAGCCCCCTCCCCTCCTCCCCCTTCTTCCTCCTCCTCCTCCTCCTCCTCCTTCCCCCCCTTCCCTCCCTGCCCCCCCACCACAGAAAGGAAGAGACAATTCTCCTCCGAGCAGCAGCAAACATGATGGCGGCAGCTCCCATCCAGCAGAACGGGACCCACACCGGGGTTCCCATAGACCTGGACCCGCCGGACTCCCGGAAAAGACCGCTTGAAGCCCCCCCTGAAGCCGGCAGCACCAAGAGGACCAACACGGGCGGTGGGTATATCCTCTGTCATCCGCGCTCCCCCCCCCCACCCGCCCAACCCACCCACCTCTTCTTCCCTACCTGCCTGCCTCCCCCTCTTCTCCCCAAACATTCCCATTTCTCTAATGTTATCATTCATCAAAATGGCGTCGGTTTTCAGCATCTACCGGTCTTTTTATTTAATATCCACGCTGGGGCTGCACAGCCTTGACCCCACAGAGACTAGGAAGGAGCACAAGGGGCTTCTGCAGCCCAGATATCTTCTCTGTCCATTTAACAATTGGCTAAAATAAATGGCAGCTGGAAGGAGAACGGTAAACGCACTTTCCTCCTTTCACATCCTCTGGGTCACAAGTTGAATTTCAGTCTTGCCCTGTGTTTTCCTTTTCCTTGGCCTCACTTCTATTGTCAGCGTATATACGGCATTGATTTGTCTTGTCGGGGCTGAGGGGTGGCTGGTGGAGGGGGGAGTTGTCTCTCTGGTGCGGGGACTTGTTAGTTAACATCCTGCTCTTCCTGGATGAGATGAGTTATAACGGGACCAGCATCTCCTCTGTTCATTTACACTGGAATCATCATAACAATGCACCGAGGCAGAGGTGAATTTATTTGTCCAATGTGAAGAGCAGCAGTCTAACTATATATAGTACGTTGTACAGCCAGTTACGTTAATACGGATAGGCACTATTGTGACACATAGGCACTTCTTACGGTGCTTATAGTCTTGAATAAGACAAGTGAGGTGAACTGGCATCTGCCCTTTTGTTTAAAAAAGAAAAACTTTGTAAAATAGGCTTCATGATAAAAGTGTTGATATTAAACAAAATAGGACATTACCTTAATTACTGAGGAGAACAGAAGTCTGGGAATCAACCTACCCTTATTGTCTTGCACTTTTTCAAGCCAGTTACTGAAGGTTTCTTAGACTTCAACGTAGCTGGATTTAGAACTGGGATGAGAGCACGGACAATTGTTCAGTTGTGGACTGAGACTGGGAATCCTCTTTGTTCATTCATTGTGTGTGTGTGCATATATATATATATGTATGTATATATATATACACACAGATACATGATATATATCTGATTGTGTGCTTTAACACTAGTGATGGGTAAAGGACTGCCATCGGCTCTCTCTCACCTTTTAAGTGTATTTAAAATAAGTGTCTTAGGCTTTTGATCAATTGGGAAAAATTCTTCTTAATATCCTTTAATTAATGAGCTTAAAAGAGATCATTGTCGCTTAAGAAGTGCTAAAGGAATACATCAGGATTACTTAGGCAAGTGATTCCTTCCGCACCATGTTGAGTTGTTTTCTTGGCAGTGGCTGAAATGCTTGGAATAAAACCCCACATTTTGGGTGGGTTATTTGGTAGCAGAGTAGTTGTTTTGCTCACTTAAGAAGAATGCAGGCAATAGCTAATTGCTATTCTCATGTGTTTGCTAATGACAAACAAATAGCCCATCAGTATTTACTATTCATTCCTTCTTAGTTTTGGCATTTCTTTTGCTTTATTTTCAAGCAAGGTTGTAGTTGTCACTAGGCACGTTTTTGTGCAGGGCTTTATTTTTTTTAAAGGGGTCTGTTCATTTTGGTGTGCTGTGGTTACCATCAGAAGAATTGGAAGAATTCCACTTTCTGAAATATATATTCTAGATTTTGTTCTCTTTCTTTTATGGAATTAAGGAATATATATGGATTCTCTAGAATAAATATGTATATATTTTAAAATGGCAAAGACATAGTCCAAACGTATTGTAAAATGACGCAACTGGTTAGATGTGGATGCATGAATTACTGGCGAGTTTAAAAATGTAATATTTTATTTATTTTGTGGGTCTGGGAAGGAAAAATAAAAGTTTGTAAACCAACTTAACCATGCATATCTCAATTTTTCAGAGGATGGCCAATATTTTCTAAAGGTCCTCATACCTAGTTATGCTGCTGGATCTATAATTGGGAAGGGAGGACAAACAATTGTTCAGTTGCAGAAAGAGACTGGGGCCACCATCAAGCTGTCTAAATCCAAAGATTTTTACCCAGGTAGGTGCAAAAATTAGCCAATTCTTTATTTTTAAATCCCAAGGGAAATATGCACATGTCAGAGTGTTTCTAGCATTGAAAAGTAAGCATCCAGTGCAGTTGGAAGCAATATTTAGCAGAAAAGTGTATTACAAAGTGTAACAGTGAATATATATATTCTGTCTTAGTTACTGTATGCAATGGACTGGTATCTAGTAATCTAATGACTAAAATATGGTTAAAGATGTTTACAATGTTTCTGCAAGAAAATATTTTATTAACATTTTCTGATTGCTTCCTTTTTTTTAGTTAAAAAATGTAGTTTTACAGAACCAACTTGACAGCTGGTGTTAAAATAATTGTCCTTTTGAAGTTTCTAGACATTGTAATGACAATTAAGCTAGAACAAGTAAAAATGAGAGGCTGCTTTCTTAAAGAATGGGCCATTTACTTTAAATCCATTATGTACCTTCTTTCTGCTTCATTGCTTTGTTCACTGGCTCTGGAGTGAAGTAAAGAGGACAAGTGCTGCTCTTCAGATTTTCTTTATATTGTGTTTATCATGATGGTGAAAGAAAACTCTGTTATAAAAATGAAATACTTTGGATGAATAAAGACATGAGCGTATTTTTATAAAAACTTGCTTCTTGCACAAAAATACAGTTGTTAATAATTGCATATTGCAATAATATCTGATTTAATATTTCTGCATTATAAAATTTCGTAAGAGGAGATCTGAAATAATGATATCCAATATTTTAGCTTCTGTGACGGAGTGATCTTTTTTTTCTCCCTAAAGATTAACAAATTAACATTTTATAATTGAACTTTGTTCTAGAGGACTTTTTTTAATTGATGCAAATTTATAACAGAGCTAACACTTTTTTGGTGTTTTGATCCTGATATTTTGAAGAATAGCTGGTGATATAGAACTGAATTGACGGCATACTACTGAATCTCTTCTGTTGAAAGAAGCAGAGCTGCTTTGCATTTGTTCTAGTTTAGCAGGATGACTGAATTCTGTGAAGTAGCGAAGACAGTTGGTGTGGATGTAAGCAGAACACTTTAGCTTTCCTGTTTTCTAACTTTAGTGTCAGGCATAGGTGGATTTTTTTTTTTTTTTACCAATAGAGAAGTAGCTGTAGTCTATTTAAAATGGCAGTTTTGATATGGAAATTTTAATGCACCTGTTGTGCAACTCTTATGAAAGCGGTTTATAACACTTAAATGTTGCAGGTTAAAATGATGCATGTAGTTTTTTCTATTGAAAGATGTTGCTTAAGAACTGATGCTTATCTTTTTGAGTTTCTTTTTCCTTTAATTTTTCTTTTTCTTTATTTTTACTTTTTTTCCCCTTTGAGAAAGTTAGAAAACATGGTCCTTTATTTTGAAAGGTATATTAGGGTGGAAAAAAAATCAATGTAGAATTGTGAAAACTCTTGGAAGAAATAAAAGCATTCAAAAGAGCTTGATTGCAGAATTAATAACATAATCTGAGAAAAGAGCTGCAATAGTAAATTAAATTCACTGTCAATAGAAGAAAATGAAATAGATTTTTTGCATTATACATGAGGTGGTATCAGATGTGCAAGGATGTTACAGAAAATTGGTGTTTATGAAGGATATTCCAAATACCAAATTACATGCCTTTTCATTTAACTATAATTTATTTACACTCAGTTGGAAAGGACACTCCAAAGATTAGATCTTTTGTTCAGTGCTCTAACATAGTTCTTCTGTTTTTTGATTAAATTAGAATTACGTATTTTTTTGTGTAGCAAATTGTAAAGATATAGCAGTAGCATCACAGGATCCTTTGGAAAATAAAAATTAGTAAACTGGAATGATATGAGTAGGAATGCTTGTGACATGAACAGATTCCTTTTTAAAATCAATAGTAATAATATAAATAACTATGGCAGCAAGACTCATGCAGTTCCACTGTAACAGGTGCAGATGAAGTTCCAGTTTGACTTTATGCAGTTTTGAATTTGCAGCCATATTGTGTCATTTAGAAAATTAATGATTTAAGAAAGTTGGAATGATATCTGTTCCACGCTTCAGCAGGTAGCATTATGACAAACGGATTCTAGTGTAACTAGCTGTTGTTAGCCTTGCTGTTTGCATTTGACCACGAGCCTGTGTAATTTTCTGAGGTCCTGGCATTCCCTAAGCTGATGACTTTTGGGTTTCTTCCAGATGCTCATGCTCATGTAGCATTAGGGAATACAAACCTTGTGAAATAACAAATACAAAGTTTTGGCTTATTTTTATTATGATGTTTCTAAAATAATTATTCGAATTTTCGAATAGAAATTTCTTAGTCCGTGCTCTTTATGCTTGTGATTATAAATGGTTTTAATGTACATTTCATTGTGGATTATTCTCTCATTGAAGTTTCTATGAAACTTTTTTGCCATTCCAACAAGTTTTAGTGTAGTCTGAGTAAGTTGCTGGTTGAAAA
Organism: Struthio camelus; assembly: GCF_040807025.1. Classification (NCBI taxonomy): domain Eukaryota; kingdom Metazoa; phylum Chordata; class Aves; order Struthioniformes; family Struthionidae; genus Struthio; species Struthio camelus. Next base: position 51,607,950 of record NC_090946.1, on the reverse strand, counting down.
GAACAAAGTTGGTTGTAATGCAGCAGTTGTGAGTAATTTCTGTGATCTATTAATTTTCTGTGATATAGGGGTTCAATATGTAGACTGATTTCTCTTGGAATTATTGTTTTTGTGCATCTAAAGGTGACATAATTACTGAAGAATTATGTGGCAGCTCTAATTACAGGAAATTGAAGGAAAAAAGCATTGCTTTTCACCGAATAAACACAGTAGGAAGCAATACATAAATACGTTACTGTAGTATACTACAGTCTTACTTTTTCAGTGTACAATTCATTGTTTTCTTTTCAGGTTACCAGGTGAATATTTCTAATTGTCTGGACTTCTGCTACTTGACTTTGATTATTTTGCTTAGTCTATTCTGGATTCTTTTCTGTTCAGGCTTGTCCCTCTAGATTAATGGAACCGAAATTAAACTGGCAAAATATGCCCTACATTTAAAATATTAGGGGCGGATCTTTTCTGCAGAGAAGGTTAGGGTGTATTTTGGAAAGCAGGTTGTGGTCCAAAATTTAAATACTGACATAGCATGCTACTATTAATGTTAATGAAGTGAGTGTCATAAGGAAAGTGACCATTCTGTGAAGCTATTTTTCATGTATGGTTTTATTTCAAATAATATAGTAAGAGTCAGTAGTTAACATATCTTTGTTGTATTAAGCTCTCATTGTCTTATCTGTTTCTCCATTCTGAATTATAGTGAGCACTGGACTGAAAACTACTCTGGGTACATATATTTTTTTCCATTGCGAATGCTTGCCCGTGTGTGCTGTCTCTGTGTCTCTGTTTCTGTCTGTCTGTCTCTCTCTCTCACACATACACACACAGACACGCGCGTGCGCAAAATTATGCTACATCGCATCATGTTGTTTATCTTGCAACAGGATCTTGCCTGGTCTGAACCTGGTGCTTGAGTGAATTTGAGCTCGGTCAGTGTTTTTCAATTTATTGGAATATGAAGTCATATATGTACTTAAATTAGATCATATTAAGAACAGAGATTAATAAACACAATTAAATGGCGATAAAGTTTTATTGCTTTTAACAAAAGACTAGCGGTTTTGGCTTTATAATAGATTTCTAATCAGAAATCATTTAAATGTTTGGAGAATACAAAAGGGGGAGAGGGTTCCTCCCCTACCCCAATCAGAGAGCATATAAAGCGTTGTGTGGCTGTAATATATTTTTACCAACTGACTACCATTTGAGATGTTTTTCTTGAGTTTGAATATCAGATTTTTTTCCAAAACATTCATGAATTATGGAAGACCATCTAGGTAATCTTTGTGCAGGTGTCCTTTTGAAAAGTATCTTATTCTGACTCTTAAAAACCTTTCAAATATATTGATTGTATAATAACACAGCTTTACAGGGATTTAAAATTAATAAATCCACTTTCTAGCTTCATTGCTCATATTAAACTCTGAAGGTAAGGTGAAGGTGTAATGTATCAAGCTTGGCTCACCAATATTTTTCCCTTTATATAATAAAAGAAGTGTCATATATCATTTTCTAACTCTTTAAAATAATCCAAAGTCTCATGGGAAGAGGAATCGATGTTTTAAAAATCAACACTTGAAATAATGCTGAGGTGAAATACTACTTTTTGAGTTGTGGAAGAAAAAAAATTCTCTCTCTGTTGTCATGGTTTCTTGAAGATGGTTTGTCATACATAAATAAATCTCACTCGATACTTTCAGTTTTTTTCTCAAGTGTTGCCAATAGCTAACTAAAGACTTCATACATGTAAATTTAAGCTTTTCAGATTCTCTTGTAAACATTTACTTATAGAAGTAACATTGAGGATAAAGGAACTGGGGAAATGACTACTTGTGTGAGCAGAGATTCCTGAAGAAGAACCTTTAGAATGGCATAGGTTTATAAAATAGCTGTATTTTTTGGTCTTTTTACTAGTTTAAAAAAAAAAAAAAAAACAACCAACCAAGTGTTGATTGCCAGCTGTTCAGAGAGATAATTCTCAGTTGGACAGTTGTCAGTTGCTTAGTTACTGGAACAGAATAAAAAAAAATTAGCTTGTTAGCTAGCAGATCCTTAATACTTTACATTTAAAAGGAAGCTGCCACTGAATATGTACTGGGTATGATCTTGAGATTGTTACAAATCTAATTCACCTAGTGTACTATTACTTAGCAGCTTCTCATTTGGAAATTTTAGAGCAATTTTAAAAAGAAATTTCAGTAGAAGTTTTGCACCAGTTTCTTCTACCATACGAACTTATTTGTGTGAATGGGTGAACTTTTACCTAGTAAAAGGCTTTGATTTGCAAGAAAGTATTCTATCTCTCGAATAAGAAAGGTTTAAAACAACTCGTGATATAGTGGGAATGGTTAGTTTGACTTTAGTAACTGATACAGTCTAACTATATGTGCACTTGTTTGACAAAATAAGGAAGAAAATGAACATGGCTGTAGTCATTACAAGGAAATGCTGCATTCCATAATTTTCAACTTTGTTCTTGTGATTTTGAGTGTAATTGGAGAGAAAAAAAAGTGATGCTCAATAGATTAGAAAGCTTATATGTAGATGAAGGCACTTCTAGTGACAGTATTAGGTATTTGTTTTTTATGAAGTTGAGATCTCTGTAAGTGAATATTAATGGAGAATATCTATTTTCTGGACTTATGCTTTTTTTTTTTTTTTAAAGAAAAAGAGCATAAGTCTATGTAAACTGACAGTTTTAAATATTTCCTCTGTCACAGAGTTTAAAATTTCCATATAATAGTTTGATGATATTTTTCAGGAAGATTAAAGTTTTAATGGATGTTCTTCATAAGATAGGTCTTGGATCTAATATTTTAAAAATGTAATTAGGGAAATTCTGAATCTCTTAATTGTTTTTCTCTTCTCCCTTGTGCAGTAAAAGATACTTTTACTTTTTTTAAAATGGATGCGATCTATAATGTGATACCTTTTTCAAAGAATCTTAGTGCTCTTGTTTCTTCATTAATTAATTGCATCAACTAAGATACTGCTCTCTGTAGTTGTCCACAGAATTTAATTTGATCTGTGATCAGTAGTTGAAAGAAAACCTTAGCTTTAGCAAATTTGTCTGACTAGCTATTAGAAACAGCTTAGAGGGTTTTGGGAGGAGGGTTTGTGCATGATTACTCTCTTATTTCCATCTTTGGATACAGCTGTAGCATAAAGTTAAGCAACATCTGTAGAGATCTGACTGACAAACATCTCTCTGGGATTCATCATTGCAGCTCGCAGCAGGTGCAGTCAGCATTGCAGTCCGTCTTAAGAAGAGGTTAGTTTGTTTTTAACATTTATCAGTAGACCAGTGGGAGTTAATGGCTTGATAAAGAAAGCGTGGTAGTTGTCAGTTGTCCAGTGTTGGAATGCTGCAGGTAATTGGGCTGGACCAGCGAGAGCTGTGGCAGTGTGCTTCTCACGTTGCACTGCAGCTGCTGTTGATCTTAATTAATCTGACCCTCAGAGGCTGCAGTGTCATCGTATAAAACGCAATACATACCAGAAATGGAAAGGCTGGTTTTTTGAGTCTTATTGATGATCATATTTCTAGGTAGGCCTTTTGGTTTTGTGATCGGATTTGTTTGACACTGGCATAAAATTCTTAATGTACATTAATTTAAAACTAATATATTTTTGCTGTTTATCAAATGTATCTGTGAAATAATGAAGCTAATAGACATGATTTATAAATATCACTCTTATAATGGACTTAGCAAAAAATATTTGTGTTTATTCTGACAACAAATGTAGTTGTCTGTAAATGAAAATGGCCATATTGTTCAAGCAAATGGAATTGGAGGAGAGCAAATTAAGTTAAATGCTTAATAGAAAATTATCCATACTTCTGTTTCACTTTAAACAATCCTTTTACATTTGTGTTTTGTATGAATTTGTAGTGTAGCACAGTAAGCTGTGTAATGCGATGTTAGGTGCTTATGCAGGTTAGCTCAGTCTTGTGATTCTTTTAAAGATATGCATTAACATGGAAATGTGTAAAAGTGGAATTCATTTATTTGGCAGAATAAATGTGTGATCTGTATGTGTGCAAGTCTGTTAATTTACTTGACTGTGGAGATAGTACTATCTTCGCCTTGCTTGCATGGCACAGCTTTAGGAAACTTATCCAATTGCTTGTATTCTTCTTGTTATTCAGCGCCGTTCTGTTTTTCCATCCCCTAAAGGAAATATCTAAACAAAATTTAGACGAGAGATCTTTTAAGTGTTACGTTACTATTTTGTAAGCTTCTATTCCATTCTATTTTTATGTTGTTATCTGAGGTATCCATGTTGCAAATTGTGATTATTCATAGCATTGTAGGGGTTAATTACATTGCTTATATTTTCCTTAAGAAAATAAATGGTTGTCATGATACTTTGCATTTACTTACACTAATTTTTAATAGAAATATTAAATATTTCTAATAGCTAATAAAATGTCATTATCTAAAATTTTCCCCATTTTAGCTTGTTTTTACTGTATCATACTCAATATTGTTTTTCCTGTAACACATATTTGGCCATTAATTGTGATTGCATCTGTTTGGTGATTACCTAATATTAAATTATGATTGATTATATCCAAGCTCTAAACTCCATTTGGAAGTATATAACTGGTCTGATTGAAATATTAGTTTAAGACAATGTTTGGAAGTAAGTATGTGGAAGTCAGGCAGCTCCCAACTGTACAATGCTAACATGCCTTTTTAACTTTTTCATATGAATTTATCACTCTTCACTTGAACTAGTTGTGTGCAGCATATCTGTGCATTGCTCTTCTTGACTTGACTTCTGAATAGCACTTCATGTAAGGTTTAAGTGTTCTGTGTAATTGGTGGGCAAAATTAGGCCTCCTTTAGGAAAGACCACGGAGTACATATGTTGATGTATAAAGTAGCTGATATAAATAGCTAGCTATGTGACCAAATAGCACTTGAAAGAACAGTGCACGCTTGTTAGGGACCAAGTTTAAAGTTTTATGTTGGTAATATGAATAATTTGAGGGTCCAGTGTTTTAGTCCCTTCTAAGTGCGAAGGAATATAGTTGGCAGTTTATGTATATGAAAGTGATTATGTAAGACTGGGGCTTGTTAGATGTAAGGAAGCGTAAATCTCAGACAGAATTTCATATTTGCCTGGTCTTGTAGGTTTGGATTGTGAAAAGACTAAACATCTGTTTTTCATCATTGATCTCTCACTGCATCCTGCAGGGCCTGTCATCTCAGCATTGACAGGATCAGATGAAAAATACAATCGATGTGTTGACATTTTTTTGAGAATCACTCAGGTAAGATTACTTGTTATACAGAACTACAGTGAAATTCATGGCTGCTGCTAATGTTTCACCAGTTGGAGCCTTTGCATTCTCAATCATTAATTAAATTAGATACTGAGGTTCTCTGCATGTTCCCTTGTTTCTATTTTAAAAGCACTTTTTTGTGCCTTGCTCAGTGCCATTTAACTCTTGTAATTTCCCACATAAAGAGCTTCACACATTTATACTATTTTCCCCCACTTCATAGAGTGGCACCTGTTTGCTTGACTCAAGAACCATAGTGCGCACCTCCAAAGCTCTTGGAAGATTTGTATGTACATGTATTTTATTTTATTTTCAAATAGTGGCTTCAGTTCTTTTGAAAGATTCTTTCTTTACAATATGGGGGAAAAATTCTCTCTAGAGAATCAGATAATCAGAGGCAGCAGCAATTTAACATCTTCCTATTATGTTCTAAACTCTGCTCTTTAAACTGTAGGTGAGAAAATACAAATAGCTAACTGAATTTAGCTATGGCGTCTTTATAACATGTTACTGAAAATACTTATGTAAAATCATGTACTGAAAAAGTAGGAAATGACATGTATCCGTTCAGTTGGCTGCACCGAGCATCCAGAATGCAATAGAATTAAACTCTATCAGGTCTCGTAGTTACCAAGGAGTAGGGCAGTGAATGGCTTGGAGGGAAGGGGGAGGAGAGAAGTCCAGTTGGGCCATATGCCAAATTGGAGCTTGGTCTAGCTGAGGTTTACATTTTGTCCCCATCTGTAATCTGGCATTTCCTGAGTGTATCTACAATAGTGTGTAGAAGCAGCAGCAATTCAGGTGCTGCAGTGGTTGCAGTTTTGGCAGCAGCATTGAGCTGGAATTATGGAATACTTATGTTTGGTTGTAATCTGGCAGCCTATCAACAGTTTTCCTGAGGAACATAAAAAAGAAAAGGGAAATAGGTGTTACTTAGCAGTTTATAAGACTGGATATGAAGAGAAATTCTATAGAACAGAGAGACACTTCTGGCATTCTGTCTGGGCTGATTTTCAAAGGTCTGCAACAAAATGCTGCTACTGGATGCCTTAAAGCTTTATAAAAATAAGTTACTGGTTTATTGTAATGGGTAGCTGGACAAAGTATGTATGGGGTTTATTTTCCATCTTGCATGCGTGTGTGCACACTTTCTTGTTTGTGTGTCTTCTACTTACTGTATTAGGTGGACACTTGGCGACTCTGTCAATCTAAAATAAAAATTGGATTCACAAGAAACTCAATATAATTGTATCACTTCCTAACTTCTGAGTCTTTTACTGTGCAGTGTAGCACACTTTCATGTCTACTAGTTGTTGTTGAATTACTCTTCCTCAATTTCTAGCATGGTGAAATAGTGTTTAAAAAAAAAGTGTCAACTTTAGAAAGATGTTCTTCAGGAATATAAGTTTTTATTTAGGTTGGTAATAATGCCAAGTGCTCATCTAGTATTTGCACTGCTTTTAACAATAATTAGAATTTCATATGCTGCGTTCTAGTTCTATATGCATCTACCTCTAGGGCTAGCTGTTCTAGTATGTGCCAACATGATACATTTAATAGGTAAAATACTTTTTTATAACGAATTGATTCTAGATAGTTGGAACAAAGATGGAACAATTGTATGTGAAAAGTGAACTTTTAGAATTTGGCAGGAAACGACCTTTAAAAAGGGAAGATGTCTTGCCTGGTGGCAGCTCTTCATTTTTCTTGAGTTCAAAATAAGTTCTTTTCCTGAATAACTTCTATTTAGAAGAAGAAAGCAAAGTGTTCCTCAGATAGCCAGATTTTAAGTCAGTTAAGGTGTTAAAAACAGTATTTTTAAGTGTGTGTAGAAATTAACGTGTAATGACGTTAGCCTCAGAGCACTAGTCTTGTATATTTTTGAGAGATTCAGTATAATGGCTGGCTGTAATTGTCATCCCTTACGTTTCCTGTCCCTTAAATAAAAAAGTCCATGCAGATTTTTCTAATAACCTGCCAGTCTTGGATACGTACAGGGTATATGGAGTAGCAAGGTCAGCATTTGAATGGAATAATATATCTATTCCTAGTTTATTTTTGTTTTTAAAATGGTAATTTATTGATTAGTAACTAATTATTCTTCTGTTTCTATATCACCATCTTTTCTGGTGAGTTAAACTCAGAATTTTGATAGTTCTCACTTGTTAACAACATGTAGGTTTTGATGTTGAGAACCGGTTCTATTCTTCACACTTTGGTAGCATAGCACTTTCTGATTTGGAGGATGCCACAGGTAAGATGGGCACAAAATATAGTCAGTTTTAATTATAAAATAAGTCCCTTGAGATTTCTCTTTTCTTCATCGTACATGCTCATGCTTGAAATAAAAATAATTCCGTAGTTGTTCATCCATTTATTTGTCCTTTTGGATGGAACAATTTATTAATGTGCCTAGGTGACTACTGTGCTTTCTTTCTTGGCGAGCCCAGGAACTTGCAAGGTTTTATCTTGTGCAAAATCCCTTTTTGTACATTTTTCTTTGTAAATTACTACATGTTTATGAATTTTGGCAGCTTTATAATGGCTAGCTGAAAAATCATTGACTTTTTTATTATTTATGTATTTATCTTTAAAGAATTTGGCTTTTTACCAGCATGGCCAGTCCTCATTTGGGTGCCTTATTTCTCCCAATGCAAACTTTTGAAAATGATGGCAATAATTTACTAAGGGTTGTGGTATTTTTATTACTGGCCTTTCAGTTAAAATTTAATGACCTTTTCCTAAAAATATGCATACGGTTAAACAGGCTCTTGAGGTTTTTTTTCTGTAAAACGTTGTTATTGCATAGGAGATGAGAACAGGTGTTTGTAATGCTTTCTGTAGTTGAACATGGCAGTGTCTTAACATGGATTTTTTTTTCCCTGCCAAAGATTCCATGAAGGTAGAACTAAGGGTACAGTAGGGTTTAAGGGTCTGAGGGCAGGTAGGGTGTTTTATATATGAGTAACATCATTTTTATGATGAGGTTTTCATATTGCATGCTTATTTAGGGGGTACAGATAAGCTGATAATTACTCTCTGATATTCAAGTCCACACATGTGTACTTAAAATTAAGAATGTCTTAGGAACTAGGAACTAATGTAAATTTCATCTTTGTAGTGCACCAAGCTCTAGAAATGTAATTTTGAAATGAAGACTAAGGAAAAAAAATGCTGTTAGTATATATCTACTGAATTGTAATACAGTTTATTGGCAAATCAAGAGAGAGCAGTGGCATATCTTATGTGAGGTGGTCTCAGTATGTAAAGGAACAGATATATGTGACAGAAATAATGTGAATTCAGATCAACAGGTGTTCTGGAATCTATGTAGGTGACCCTCTGTGTAGAGGGAAAGACCAAGATACCTTTGGGTGTTTGAGTGACTTTATCTCTCCATATTGAAGCTTCACTCATTTTTAAAGTTTCACTCTGCTTGAAACAGGTCCTGTTGGGTTAATCCCCTTTAGAGTGTAGCAGTTTTCACATAGCATTTAAATGCTTCATTCTGATGGGTTTATAATTTCCCATTTCTTTTTCCCTTCCTTAGAAGAAAGGACAGTTTTTCTTCTTGGATAGGAAAAAAGTTAAGTGTAGATCCTCTGGGTAGAAATAGCTTGCTGGTGTCATCTACCTCAGGCTGTGGGATATCCCCTACAGTTACCCCTTCCTCAGGGGAAACTGAGGAATCTTGCAGGACAGGCCATTTTAGAAATGCTACATATCCTTAGAAAGATACATTTTATCAGAAAATTATTTTGTGTATACTGCTGTATTTGTGAGAAAGGATCTGATTCAGTCTGATCGCATATTTCAATTTTTAATATTAAAGTTATTTTTAAGAACTTAAGTTTTTCTCTAAGAACCTTTAAACTTTGAATCTTAAAGTTGTAGTTTAGCATGTTCTAAGCACTGGAAAATTACATTTTTTTTCTTGTGTTTGACTTTCAAAATGGAAATTTTGCCAGTAAAATGTATCTGTCGCTCTCAATCCAATGAACACTGATTGTGTGGTAAGTAGAGCTTCCCCAGGGTGAAGGTTTTCTGGAACTAATCAAAAATCTGAAGCATTGCTTCCTGCTATATTGTTTGTGATCAAATATTTCACCGAAGTTAAGCATTTCCTGAGTTTATCCAAACTCTTTATTGTTATAGGGTGGGACTGCAAGATACTGTTCTTGCATCTTTCCACTGCTGCCATTCTGTTGCTTTCAGCCAAAAGGAGTTCAACTTCCATTTCTTGTGTCTTATAAGGATAAGGGCAAAGTGAGAATTTCTTTCTTCTTTGCCATTGCCTTCCAGGAAAGTGAGTGAAGACTAAAATTACCAGCAGTTTCTGTATGCAGACATTAAATTCAGGTAAGTACCAAATTTACACAAGTTGAAATATGCGTCCAATCTATATAGGCCCAATTTGGTGCATTTTTCATATAGGGAGAGACAAATAGCAGTGTGGCTGTACACACGCACACACACGCATACACACACACACATATATATAAAATCCTACAGGAGGTTCCTTAGAAAAGTTCAAGATAGTTTAGATCTTTTGGTGAAAGACTTGTTGCTTTTTAAGTACTTTCTTTTGTCTAGCAAATATTTGTTCCTAATGTTTATCTATGGAAGTTAACTTTACTGCTGCCTTCCTCTCTTTGAGGAAAGATACGTTCTCACCATTTTCTAGGCTTACAAACAATTTTAATTGAAAGTATCTCAGATGGATGGAGCTGTTTGAGTATGTATTTGGGGGTGTATTTCTTCTTACGTTCAACTTTAGTATAGTCAAGTAAATGATGAATACAATAATAACTCTTGTGCCTTGGTGAGGATTTTTCCAGTTGTAATCAGATGTTTGTCAAAAATAAGTTTATAATACACATTATTGGTGCGAATTTGCCAAATGTACATCCTCTGTCTTTTATAGGATAAGAATTTTATACCCTCTCTTTTACTTCAGTGTCTCTTTGCAAGAAAAATTACGTTGTTCTTGTAAAACTTCCTTTAATTTTTAATTCAGAAATGCGACCCTTTACTACTGCCAAATGCAGGACAAATCATAAAAACGCATTGTATGTAACTAATACTGTTTTTGTAACTGTCTTTACTGATGTTTTTGGCTTTACTTAAAGCATATGACTGGATTTTCTCATCCGAAAAGAATAATTATGTGTCTTTTTATATGATAAGTTGGCTTTTTACTATATTTGTAAATCTATTCAATCATTTAAGTAATTCTGTGTAGAAAAATATTGGTTTATGTTAATGTATGCTACTCTTGCCAAAAGATGTATTTTAAAAGAGAAGCCTTACATCTAATCAAGACTCAGTTGTAAATCCTCATCAAGATACACATTTTATAGGATCTGTTTCAGTTTGTAAGTAATTGCTTTTGTTAGAAACATTACTTTTTTTTGATCCAGCATACTTCTTTCATTGTTAGTTTTGACAGCCAGAAATCAGAATTCACAATAAGATATGAAATTGACTGAATTGTCTAAAATACATGAACAATTACTGAGAGGGAGTCTATTCTTAAGTTTCTAATCTGAAATGTTAAAAGGTACAGGTAAACTTTTTTAAAATAAAATTTAAGGAAATACTGGCATCTTGACTTAACCAAAATAGGACTCCTGAAGTTAAATTCTGCTCTTTTTGGTTACAGTTAAATAAAATGCTTTAACTTAATTTTTAAAAGAACTGTTTGGACTTTTTATTGAGAAGGAGACTGATGAAGTATCATGAAGTATGGAAGAAATTGAATATATACACCATTCTGTTTTGCAGTGAGGAAAAACATTGGAATATTTTGGGTTTTGCCATCACCTGGATAACCCAGTTGCTTAAATAAATAATCTTTTTACAAATATTTCTCCTTTCGCTTGCTCTGATTTATTTATTGAAAATAAAGTTCAAAAAAAAAGTTTCAGGTTTAGTGCTCAGAATCTAACACCTTTCAATTAATTGATTCAACAAAAAAATTGAACCTTAATTTTGCATATGTTTAGCCTTGAGCTCAGTAATAGCCTTCCGTAAAGGTAATTGCAGATTCAAGGACCTGATGCTCATTTAAAAAGAAACAGGAAAAAAAGTATTTGGTGGTGCTTCTTAAATAAATTCTTGCATGTTCTTATTATACTTAGACTCAAATATGTGCTTTTAGAGTAAGACAGTGATATTATCTGTTTTCTGCTGAAATCAGTAATCAAAAAAAACTCCCACAGCTCCTAAGGACTGAGGGAGACCTAGTCAAAAACATAGTTGAGGACTGACTGGGGTATATTTACCTTTATTTTGTGCTCCTGAACAAAATCTAAGTATTTGGAAAGGTTGCGAAATAGCTATTTGAGTACTGAGATGTTTCTGTTTTGTTTCCATACACATCTTGATTTCTTTGTATAAAAATACATGGTACTGTTTACAAGTTGCAAAAGGAGAGATTAAGACTATGTAACGTTCCATGCTAATTATATGTGAGATCTTTGCTTATTTACACAAGGAAACATTAAAAAAAAATCCCTCTGAACAGCTGAAGTGACACCGAGCACCAGCTGGGGAGTCTGAAATCAAATATTCAGCACATGATTTGTATTGAACTGCAATTAGAATGTATGATTCTGCAATAGCGATTGTGTTGAGTGAGGTCAAATTGCACATAAAGAATGAACACAAGCGAAGTCTGTCTTTACTGCAACTGATGTCTGCACAAGTGCTACTTCACAATACTTTTTTAAATCACAAATGCAAAACTGGAAGAATGAGTAACTTCTTTGTTTTATTTGTCTATTCTCAGTTAAGACTTAATATGTTAACAGGCAAATTAAAGATTTGAAAGGAAAACTAAAAATTGAAAATACTAACTTTGAAAAAATTGATTCTTAGCATTAGAAGTCAATTTGCATCTTAACTTATTTTTTCCTCATAAAAAATCCAAAAAACATTATTAAACAAGGAAAGGCTTGTTCTGATGCTGCTTTTGGGGTTTTCTTGTTTAGGTTTTGTTTTTGGGTTTTGTTTCGTTTTTTTCATCCCTGAGCAGTTATAAGCTTACAACAAGTTAAAAATACAGTATTGACCTACTGATATTATAAAAGATAGCTCTTTCTGCCTAAATTGTTTCTCAGACTTATCATGTTTTCAGATAAAACGGTGCGTTTTGACACATTGTTTAAAAACTAGAACAGCTCTGCATATGAAAACACAAACTGTGATAATTAGATAGATATGCCATATGTGGTAGTTTAAGTTGGCATATATCTCAAATGGCATGTTTAATGTACTGTACTACTGGAATTAGTAATTTTACAGCTGAAAGCTGTTAACTCTATTATACTGACTCCCTCTCATGAACCGGTAGGTAATGATGGCAGACCTTTTTCTTTGCAAGACCCTGCCTCTGATAGCATAAAAGGTAGTTGTAAGCTGCTGTATTTTTAGTGCAATCTTCGAAAAGTATTTATTCCCCATAATATTTTACAAGTTTTTAACTACAAAAGCCTAAGACTTTTTTTTATAGTGATACCATTAGTGGTGAGGAACAGTCAGAATGTTTATTGTAATGAAATGTCTTTAATGGGGAAAGAAGGTCTTTTTTTTTTTTTTTTCCCATGAAGCGTGTTTTCCGCAGTGCAGAACTTCCCTCATTTAAAAGCAAAGTTATTAAAAATTAAGCAGAAAAAAAAATCAGCTCTAAGCACTTGATAATTGTGAGCAGTATTTAAAAACCATCATATCTGGGCATTTCACACTGCATAGCTAGATAAAAATCACCCTGTCATACATGACAGCATACTGGAGAGGAGTATAAATCTGCCTAAGGGAGTGCATGTAACTGGGTTTATTAGGGATTATTAAACTTTTTACCTTGTGTAAAGATTCTGACTTTCTAAAAATGTAGGGAAAGGAAGTAAAGCTTGACTCTACCTGTTTTGTTCTCTGCCAGACACTGTGAAAAGAAAATGAATGTATGACTCTGGATGCTGGTTAGTCCCTCATCCTACATAGGCCATTCTTGGGGTGCTTCTGGATTCATTGTTCAGAAGGAAGAAAGTATTGAAGGGAACTGAGAGCTGCTTTGGGGCAGCTAATTCAAGTCAGTCATGTGAAAGTAGGTGTGGAGAGAGCCGCCTTGGATTATGGAGTCCGTTTCTTTTCTGCCCTTTCAGACAGAATTATGTAATCTCATAATTGTAGCCCTCTTTCACCCTTCCCCCCACCCTGCCTGTCCCCGGTGTGGGGTGCTGCTGCTAATTTCAAGGGATCTCGACAAGAGAAATGTAAGGGAAAAGTTCAGAGGCAGCTCTCAAGCGTCCTGAAGGAAAGGCAGGAAAATGTGCCCTAAGAGCTTGGTGTTCATTTGTATTAGATACTATATGAACTAGTTTGTGGAAAAGCAAGACTTTTATAGCAAAGGGGCCAATTCTTTTTCTTCACGAGGTAAATACAATTTAGTTAGTAGGAAGAACTACTGTACTTTTGACAGAGCTATTAATGGAACATCGTAATCCAACAGTCATACTCTCGGGTCATTAAGTCCAATTCCATCTTAATGCAGGCAGCTATAATTCATAACTACAGTCTAAGCAAATGTTTTTTTAAGAAAAATAGAAACTTTTGTAACTGCAGAATTTCATTAGCTTTGGGATTTGCTGCTCATGAAATAGCCTTTATTACTGAAGGTAGACACGGTTCCTTTCAGAAAAAAAATCCTAATATTAAACTAATTTCTTAGCTTTAACAAATTCTAATTTAAGAGTCAAGTGACTCCAAGCATAGTGGTGAATATCTGGTTGAGTTTGTAAATTAATGTTTGAGCGAAAAATTTATTTCATATTGAAAGTTATTGGAATTAAACATGACATTCTGGACATGTTACTATTACCTTCATGCCAACCATACTCTGCTAATTCATATGAGATTGTGGTTATATTATCATTCATGTTTCTCGTGTTTTCAGCCCTTTTCAGATTGTATTCCCTTGAATGTTTTATTATTGTAATAAAGAATTGCATGTTAAAAATGGAACCAATCCTCCCTGCCCTCTACAAGCGCAAGGTGTAAGAATGAAATTTCAAAGTCAAGTAGCGGTTGTTAATTGCAACTGTTACATATGGAAAAGCTGTGGAAACAGTTGCATGTAACCTTGTAATTAGATACTAAGACAGTGTACATGAACAAAGTTATGAGGAAGAGGGATATTTTCTAAACTAGGTGTTTCAAGAGCCTTACCTTGTTTAGCTCTTTCACCAGCATTGATGGTAACTTCTCTGGTTCCTCTCACTGATTGCTCTGTATATATTATTGCTGCTGCTTTGGTAATATGGGTGTGATTTTTCCGATTTCTTGCAAAGTTCTTTACGCACTGAATGGGCAGGCAGGAGATGAAAGGAGCAGTTTCTGAAGACTTAAAATTCTGACTCATTTGAATAGATATTCTTGGGATAGAATAGCTGCATCGATAACTCGGGCTGTCCTCTATGAATTCTTAAATTGAGTTTCAAGCATTACCCACAGTATTCTCTATTAAAAGGGAAAGAACTTGCAGCAGCCGTGTCGTGGAAGGTATGTCTGTGCAAAAGTAATAATTATTAAGTCATCGCCATCGTTTCACAGGTACTGTATTACATATGCCTGTGTATATGCAGTGTGGCATTACATTAGATAAACCTTTCTAACTTTTTGGTTCTTCCAGAGTTATGTTAGGACTTTCTTGTTGTTTTAATAACCTTTGCGCTTTCCTTCTTGTTCACCATGGTTATATTTTTGGTGTGGCCAACTCTGAAACTCACAAAGTTTGGCTGGATTACAGGGTGTGATAAACAAGAAACAAGAAGGTGGAAGTGGAAGGTGGTGGAATGAAGTATTTGAAAGTGTTGTGCTCTGCTGTTTGATCCCTACGGCCCTTGGTTAATGATTTGGGCGAAGTTACCAACTTTTAAGTTGGAGTCTCAAGAAATTTTGTGTAACTTCAGGGATTTTTGGAGCATGGTGGATAGAAAATAGAGTATTATTGTTATTATTTTTTAATTTATTTATTTATTTCTCCGGACCTGTGCTGAATATTGTTTCATTAAACCTGAGGGCTGAGGAAAGTGTTAGGTTTTAGTGTGCTTTATCTTAGATGTGAAAAAGAATGCATTTCTTTTAACTTAGAAGACACTTTCATTTTTAAAGTAGCTTTCTGTAAAGGTTTTTTTTTTTTTAGTTTTTGTTTTTACTTTGGTTATGATCGTATATTTTAGCAATGACTGTGGCTGTAGTTTTAAAGTCTATAAATTTCTGTATGGACAGGAGAGAAGCAAAAGTCACTTTTACATATTGAAAAGAAAAGCAGTAGCAGAATTTTTATTATAAAATCTATTCTCAGATTGTGCTTGATAGTTCCACTCTAGTCCTTACTGAGATGCCTTGGAGTCTAGATACTTCAGTGCATAGCAGAAAGTTTGGCAGTTCTAAATTTTTGCCAATTTGTATAAGCGTGGCAAAGACCATTTTGTGCAGTTGATTTGAGTGTGTGTTGCCGTTCTGGGTTTGCTCACATTGTGAGCAAAGTGAGATGGAGTATGTTTTAGATTTCTTAACAGCGGCTAATTTCTTTCTGTTTGCCGAAGACTACTGTGTCTTGACTTAGCGCATAGGAACTCTAGTCACCCAATAGGATTCCAGTATTCTGTCTCCTATACAAATGCCAAACAAAAATCTTTTCTTTGCCCCAAGGAATTTACCTTTCTAGTTACTATTCAGGGGAGGATAAGTAATTACTAAGGTGGTGATGTCAGTTGGTGATTATCACTTACTTTTGCCTAAATTTAAAGGCATTTTTATTGATAGATAGAAGATGTTTTGAAACATGCAAAGCTGAAGTTAATAACTATACTAAAAAAAATTTGTGTATGGATGAGAGGGGAGGGTTACCTTTCAATATTGTAGCTGAAAGGGAAGTCTGCTGCTGCTTCTTTAGTTTTATAGTTTTCCAATGAATGTTAACAGAATAATACTCTATATCCTTTATTTTATCCATTCACTTTTTAAAATCATTCCATAGTATAGTGCAACAATCAACAACATCTAGTCACAAAGCAGCTAGTCACAAAGTTAAACATTTTACGCAATTGAAAGTGGTGGGCAGCTTGTGCTCTGATTTTCTTGGTTCTACTTACATGTTCTCTGAACGTTTTCTGTGCAAATGCTAAATAGAGTTGATTTTAAAAAGTAAGCTGATCCCTACTGCTGTCCAAAATGAGCAGGAATACTTTACTGGATTGTGATACTACATCTCTTACATCTTCCTCTTCTCTTCTCTCATTTTAGCTTTAAAGGAATTTTCATCTGTTTTTGAGAAAGTTTGTTATGATTACAAATAGGCCATGATTCTGAATTTAAATATGAAAAGCATCTGTTTCAGAAGCAATTTCTGAAGTTAATTTAAATATGCTATTTATGTAGTTGATCACAAAGAACTCTCATTAACTAGCAGTAAGAAGGACGGAGGTTATGGAAATGGGGGATAAAAGTAACATCGCTTAGGTCGAAGGGTAAAGAATTATAGTTAACTTGCACCCTAAATGTTTAAGTAAGCAAGAACTTATGCTTTTCAAATCTTTGCCTTTTAGAAGATCTGCAAGATTATAAAAAAAAAAAAAAAGTTTGCAAATGTGGTTGATTAGGATTATTACAAGATTACTTTACCTTTGATGCTACTAACAGCATAGAAACAAAAAGATGAACAATGCCAGCTTTTGCACTGTACATGTAGGAAAAGAAACTTTACTTCGTAAAGTCCAAAAAAAAAAAAAATCGCTAAATCACTGATGGATTCCCATCAGTGTTGCTAATGGATTATCCTGTAGTGACTCTTAACACTATGGGGAATCTACTTTGTCCTGAGTGTTGTCTTGATAGTCGCGTGCCATTACTAGAAGAAACAGCGTTTGTCCATGATGCTTAGCTGCATGTACTACTGTAACAATATTGTATATATTGTATTTGGTTTACGTTGCTTTTTTATATTATTGGTTTGTTAGCCAGTTTTGAGCTTGGTGGTTGAAGTTACTGTTTCTTTTCCACTTTATGTGGCAGATTTGAACAGTTAAAAATTAAATTTGGCCCTCCATCTCGTTACTATTTTTTTGCAAATTTAGCAATTATATCAAAGATTACTAGCTTAATTTTGATGTGACTAAAGCCTAGGATAATAGCTGTAAGGTTTCTTACTGTACAGTATAGAACTCTTAATAATGCTTACTACTTATCTAGTATTTGTTTAATACTCTATATTCTAGTTTACATAAGTTGATGCAAATATATAGTGTAAGAGTAAAATATCCTATACGTTAAAATGGACACTACCTAAAAAGTAAGTATGTTTTGAGTAATACTTTGAATTTCTTGAGATAGAGTTCTCTTTACTGTGTGATAAGAGATGGTTACCTAAGTTTAATTTAAATTAGTTGGGGAAGGCAGGAGTGGATGAATATACCTGATAATCATTTGCAAAAATTCATATTTGTGCACATTTTTATTCCTAATTTCATAATACTTGGAACAAAATTGTCTAATAGATTATACTGTTTTAAATGAAGTAGCACCAAATCTTAAGGATATTAATAAGCTAAATTCAACTTGGAGTTAAGCAGCAGAGTTAAATTTGGACCAATATGAACAATTAGTCTGCAAAGTGATGAATAAAAATAGAATATGAAAATCTAGCTATGAAATATTGCCAAGAGAAATTCAAATGTGGTTTGATACTAACTTTAAACATATCAGAATGTACAGCTAAATACAAGATGTACTTACTTATGTACATCAGCTGGGACATGTTCTTTAAAAATAGGATTTCGTGTACCTAGGTGAAACCCAGTGAAAGGGAGGGTATGTTAGTAAAATACAGAGCGGAGAGGTCAAACTGGAGAAGAATAGGCTTTGTAGTAGTTATTGTTCTAACTTTGATATTACTAAATGAGGGTTCTTGTGGGCACTATTCTTGATGGAATTACTGGAAAATTCAGATTAGAATCAGTAGTCCTAATCTTATACTCACAGTTGCTCATTTCCTATATTTTTGGTGTCTAGTCTGTGATTTAAAGAAAGAAGGAAATAAACACAGAAAAGAACAGTCCATAAATATATATAGTGTTTTATATATGTGTGTGTGTGTATAAATACACACATACACACGCACACATGTATATGCATATATATTTCAGTCAATGCTCTCTTTAAAAATCCTAACAAAGAGGAAAAAGAAGATAAGCTTTTTATATGGTTGGAAAATTAATTTTTGAAATGTGGTAGTGCTAGAGATTAATCAAATGTAGTGGTTAGCTTGAAAATGGGAGTCATCTTAAAACTAATAAAATTCTTAGGTAGTCATGGAAAGACATAAGCAAAACCTATTTTACAAGGCTCAAAGGAGTCTTAGATATGTTTCCTCCATCTCTGTCATGTGTTGTATAATGGTCAGGGTATGTTGGATTTCCTTTTTGTTTTTTTTTTTCTCTTGTGAATTTTTAAGGCAGTAGGGATGCTGTATTTGAAATATTTGCAACTGATCATTTGTTGTCAAAGCTGAATCATCTGAGTTATGTTGTGATATATCAAATTGTTTGGATTTTAAGCTATTTGTTTTTAAAAGGTCTTTATAGGATTTGGGATTTTTTGACCTTCAACCAGCATAATTCTGTATGGCATGTCTAGCTAACAGGCTGTTACGGAGGTTCTCTGTATAGGAAATTATTATAGCACAACAGATAAAGACCCAGTGAAAAAACCCTGAACATTCAGGTCTGATAGGACTGGAAAAATCTCACACTTGTAATTTTTTATGTACAAAATATACCTTCTGAACAAACTGTGAACATCTGTATAAAAAATTAAAAGCAATTGAGCAACTAATTAGGAAAAATCAAATTAAAATAGATTAATTACTGCCAAGATTCTTCACTTAAATTATCTATAAAGAAATGTGAAAAAGCAAAGAGGCCGTTGGAGGAATCTATTAGCAACTGTATTGTAGCCTAGCGTAGTGTTGAAAACGCTCTTTAATACAGCTTTGTGTTAATGTAAAGTCCCCAAGAGTCCATTATTTCTGTTGATAATTTGAAGGTATAAACTTATCTGCATAAATTTATCCTGATCAAATAGCAAAATGGAAATACTACAAATGCTTTTTTCCTGCCAGTGCTGTTAAAGACCTGTGCAGTGAATTTACTGCAAGTGGGGGATTAAAAAATACGTATATATTTCAAAATAAGGAGTGAAAATAGAACCCTTTCTGTATCAGTTGTTGTGCAGCTTCCAGTGAATTATGGTTGTATAATTTATTTTTATAGGCAATATGTACGCTCTAGGGCAGTGGGACCATTTCTTGGCTTCACAGATCCTGTCCTCAGGTTTTCTTCTGTTCCTTCCTCGCCTTTTCCAGTTTTCATTTGGTGGAAAATTTAGATGTGAGTGACAAGGAACCATATTCCAAAAAACTTCTCCACCAAGATGATTATGGAAGACCAGGATGGTAGGGGCTGTGTGCAGAGTGCTCCTGCCTGCCCAGTGAGAACACCTGTTACCATGCAAACTGCTAAGCGCTGGGAAGACAGACTGAGGAAAGATCTTTCTGTAATGACCTTGTTACTTTTTTCTTTCAGAATAGCATATTTGACCCAATATGTCACTTGTTACGTTCTTAGTTTCAATACAAACCTTTCAGTTAAGAGCACTGGAAATCGGAAAAAGTGTGAAGAAAGTGGGTGCTCTGCATATAATCTAGATGGTGGTGTAGTTATGGCTGAAGATATTTTATATCCCCAAATAGATCATTAGTAAAAATAAGACTCAAAGGGTGCTGATGAAACAGATCAGTAGCTGTATAGGCTTATTTACTCTACTGGTGAAGCAGGGAAGAATAGCCATTTGCCTCATACCAGTCTTTCTCTTGAATGTAAGCCAGTTATCAGTGTTTGAAATCGATGTTGCATTCTCTCAGTCTACCACTGTTGTTGACCTCTTGTTCAAGCGCATGGCTACTTGCTGTTACTTTTCTGGTGATCATATCCAAAAAGGTTTCTAATTAACTGACAGTATTCTGTACTGAATTTGATTGAAGTTGACTGAATTTTTACAATTTCCTCTAATGTTTTCCTTTCTGGATTTTACTGCTTGAGAATTGCAGAGTGTAATTCTGGCACAAAGTTTTACAGGTGGTCTGCTTGAAAGTTTATGCTGAGTATGGTGAAGGTTCAATAAGCAGCAACCTTGTATGGTATCTGCAAAGCAATAAATATTTACTGCCCTTCAAAATTTTTTTCCTCTGTAAAATATCAGAGCTAGAGTGCGTTCATTTGTTTGTTGCTCATGGTGCTTCTTGTAGGTTTTCTCTCTCACTAGATTTGTAAGTTATCAATAAAAGAAACAGAACAAAAAAAAATTGTCATGTTAATGAAGTTCATTTTCTTATGATTTATAATCTCACTAATTGACTAAAATGAAATGCTAGTGTCTGTATGTCCTGGCCAGATTCTCATCTGATACTTTATTCATTTTTATTATCCAAAGCTTGTTTTGTATAACACATAATGGAGGTAATAGTCTCCAATTTGGATTTTGTGTTATGGAGTGTTTGTTTTGCAATGATTGTCGTTTCCTGGGTCCTACCTCATAACTGTCTTTTGTTTCTTTTTCTTGAAACAGTCCAGAGGAATGAGAGATGATGTAGAGAGAGGAAATGAAATGGTCTTTGTTGTACAGAATTGAGAAGTTGATTTTTGTGTTGTCACTTTTTAACTGATTCAGGTTCTGATACGGGGGAGACATCACTGATAGTAAACAAAAAGTGTAGAAAAATTAACTCAGAAGTGCTTTTTGGTATTAATGACATGTAAGTACCTTCTTTAATTATTACATATACATATTGAATGGGTAATTTTATTAACCATTAGGCTGCCATACATTTTATTTACGGCTTATTCAAGAAAGCATGCATGGAAGACTGTTGTTGTTTGCTTTGATTTTCTTCTGATTCTCATTTTCATTGTGGTGTTCATAAATATGAAATAATGTTTAACTTCAGCATCCTCCAGGTGTTAAGGTGCACTGTTGTTCCTAGTTCTTTTTGCGGGGGAAAATGTTAAGAGAACTGTAGCAGTTTTATATAATTGGATTTCCAGTTCCAACTGCTACGGGATTATTTTTCTCCGGATATATAAACATTTTTATAGTACTATATACTGTTAGTGAATGGTTACCGTTGTGTTTGCTTTTGAACGTTAAACTATTTTTGTTTCAAATTGGACATTTACAAAAAATGCTCAGACTGATCATTTGTGAAAGTTAGACCTAACAGACTTTGTTAGTCTCTGTCAGAACTTTGTTGAATAAGCATTCAGTTCTTCAAAGTAGCATTCATTTCTGAATGATGAAACTATTGCTTGTGTATCCTAACCTACCAGTGCCTTGTCCCATTTGCTTGCCAGCATTCATCACTAAATCAGATTAAGCTTCAGTTTTGTTGAGGTTCAGTCTATCCCTTGGTTTTGGTAGTTATTACAACAGCAGGTCACAGTCATCACTAAAAGCAATTGAAAGCCAAGTTGTGGTTAGCATTCAAAAACATGAGCTAACGTACCTACTCATATCCCAGAAATAGAGCTCCTCAGTGAAGATGGCATGTAGGAGTTGCGTAGGAATAGAGAATACTGGCATCTTCAGATAATTTTCTTTGATTCCTGAGCTTGACTAATTTCAGTTGTTAAGAAGATTGTAATTTAATTGGATTTAAGGTTTTTATCTCTCTGATGTTACACATAGAGACACTGGAGTTTCTCTGTAAGTGTTTAAAATATACTTAATGTGAAGAAAATAGCTTATTTTTCATAGCTTTGTTAGCAATCACTGATTCACTTTGCTGAAACTTGGAAGAATTAGAATAGAACAGTGAACCAACTAATGGCAGAAGTCAAAAAAAAATTATTTGGATAAGCAATACTTTGGCAAATTGAAAACTAAGTGAAGAGAGAGGCATTAATAAATCATGTTAGGTAATCTTAATTATAAAAGAGAAACATTAATATTTTTAATTTTTGGTCAAATTATATTGGATAGTTTAAGGTAATTTATAGAAAACTTGTGATTCTTCTCCAGATTCCCAGAATCACCTTGAGTTTTTTAGCTTTTCTTTTCAGAATCCACAGAACCTTACTACTTCTAAATCCACTAGCTTTTACTGTGATTCTTGAAATTAAATCAAAACAAATTTTTGGTTTTCATTCCCAGAAAGTGTTTTTATTTTTCCTGGTTATTTCCTTGTATAGAAAAAAGCTACACAGAAATTTTCCCACGATGTTTGTTCAAATGTGACAAAATAAATCTGATTGATGTGAGAAACAGAGCTTTTGTACTTGGAGGACTATCAGCAATAAAAGATGCAAAGGAATTGTGGCAGTTGTGGCTTCCTGAAATTACAAGGATATAGACCTGTGCATGGGCATTTGGGTTTCTTGTAAAATTTAAGTGTACCACTAACTGCCATGTACAGTTTCCAGGGGAAGTTACAGTTAATATGTGGCTTAAAATGTGTTTTCTGTAAATATTTGTGGTTTTAAGCTGTCCCTATTTTTGGTTGAACTGAATGTTTGTGTTTATTCAGTGGGAGCCCTCAGCACTAAAAAATGAAAACCTTTTAGGTCCAGTTTTTTTTTTTAATGATTTGTATGCAGAAATTATTTTTATTTCTCTTTAAAAAGGGGCATTCTGAGCAGCACACTTTCTTTAATAACAATATTTAATGTGGTTATTTGAAACTATTTGACCTTCAGTAATGTGAAACCTAGTCTTAGTAGTGGTTTATTGTTGCAGTTACAGTGTAATTTGTGTATTTACTCAGAAAAACACAAAACTTTTCATGTATTAGTTGATGTTCCACAGCCAGAAGTAATACTGAAGGTTAAGAAGGTGATTTGGGAGTACCTTATTTCCACTTTCAGTTTGTTGTAACTTATCGCAGAATTAACAGTGAATGACCAACGCTATACAAAAAAATAGTTTGTCTGGTCTATTAATTTACAGGGGCATATTGGAATTATACCTTAACCCTGTGAAATGACATTTTGGGAGGGAAAAAAGTCCTAGTAGGATCAAAAAATCTTCTCATCCTTTTATTTTGTTTGCCTGGTTCCCTTTTTTCACTTTCCATGTGACACATGGATTGAAATATCTCTATTTTTCCTAGCTGGACTGCTAGAAGATGCTGCACTACTGTAATGCTTTAAGGGACTCCTTCTTTTCAGTTGTAGTTCCGTGTAGTTTACTAGATAAAAGATTCAAAGTGACTCTAACTTAATTTTTTTTTTAATACATACTTCTAAATGCTAAACCATCAATGTAATAAATGCATGTTTTGGATGAGGAAACTGAGGAAATAGTTGGAAAAAAAACATACCTCTCTGTTCTCTAGAAATTCCCTTTCAGTGTGTATTAGGATATTACTTCTCATAGCTCTGTAAGAATATCAATAGCAACAGTTAGCATTTGCTTTTATAACTGCAGAAGTCTTAGCTAGCTATTTGACCAATGATGTTTGCTCTGATGCAACCAAGGGCTGAAAAACAGCTAATATGTTTGATAAGCTGCAACTTTTATTTGTTTATTTTAAACTCAACTATTTACTTATAAGTTTCTTTATTGTTTATCTATCCAGGTAGAACTCTGTTCTGTGTTTTGGTAGACATGTGCTCGTGCAAACTTAGTCGTCCAGTTTGGATAATTCAGTGTAAGGTGAGGAAATTCTGGTATGCTAAAATTAAGAGGTCTTCTACTCCAGATGTCAGATTTACCAGTCTGCTCTGGTTAGCTCCTTCTGTTGCCTGGCCCTGTGCCAATGCAATGTCCTTGACCTCCCTTTCAGATCAGTTATTTATTTATAAGCATAGCTCCTTGCTTATTTGACCACTCTTCAGAGTGGTCGTATTTACTAATACTAGTAAATTCCAGACTGTTAAGTATTCCTTTAGGGTCTGTGTCCATCACTTTGTTCACATAAAGAAAGTAAAATTCTTTTAGTTTCAACCAATCTTACCTTTCTAGCAAACAACTTCTTAACTTTTTCTTTGCAGATGATTGAATGCTCTGTAGCATGTCAAGTATCCTTTGTAGATGGCCAAATTAAGAGTAGCTTCTCTGTCTGCCTGTTGCCAGATCCAGATGAAAATGGCAAATTCCCAGGTGAGGTAAGGCAGATAAAGCCTTTTGCTGTCCCATGAGGGTTGATCTTTTGCCACTGCAAAAGTAGAAGTGAGTGGAGAACCAGTTCACCTGAGCTAAATCACCTTCATCTCTTTTCTCATTTAAACCAAATACCATACTTTGTGAACTGCTTGTTCAGAAGAGTTTGAAAACTTCTTAGCAATCATTTGTTATAAATTTAGATGAATTTAACTAGGCAGTATTGACACGGTGTTGATATCACTGTAGTATAAAATGATCATTGCATTCCAGTGTTGATTAATTGTACTTGAGAGTTCTTTATGAAAACAGATGATGATTTTAGACTTTAAATGCATTTTTAGTAAAGATATACAATTGCAGATGCTATAGATGTTAACATTTAGCCAAATGTTGCTATTACAGTTTAGAATTACATCACAATTTTTGTCATGGGTAACCCAATTTTATGACCAGGAAAGTAGGTAGTAACTTTGTCAGTTCATTAGTTTGCTACCTGCCATGTGTCTCCTCGTTTCAGCTGTACACGTCAAATCATTTGTCTGCGATTATCAGCTCTTCTTAGGTAGGCAGTTTTTTGCTCTGAGAGTGAGCAGCAGGAGGCGGTGGGGATGCGGGGAAAGGTGTGTGTCTTCATATATGAAAGCAACAAGCTTCTTCCTCTTCGTTAACTCTTCCTCTCCTGCCTTACTCCCAAAACACGACATGTTTCTTTTAATAACTTTCATTAAAAAAAAAAGAAAAAGATTTAATATGTTGAAAAGTGACGTCAAAGTCTAATATTTTTAAAAAAGTCTTCAGAAAGTCCTTAAAAGGGAAAAAATGTGTTTCGAATTCTTTCCAGGTTCCTAAATAAAAGGTGTGTTGAGTAAAATCATTTATGAGGAGAGCTTTTCTCCCAGAGGAATAAGGCATATTTGAAAGGTATTTAGGTTAATTGCAAATTAAAAAAAGAATAGTTTTAAAAGGTCTAATGATCTAAATTAAAAAAAACAAATTTTTCCATATCAGTTTTTATTTAGTCAGTAGCTTTCATAATTTTATTAGTGCTGCAGTCTTCCACAGAATCTTCTGAGAAAACTGGGATAGCCAAGACCTGAATTTCTAATTTGGAGAACTGTGTCAGACATTCCCCTCCCACTCTTATGGAGATTTTTTGGGTTTTGTTGTTTTTTGTTAAGCCTACTTTCCTGTATCAAATGAGGTTTTATGAGACTGGTATATATGGTGTCTGCCAGTGACTCCCTTCTGGTAGGGACCTGTTGGCTAATTTCAACCAGACAGAGGGATTGAGGTTTCAAAGTTTTTTAAGGTGAAAAGACACAGAAAAGACCCTTAGGTCCTTAATCAGCGAAGGCTTCAGTGTTAGCTTAAATTATATTAATGTAGTAGTGAATAAATGTCCCAAATGCAAGAAAGGTTTATTGAGCCATAGCCAACAACTTCAGATTCCGGAGTTAATTTCTTTAATAGTGTTTCAAGCATTTCAGGTAAATCTTCATATTCATTGAAGTATAGTAACTATTTATATTAGCCTTGCATATCCTATGTGTTTCATAAATTCTTTATAAGTAGTTACTAGTGATTGTCACATTTTTCATAGGTTTGATTTAATCTGAAAATCCAAACAAATTTAAATCTAAAAAAACTCAGAAATGTAGGTATTTATTTTCAAGTATGAATAGCTTTTTTCCTGCAAGAAACAAACAAAAATCACTTTAAAATCTATTTCATTTACTTTTTTAAACTGGATAGCCAAATGCCTGCTCTGAGTATGTTCATGTTATCGCAGTAATATTCAGTATTGAAATTTGGAACTGTTATTAGTCACATGGAGAATCATGTTTGTTCTGTATTTAGGTGATATGTCCAGCTAACCCAGAAATGTTAAATATAGATCTGCTTCCTGTAATAGACTTTCACTGCTAAATCATTAAGTATTGTGATTAAACGTAGAAGACAGTCTCATAAAGAATTTTGCATAGGGCTACAGTATTTTTAAGGCAGATACTATGGTGGCTGCTTTAAACCTGTGTGTTTCAGGAATGCTTTTGTGTAGTTAACACTGCTTATAATTCTGTACCAAGCACTTAGATTTTAGATTCTCTGATTTAGACTTGTTTCGATTTTAAGACTAAACCAAACCCCTGGAAAAACTGTGAGAACATGATAAATTAAAGTAATTCAGTGATTGTTCTAGGTCCTAGTTTCATGTAATATGAAGTTCATTTCTAGTATGAAATCGTTGCATGTATTTCAGAACATAACCCCCCAAAAAGCAAGAATAATGGAAAAAAAAGCTTTTCTTCTGGTTGCATTAGCTGAAATAGCCTCTCCCTTTTTAACTTTCCTTTTTATATGGAATGAATTTCTATTAGTAGGTCATGTATGTGTTTGTTCCTTATTTCAACCTCTTGAGGTACTAAATGAATTCATATCCATTTATACCTTTTGGTTAGCTACAATTGAAACATTTTCTTTTAATTATGCTTAACTAGAGAGATTAGTTCAAACAAAATACAAATATTTTCCCTTCTCTTAGGGGAAGATTTATCTGTAGATATTTTGAAAAATGACTTGATTTTTTTTTTTTTTTAAAGAACAGTTTCATTTCTCAGTGATTGTGTGTGTGTTCCCCTGTTACAGCTGCAGATATTTTGAATATGATCTTTTTCCTCCACCATCCAACTTCTTTCTGCAGTCGTGCAGTGAAGTCATAATCCTGTGTTTCACATCCATCTGTTACCATAGAAATGATTGTAATAACCTAAATTTAGCATGATGTCTTTCCTGCAGGATCAAGCAAGAGGATTGAATGGGTTGTATGTGAAACCATCTTTGTGAAAATCAGTCCACCTTTTAGTTAGCAAATACAATTACTGTGATAAATGGGCATGATCAGAAATTAAAATCTCAAGTAGAACATGTCCATAAAAACATTTCTACTGCTTGTAGTTTAAATCATCATACATGAAACACAGACCACATACTATCCAAAACACTTTACTGTAATGACAGTAATTTTTTAATCCAAAAAGGATCTAATATGACATACAACATTCATTGGCAGATGCACCTTTTAATCTACTGAAAGTTATTATTTTTGATAAATATTATCAGTATATTTAGTGTAGTATTTCTACTGAGTGATTTAATAAATCTGCTATGGTAGATCTATTAAAAAGCAAAGGAATGAGGTTGAAATTTACTGTGAAAGAGGAAAATTCTGTTCAGATTTAAAAATGCAAATTTTCTAGAAATGAGGCAGGTTTTGATAGTTTTCTTTTACCTGAACTGAATTTTCTGTTCTCAAAAAAAAAAAAAAAAGAATTTCTGACGATTTGTTAAAAGCTATGCATTCTTTATCATTCTTTATTGTGTAGCTTCACTTACGTCCTGCCTTTCTGCATTTATGAATTCTGGATGGATGCTTGCCCATGTACAGAATATTTTCATCCCTACATATGTTTGTCTGAAAGAAAGGTATAAAAAGAACAGATTTCAAAAGAACTAGGAAAGCTGCATGACCGTAACTTTGAAATTAGGAAATGTTTATGCTACCTTAATGCTGTCCCCCGACGTATCTGCATCATGACAAACCTATTAATGGGTTTATTGTCTGCCATTCATATTACAGGACACCAGGACCTTTCACATATAGGATACACTGAACTCATTAAATGAGCACCTAATCAATATATATTATTTCATCGTTATTTCATCAGTAAGCAGCTGCATAAATTGCTTTGTGTTACTCAATTTTTGCTCTGAAAACAAAATTGCTAATTTCCGCATGATCCTCATGGGGTATTTGAGCTACGTACACAATTTGGAACACTCAGTAGGGTTGAAGCGTTATTATTATCATTTCACAGATGGAGAAATGAGGCACAGAGGGATTAGGATCAAAAGTATTTGTTAATTTTTAGTGTGTTATTTTTAGATATTTACTAAATCACTTTTTAAAATACTTAGCTTTATGTAGCACAAAGTACATTCAAACCATAGCTCTCATTAATGTGGTCAAATGGTGAATCCTAAACATTTATGTAAAACAGGTCTTAAGATGTCAAGTCAGACCACTCAAAGAAGAGGGCCACCAAATTAGTGCCAATGGTTTTAAACAAGTTTTATTACTTCTCGTTTTTGCCTTTGTCCTTGCGCATGCTCTCCTGCACACTCACGCACTCGCTCATTGTGTAGTTCTCTCAATAAATTACTTGTCTGCTGTTTCTCCATCACAATGAAACAGAATTCAAGGAGGTATCTAGCCTTTTTTAAATGGGAAAACATTTTTATTTTCACAGTTTTCTCCCTTGTGCTCTGCATGCCTTTCAATAAATCAGGCAAGAGTTTCTGCTTGGAGGGCTATGGAGCAATGATTATTTAGTGTCTTACTGGAAAGTTTACATCCTGAGCAGTAGTGGGGTGCCACAAGATAGAGTTACTAATCTCTTTTAACATAAAAACAGCATATGTAAAAGTATCTTCTCCTGAGCCTATCCATTTAAAATTAGCTGCAGTGTATAATGATATACCATAAAAAAATGAAATCTTATATTTTAATCTGAAAAATGTAGTTGAATTTGTTAGAAAGTAGCATATAAATCCAGAGAAAGTTACATTGGTTCATTTTACATAGAACTAAGAATATATGTTTATTATATTTAAAACAGTTTTTACATTTTCCTGGCTGTGATATATTAATATCGCTACAAAGAAAGATACAAATGCTGCTCCAACCACTGAATATCTTACAAGTTGTTCCTATTATTGTTGATGATGATAACCGATTATAGTAAATTTTAGAGCTGTCCTTTAAAGAGGTTTATTAAGCTCCTGGCTGACCATTTTTATTGATTCAGATACCTGAAATCACAGCCATTTGTGGAAATGGTGTCTTTTACCCCTACTGTGCCTTAAATCTGACCACGTAGTCAAGAAAGAAGACATAAAAAACATGAATAGCTTTATGCTTATTGATATATGAGGTATATTACCTGGCTTTACAAAGGAAGAGGAGGAGTAACATTT
This sequence comes from Struthio camelus, assembly GCF_040807025.1. Taxonomy (NCBI): domain Eukaryota; kingdom Metazoa; phylum Chordata; class Aves; order Struthioniformes; family Struthionidae; genus Struthio; species Struthio camelus. The sequence continues at coordinate 51,578,411 of NC_090946.1, read as the reverse complement.
GCTTGATTGTTGTTTTATTTCACTGGAAAAGAGGAGTTAGACAAGATAAATACCGTACTAGAATTTTTCTGGATAAACGACTGATTTAAATGCAGGGAAAAGTAATAGTAGCTCTTTTCCTTTATTAAGTTAAAGCTGATCATGGATATTACCTAAGTAATTAAAGGTGTTCGAGCTGGTTTTAAGGCAGTTGTGTTATCTTTTGGCTCTTTATGCTATGCCCATAGCTCAAATCCGTTTGAACCAAAAGCGCTAAGGTTTGATGGTTATTTTTCCTCCTTCCTTCTTTTTTTCCTCCTTCCTTCCTCTTTCCTTCCTTGGAAAATAACTTTTTATTCATGTTCTAACTCCTTATTTGCTCAGAAGCCAGCAGCTTTTCTTTTCCTTCCTAGAAGCCCTTTTTGCAGTTAAGCATCGTCCAAGACATTTTTTTGTTTTTTCTAATTTGGGTTTGTTTGAGATTTTCTTTATAATTTTTACAACAGTTTTTCATAACTTAAGCAACATAGTCCATTGTAATGAGAAAATGAAGATATACATGGTAATTTGTATAGTAGCACCCCTGATTAAATATATTCAAAAATCTTCATATTTTTAAGTTGGATGATATGCAGTACATATGCAGAAAAGTATTATGGGAGAGTACAGAAGAAATGGATTACTGCTTGTCTGGTTCAGGAAAATATAAGAATGAACCTTGGAGTTTGTATAATAATTTAAGAAACTATCTTGATTTTCATTTTAAAAAAATTACTAGAAAAAATGTTTTCCATTAGGTCACTGTGATGTTTAAAAAACCAAGTGATTAAAGAAAGCTACACATTTAATATAAACTTTGTGATCAGTTAATTTTAGTTTTGTGTTTTGGAATTTTTTTGCTTTAATAAAATGAACACAGTGTTAGATTTGATGCCTTTAATTCAGTTTAATATTCTTATTCAGGGATAAATGTGAAAATATATCGAAGCCTATTTTTTAATACGTCAGTGTAATGTAATTGCGTGAGTGTAGTTAGTACAGGGATTTGGCTAAAATGTAGAGATATTTAAATGATGTTGACTGTCAGCAGAAGTGTTACACTTTTGTATCAGTGATGATTCTTTTTGCTAGATTTTATTTTAAAAATTATTGGGCATACCTGTGACACGAATGGTGATAGTAATATGCATAACAGAGATAAAACAGCTACAGTCTATCTAACTACTTTGTGTGGTTACTGGTGAGAATCCTAGTTTTTAATACAGAAACCTAATTGATTAGTAACCACAGCCACACTAGAACAGGTGTTCCATAAATTCCAAGGTATTTATGTTTCAAAAAACAGAATGTTATTGAAAAAATAAAGAATTCATTCTTAATTACCTCCTTTAGTGGGGTTTAGAGTTTCCTAGTTTGCAGCTAAAGTTGTTGCATGATGTTTAATAGAAAATCAATTATGAATATGTATGTTATACGTCTAGTTACAAACTAGATATATAAAGGCAACTAAGAATATAGGGTTTGAGGTACTTTATGCTACAGCTGCACAAGGAGCGCTTCCTTTAAATCTATATTTATATAATTTATATCATAAATTATGTAATTTTTTACTATTTCTAGCACAGATTATGGAGAAGCATATCATCCAAGTGATGTGCATGATTATAGCATAATTTTGGACTTTTTTTGAAACAGAGGAAACAAGTAAAGTTTATTCTTATAATTCTCAAGCCCTAAAAATGAGCTCAAGGTAGCGTGATCATAAAAAGAATATAAGAAGAAGTAAGGTTGCAGGATTTAGGTCTTGCATATGAAAGGAGTCTAAATATATCTTAACTATGTAAGGAAATCTAAATATTACAGTGAAAAATATGTAAATTATAAGTAATTTCAGAGATGGAAAAGGTGAATTGAAAGAAATTTCTATTGATCTTCAGCAGAAAGCCAAGTGCTCAATTTCTAATTTAATTGTGGTGACAGATTTATATCTGCGTTATGTCTTTAGGCATGAGACAGACAAGGACGTTTACCAGCAGCGAGGAAGCAAGGGGAGAGTTTTTATCTGCCTAAACAGGAAGCTCTTTCTTTTAAATTCCGTGATTGGTTTTATTGTGTGTTTGTTTGTGTATGGTTTTTTTTTCTATAGCTTTTTAAAGTTCTAAAAGTCAATATTGAATAAATTAAAAAAAATTTTCTTGAATGTTATGACAAGCTCTGTATATGATATCTGTGAGGATGTTTACATGTAACTTAATATAATACATAATATCCTAGCAACTGGAAATGCCTCCTGTATGTGTTGAAAGCAAGTTTAGATAGTTACACAGCTAGATTTATTTCTTACACAGCCTATATGTTAGGTTTTAACTGTTAGCAAGCTGTTTGATTTACAAGCTGAAAATCTCAGTGATAGTACACCTTTTGTTTACATTTTCTTAGGTTATACTTTCTAGAATTAAATAGGTTGGAAAAACAGCTTCCTTGTAGATGGCCAAAACATAGAATTCTATTTTGATTTTGTAAGTTTATTTTAATGTTCTCATTTTAATATTAAATGTCAACCACACCCTCTGTTAATGAGTAGGAACATGCAATGGATAGGATAGGACTTTTGTCTAAAACAAATGCAAGTTGATAGTTTTGTCCAAAAGACATGCTTCATACTAAGAGAACATAAATAGTAATAGCTGATGAATACTGAGAGCATGTATAATAAGAATATTGAGAGCACATATAATAAAAGATGAATAGGTGGTTAGATACTTTGTTCTGGAAAAAAATACTAGAATTAGGTTCTCTAATTTTATATTAGTTTCAGAGTTTTAATAAGGGGAAAATGCTTTTCTTTTACAGGAAAATATTTACTCAAAGTTGTCAGCAGAATCTGTTCTCATTTTAACTAGAACTGTATATATGTTTTTTCATAGTTAAAACTATGGTGAATTTAATCTTGTTTCTGTTGTAACTAAAAATCTAAGATATCCTGGTTTTTTTATGTGGCTTGACCTCTTTCCTTTCCTTGCCTTGCCATTTATGTAGAAGAGGAAGAAATGAAATTATTGCATAACGGGTATTAGTTTTTAGGCTCAGTGAACCCTAAATTATAATAAGCGTTTAAGGAATTGTACTACAATTATTTGCGTTTATACCTCCCACCTCATCCTCCACTCCTTTTTTTTTAAATGTTTGTGACATGTTAATATAACCCAAAGTCAACAAATTACTGTTCCACCAAAAGAGCTGTGAGTGGAGGAGTCCTAGACTCTTTGACCGATAGTTCTTTAGATCTAACTATATCTTTTTTGAAAGTATACCACAGTTCGATTTACTGAGGGCGTCTCCTTAGTAGTCTAAGACCTCCTTCATTTTGAGGTCCCGTATGCCAAAGCTCAACTTGATCTTCTGAACCTAACCTTGTTGACATTTGTCCATTTCCTTTCTTTTTTTCCCAAGCGTGTTTTTTTTTTCCCCCTCCCTCTACCAACTTGCAAAGTGTACGTTTTTCTGCTTGGAGAATTCAGATGAGTTTGTACAATCTGATACTAAGTAGCACAGGAATTCTGTAGCTAAGATCTTTAATTTAAAAGTATTTACATACTATTTAATCCATTTTTTTCTGCAAAACTTGAATCTCTGCAAAGATTTTTAAAATATAGTTGTTCCTAAAGTTAGTTTATAACTTGATGCAAATTAAATATATAAGGCTGTGAGTAGATTCCTTTACTTCTCTTAACCTGTTTTTAAAATAGGAAAAAATATCACAGAAATATATACTGAAGAGGAGGGATTCTTATCCTGTTTACCATTGTCTGGTACTGAGGCTACAGCCAACAAAACTCAACATTATTTAAATATTCTATCCTTAGACTGTTGAAATGTGGGTTTAGTATGATTGCCTTTTGGACTGCCATTCTGTTTTTAGAAAATTAAGTCATTAGAGTTCATTTCCAGGCAAAATAGGTTGATTACTATTTTTACTCCTACTGCCTAAGATATTCTCCTGGATTGAGTGTTGTTTTCACAAACACCCTTTTGTGATTGCCATTCCTTATACCTTGAGGTGATGTCTGCGGCCATCTGAACCAGTTGTGTTCAGGCTCTAAATTCTTGATGGTCTGTGCTTTCAGTTTAACTCTTTGGAGGATCTAAAGCAAGGAAAATGTAGCAAATGTAGGGTTAGCAAAAAAATTGCTTTATTATAACTTTATTTTTAAAAGCATGTAAGAGTGGCTTATCTTTTGAAAAAAACAGGATTCTTGAGATAACACTTCTGTGGTAAGTCTGAGGTATCCAGTGTGAAATACTGATAAACTTACTCCCTCTTTCACGCTTGTCCTTTTTATCTGTAAGGTATCTGCCCCATGAAATGATTAGTACGCTGCCTGTTTCTTAGAAAGTCAGTCTATCTTGTTATGTGGGCCGGTAAAGTACACTATATCCCTCACATAGTTTTGAATTTCCTACTGTTGTGTGTCTTGGGTAGTACAAAAATTTTTTTAGGAGGGAAGGACCAGCAACTGAATCAATCTAAGCTAAAGAACATGGGTCATTGTCAGTGATACTCATTAAAGGAATTTTGTTCAATGAACTGTCAAGTGCATATTTCGGTGCTCAGCAATGGAGACAGAGGGGAAAAAAACAAAAAATAAAAACACCTGACCTTGACTCATTTCAGAGGTCTGGTCATAACTGGATGCAGTCTTACCCTTTTCTTTCTGAACTTCTGTCAAACTTGCATACAAAGCACACTGTTATATCTACCATATATCAGATACAGACGTATCATATGTTTCTCATATGTGGTTATTTAAGTATATAAAAAGATTACAGTGTCATGACTTTCTGGAGAAGTCTTTTTCTTTTTTGCCTTTTCTAAACACTGCCTTTGGTAGGTGAATGAGTTTGTTTGATGGTGAGCTTGCTCATTCGCATATAAGAATAGACAATATTAATATTAATCAGCTAGAGGATGTGTATATTTTTGAGGGACTGGGTAGACTGTTAAAATGTGATGATACACCCTGGAGAAAATTAAATGCAGGTAATCTGTAGATACTCAGAGGTGATCTGTAGATACTTAGTACGTAAAACTGAAATTTAGGAATTTATAAATTTTTCCTCTCACTATATTTTAATTCCAAATTTACTTTTATAAAATGCCCTGATGTATTTTCTGAAGCAGTGTTATCAACTCTGTGCAGATCTCTTTTCAGTATTATGTGTGTATGTGCCTTTTTTACCTTTTGTCATTGCAGTGTATGCAAATAGTATAGTTTGGGAAAAGCCAAGCAATCCTCAAAAGATGCATTAAAATATTAAGTTGAAAACACATGTGCTTAGACTTTAGGAAATGAAAATATTTTGATTGTTTATCCGATATAAACATGCTGGTTGTACTTTTACTAAATTTTAAGTAACTTAAAGGTCTTATTTACAAAGACAACATTATTAATTTCATATTAGTTAAAAATGAGCACTGTGAGCACCAGGAAGCATTTTTTTAAATGAGAATAAAGAGAAGGAAAATGTTCTGAAAACTGTCTATAAATTATTTTTATGTATTTTTGGTACATTGGTATATTTCTTGTATTTTCTTAAAAAATTATAGTCAGTGTTGGTAGGCCCTGGTAACTTCACCTGCAAGGCTACCTCCTGTCTCGTTTACCTCTTTCTTATTACGTGTTTAAGATTTGGGGCATGGCTCAAAGCCAATAAATTAGATTTTTAAAAAGCAGCTGTTTCCCAAAGAGAAGGCAGAATATAGACTTGGAAATCTCTTTGAGAAAACTTAAAGAACGTTATAAACAATTGCAAAGGGATGTTTAGAAGGTTAACGTTCAGACCTTTCCTGCTAAGGAGACGTCACAGGGAGTACAGCCTAAATAATGAAGTCATTTATCATAGAACAATGCTGGATGTGATATATCACAACAGGTGTGATTTCCAAGAGAATAAATTTTAATTTCCTTTTTCGTATAAAAAGGTAGGATTGAGTAGCAAAGGAAGATTATATCGAAAGTATTTTTTCCTCTTTTCTTCAGTCTCTAGAATTTAAGAGATTGTTTTGGCCTTTAAAGAATGCAGATGTCAAGCTGCATCAAGGGAGATCCTTCTAGTTCTTTGGCAAGGTCAGTGGAGAATTTCATTGTTAGTGCTGGATCACTATCAAAGTGTGTTGCCTAGCCAATTTTTTTTGATGAAAGTTCCTATGTTTACTTTTAAGATATATTTTTCCTCCTTATATATGATGTAAAGAATTCTGTTTGTGGGGGTGTGTGCATGTCTGGAGAGAGGTCCCTCTCACTTTAATTTTAGTTTTTTAAAAATCCTGAATTAACACAGATGAAGAGAATGGCATTATGACTGTACTAGTATTTATAGACATTCTTTCACTACAGTGTACAGTACATAAAAGATAAATACTGTGCTTTACTTATGGTAAGTTAAATGGAGCATTTCAATTTATTTTTGTTTTTACGTAACTTTTCAAGTTTACTTCATGAGTTTGTTACTTATCTTAACCCTATTTTGATCAGTTTAAGTTCTGTGTACTTCTTAGTCAATATTCTGTACTCCTTTTTCAGACACACTTCCTCTGCTCCTTCTGTCTTTGCCCCTTCCCCCCCCCCCCAAATAAAGATGAAGATTCAAAGATAAGAGCTAAAGGTATTAAGTTTCTATCAGTAAGCTTAAATCTTTCAGCTGCCTTTTCCAGACACTGTATTTAATTTAGGTGTGCTTTGCGCAGGAAACTCCCTGTTTCTTAGCCTTACTTGTAAACAGAGCTATTTACTTGTTTTTTGTTAACAAAATCAAAGTTAAATCAGAAGCTGATACTGAGTTTGGCAACTTCAATAGTAAGAATTGCTATTAACCTTGCCTGTATTATATTGTTTTATTTAAATACCTATTATGAAGCTGGACCTGCAGCCCTTATTATGATATTGGGATTAGTTACCTTCTTCAGAAGGTGCTAATTCAACAGAGAATATATGTGACTGCCTAAGAAAGTTTGAATTGTACATTTTGGTTGCTGTTTTACAATGGGGATCACTTTCAATTTTCTCCTATTTATTGTTAAGTGAGGGATAAGGTGTACTCTATAATAGAGAGGCTGCTGAATAAAAATGCGTGCTTACATTTTATTAAAGTTTTAACTGTTGGAACATACACATTTTCAGTTGCGAATTTCATTTATGTTCACTAATATGCATAAACATGGTTATGCACTATATACTGTATAACTAGGAGAATACAGGAGTAGTGAAGGTACAGTAGTAAGGATTACTGTTTTGTTATTTCGTATTTAGAAGTGCTGACCAATCTTTGAGATTGGGTTGTTTATGTGGCCTTTTTTGTGCCACAAAAGGGACACACACCCAAACTTTATGCCATTATTATGACAGGATATGTATACTCTTTGACTTGGTGAAGAATGTGTATTTCTAAATCTCTTACTGGAACACCCAGTATCATATGTCTTAAGATGTATGAATATTCCTGTTTTCCATCAGGTTATAGTTAACAAATGCTGACTGGTGAAGTGAGAGCGAGTGCTTAGGTCACAGAATGAGGAAGGAACTGCAGCGCCTTGAAAGCAACTGGGAATGGTGTGGGAGGATAATTCATACAAGCTTTAGCCAGCTTAATATCGATGCTTAAAGACAAAGGCTATGGGGTGATAAGTTCTGACAATGAGTAATTAGTCCTCATGTTGTGAGTCTGGCTATCTTTGATTTAAAACTCACTCATCAGTGTTTAATTGAATTGTTTTTTTCCCAAGAAATTTGCAATTCAGAAGAACGTTCATTGAGTTGTTTGTACTTATCTTCACTCCACTCACATTATTACTGCACTGTGGATATTTTATGGGGTAAAGTATTAGCTCTTTTGATGTCTTAGTTATTACTGTAGTGAGGGGGATGAAGATTTCACCCACTTTGCTTACAGAAATTGGCAAAGCAAACTCAAAGCAAGTTTCAGTTTATCATCATGCTTTTTTTCCCCGATATAATGAAACTGGAAGATGATCTCATTCTTAGCTCTGTTTTTTATGCTTTGTCCTTTTTGTTTTCCTTTGTGTTGAGGACTTATAAATTTGAAATTGTAATCTTTTTCCTTTCCTTTTTCCTTTTCCTTATAAATTTTCACAAATTTAAGTAAAACTCTTAAATGCAATGCAGTTTCATGTTCTAATAAAGCATCTACTTGCTACTGGTAAACAAGAAGTTACACAGTGTACTGTGAATTAGGTTTGCAGTCTTTGATGTTTTTGTTATCTATCTGCTGGCATTCCCATGGCAGTTACTGAAAAAGGAAGTGGAGAAAGAATATGCAAGCTATAGAACTCATTTTGCGTGTTGAGAAATTCATGTCATTGTCATTAAATGTTAAATATAGTATGTTGTTGCTTTGTGGTGAAAGAAGTTGGGTTAGCACATTTTTTTCTTGCTTGATAGACAGAATTGAAGTGCGTTGCATTTTTCATGCCATAATGAAATTTAATTTAAAGATAAATTTGCACCTCAAGATAAGTATAGCTAGCTATATTTTAGTGCTGGTGCAGAAATTGAGGTAGTTTAAATGATAAGTTCTACATCAATATTTAGAGGTTTTTTTCCTTTTGGCTTGGTATGTCTACCTGCTTTCTACCGTTGATCAGGTATGACACTGTAGTCCAGGTTTTACATTTGTATTGCAGATAGCATCTTAATAACATTATATATCACTTTATGGAGGAATGATGTATGAATGCAAATTTTGTTTAACTTTTTTTCTTCTGTAATCTTTTTGCTTTCAATAGGCAGTATGTCATATAGTAAAATATATATTTCTGCAGTTTTTAATTACTTGTAAAAAAAAAAATAGGCTTTGATTCTTTTTAGATCACAACAAAATTTGGCCTGTTTTGAGTAGACTAAAGAATTCTGCTAGGAAATTGCTGTTAAATATCAGGTTTCTTGAGTCTTCACGCTTCTGTGAACAGAAGCGATTTTGTTTGTTTGATAATAGCAGCTGAAAAGATGCAGAATAATAAGTATTTTAAATTTTGTTCTTTAGAATTACTAATTTTTATTTATATATATAGATGCACACTCAGTTATGTGTGAATATGCATGTACATATGCATATATGAATATATAAAATATATATTATATAAAATATATATTATATATATATATATGCACATACTTACTACATCATAGTAAGAATCTAATTTATATTTTATTCCAGAGTTTTTTGGAATGACTAGGGAAAAAAATCTGATATAGTACAGAGAGAAACAGCTCCCTTTTTAAGAGAAATGTTTATCCTCATCTTGGAAAAACATATTTAACTTAGAAGTTGTTGATTAGTCTGGACAGTCTAGAGTGGACTCTGAAATCTGACAAACTTAAATTCCTGTATTTCCTACTACTATACAATTATATGATCTTGATCCTAATGTCTGTCTTTATTTCATAAAGTTTTTTCTGACATTTTTATAAGCCCTTTTCAAGCCAAACTTTTTTGGTAAAATCTTTGACTTGTGTAGCACTAATATAGTTTCAGCTATGATTAAAGTTGTAAGAAGGCTTGTGCAGGAGGACTTCCATTGATGTCATCTCCAGATTAAGCTGACAATACTCCGCTGAGTTTTTGAAGCCCTTGTTTAGTTAACACATCTAGATACTAATAGTAAGATGCCAGTGCTTTATATTTGTATTAAGCTTATATTTGATGCCACCAATTAATGCTGCTGACTGTCTTGTGAGGGTAAAGTTCTTATGAGTTTACTGTGGGCTCTTGACCTTAGTTTCAGTTAAATGTCGGTAGTGTGTTTGTGAGGTTGACACTTAAATGTCACTTTCATTAAATAAAAATAGAACAAAACCTCTGTATGCTGTCTTCACTTCTTAATTAAATCCAGTTCAGTTTTTCTTAAATGTTCTTCTCTGTTTATTTAATAGTACCCAAAGGAATTATTAATACCCAAAGGTGGTATTAGAACTGAATATGTTTATAGTTATGCAAAGCACCAGTTACCCATAGTATTATAAATAATTATTTTTAGGGCATGAAACCTTAAAACAGAAATATCACAGCTACTGACAGGTCTCTTTTACTCCATATTAAAGCACCATCACACTCATCACCAAATTCTTTTTCATAAATAGTACTAGAGTGCCAAGGACCCAATGATCCAGTGGACACTGGTATTTTATATTTTTCAGGAGCACAGTGGAGCTGAGCTGATCCTGCCAACTTCCTCTACGTTTTCTGGGACCATGAAAGAACTGGCAATCCTACCTTTTAACAGACTTTTTACCTGATATTTTTAGCTCATTTCTGAAAACTATGCAAGAAATTCCAAGATCAGAGAATCATTTGTAATATTTGAAAGATGCTGTTAAGGAGCTAAAATGACTAGAACTTCAGGCACTGAGAGTTTGTATTTGCTATTATACCTGCATTGGTTTCATAAATATTTTTAAAATTTTAATACTGGCAGGGGATCATAAAGATTCAGGATTGAAAAGTTCATTAAGTCATCTAACACATCCTCCTTTCAAAGGACCTGTTTCCTTAAGGAAATTAATGTATTTTTCTGTAAAAAATAATCACCTGAAATTGTAAATTAATACTGAAGTTATTCTTAATTACTTGTATTTTATGTTAATTTGATTTAAATACTTACTACAGATAAATGCTATTTTAATATCTTAACATATGTAACTCTATGATTTAATTCATTTTAATTTGTAAGGTGAATTAAAGTTTTTACAGTTTTACCTGAAAGACTTTTTTGTTAAGATTAAGTCTGATTTTGCACAACTGGTTATTTAACTAATCCAGTTCCAATTGCATATATAACCAATCTATTTAACTAATGAGAACATTTCACTAGCACTATATTAGTTGTCTCTTGCACTGAGTGTGAGCTGCATCAGCAATAAAACCATGACTAATTTTACACTGATGGTTGGGGATTTTACCATGAAAAATGGTAAAGAGATGTTCTTTGCAGTTAAAAAAAAAAAATTATTCTTTTTTAACTAGAATCTTAAACAGTAGTTTATGTTGGGTTTTTGAGATGACTTGGCCTGCTTATGTGAATAAATAGAAGTAGAGTAAGAACAATAGCCTATTTTCCCTTCTCTTTTACCTTGTTCAGTAACTTGATTCAGTGAAAATAGCAGGCAGTAGAATATTAAATAAAGAGCCTAAGTTTATTTAAGTGATACAGTATAGAGGAGCTCCATGGCATTTTATGCAGGACTTCAAGAAATATGTTGTAAGCCAGAAGAAATCCGCTGTGTTAAAAACTCAATTGGTTGATATCTTGGACCTCTTTATTCGTCCTTTTTTAAAATTTGATTTTTGGACCACTTGGTACCATCTTTATACTCAGCTATTTAGGTCCTGTATTAGTTGCTTTGTATAAATGAAGCACAAAAAAAGGTGCTTATACAAAGTTAGCGAGAAATGACCATGCATTTGCTGATATTTTTGGTTTGGTATGCCTGTAGTTTTAAGGGATAGCATGTTGTGTTTATAATTTTGCACTTATTTTCAATAATTATTGATAATCTAATTTTTCCTTTACTTGTAGATAATTTGCAGATTTTTTTCAATGAGCATCCCTGCATAGAGTCTTCCTCTTAGGTACATATGCTCTGTCATTCACTCTTCATACACACATGCATGCACATACATGACAGGTTGCAGTTTTGATTTTGAGTTAAATTAATCATACTGTGCAAACATATCCTTATCTTTTATTTGACAAAGAGAACTTTACAATTGTAATGGCTCATTTTTTTGAGCATACTGTTCTTTTTTCATAAAAAGCTAAAGTTTTCAAGATTAATGACAATAGCATGCATTCATGTATTTTGCAGTTATAAAATCCAATGTAAAAGTAAAATCTTAGCTTTACTTGTTCCTTTATTTTACTGGTTTTTAAATGATTTACGTACATGGAAAGAGATAAGATTAATAATTTTTAAGCTTTCAGATTGTTACTATCTTATAAAGTTGCTTTATAGTCTTATATAAAATATACATATTTAGTATATATTTACCAAAGCATGAGTTACTATGATTTCTTCATGTTTAATTCTGGTCCACATTAATTGATTTGTATTACCCTTTAGTTTTATTTTTAAAAGTAATCTTCAGCAATTGTAGAACTAGTATGTTATATGTATTTTGTTAATGCTTCTAGGATAATAAATAGGATAATTTATAATAATCCTCACTTAAATATGAGGACAAAGTTTTTGTAGCAAAGTTTCCATTAGGAAAAGCAGCTTACAAAAGTAAGATGGTGAGGGAGAAATCATATAATAAAAAGGTAAAAACATGTATCAAACCTATTGCAGTTTTGTGCAATAAGCTATATCCACACTAAGAATCACGTAATGGCAAAGCCCTCTTACTGTAGACCTAGCCTCAGATGACTTCAAAAATTTAGTTAAAGCATATAATCTTCTAGGTTAGATGCTATATGATGATTTATAAAGTGAGTGGACTATAAGCACACAGGCATTTAAAGAAGCTTGCAATGAGGAGTGAGAATCTCATTTGAGATTCATTTGAGACTTTCAGAAGTTTCTACACTGCTTCATTTAAAGGCAGAGAATTAGAAAGAAAAAAGTCTTCTTGGCAATATTAATACTGTATTTTTAATCTATTGTTGCTTAAATTCAGGAAGTCTTTCTATCTTACCAGATAACTGATGGAAAATGACTGTGGAAAACCAGTGTAGAGAGAGTGATGAAACCTCTGTCTAGCCTAGGTCGTTTAGTGACAGGAGAACTATTGCAGAAGACTTTTGCAATATAATTTCTGAATATCCCTGAAGGGAGAGGAGGATATAATACTGAAGATTTTGTAGAGTAGCTCTCTTTTCTTTGTCCCTCATGCACCGCTATTTGTCTTCTCTTCCTTCGGAACCAGTTTATATTTTCTATGTAGATTCTTTAACGTTGCCTAAAAGCTGGCAAAATTGTAGCAGCAGAAATGAAATTAAAATATTAACAGGGCCTACTTCAACTGCAGAGTTGCTAAGCAAGTTTTGAGGTTTTGAAGTTGAGCTAAACTTTATAAGAAATCAGAAAGTAATGGCAAGAATTGATCTTTGTCATTTTGGAAACTCTTACGTAGAAATTTAAAATTTAAAATCTCATTTGATATCAGGACTACCTGGGAATCATGAGAGGCTACTTGCCAGGGGACCCTTGTTTTGTGAGGTGAGAATGTACCTTGATTCATTACTTTTATGAGGTTATATAGAAGGCTAATGGCTCAACTTTTGCTCCGAGTCCCTGCAGTTTTGGCTGAATACAGGATCAGTTTAGAAAGTCAAGTTGTTTCTCTGAATTATTTTTATGCTTTCACTTTAAAGTCATCACTGTATAAACAGATACAGCGCTGTTGCATAGAATTGATTCTCTATTCTGTTTCTGTTTGGTGAAAATTTCAGAGTACTTTCTAACAAAACCTGGGTTAGCCATATCTTTTGGGTCTGTGTATCCAGTGATTCAAATTCTTTTCATTTTGACAAGCTAGGTTCCTATCATTATAGGAAACTTTTCAGCTCGATGTTTGTCTTCACATTTCTCTTCTGTAATCGTGCAAGAACATTGATCCACTGCTCCACTGTATTCAGATATGCAGCAGATAGCAATCGTAGAAAAATATGCTTAGAGAAAACCTAATCTCTGTAAGTCTCAGCTCTCTTCCTTCCCCCACCCACTCCAAATGCCAGACAAAAATAAAATCACTGCACCACTCTGAATAGTACTATCCAGTTATGTATGTGAAGAAGAATCTTTGACTCTCCGATAGATGAAAGCAATGCCCTTAAGTGTATGATCTGATTACTGTCAGTGTGCTAGTGCACAGTTGCAAACATTGTGATTTTCCTGATGGCAGTACAGCCCTCTTTTTTCCCATGCCCTATGAAGAAGTAAAGCCGAAGGATTTATGATTTGATTCACAAGCTCCAAGGCCAGAGGTGTCACCAGACATCCTGTCTCTATTTTGTGTTCCAACTCACCAGAATTTTAGGTTTACAAAGTCTGAAACAGGAACTATGGCATGTGTTTTCTACTGGTTTTGAAGTATGTGAAGCAACCTTTTCTCTGTAACTATTGATAGTTAGACAGTAATTTATCCTTTTTCTCTAATTTTTGTCAAAAACAACAGTCATTTGATAAAGCAACAAGAGAAAAGATCACAGCACCAATATTGAAAGTTTCTTTGGAGAGAAATTAAGTTCAGCAAATTCAAGAATTTAACTACTGAATCCACTGCAGCATAATTTTTACATTTCTGTAAGTGTAGCTAAGAAAAACTATATAATGTCTGAGTAATGGCTTCAGCTTATTAATTATGCTTCAGTTTTAAGTTAAATTCTTCTTTGAGCAATTTTCCATATATTATACTGGAAATACTGAATAGTACTCTGGAGTGCTGACAGAGGTCTAAAAGTGCTCTAACTTCTCTGGCAGACTCATCCTATTTTGATCAATTAAATCTTTGATATGTTAAAGTTGTTATATTTCACTTTGCCTTGTCCAATGATAATTTTACTGAGAATTTTTACACTTATTAGCAATAAGCTTCCAAACAAAGACCTATTAGCAATGTTGTTAGCTACTGTAAAGAAAAAACTGTATTTTAATACTAAGTACCTAATAACTAATAAACACATTACGTCTAATTTTGTGGAAAGTCAAATGATAACTTGAGTGTTAGCATTTTTACCTAGCTGCATCAGATTATTCTTTCTTACCCTACCATTTTTGACCTTTTAGGAAAATACCTGTTTTAGGTCGTTGAATCATTGCATATTTTGAGCTAAATTACCTCAGTATCTGCTTTAGTATGTACAGATGTGAAGATGTGGATTGGCGCAAACATCTCTTAATCACAGCCATATAACAAGGAAGTGTTACCAAGATGGACCAGTGAAATGGGGATAGGATTTCTGAGGCACTTTTCAAATTGCATATGTGTTATTATTTAGGCTTAACTAATAGACTTACATGTGATCTATACTTTCTGAATTCTCCTGTAGTGATTTGAATACTTTTCTTTCACCCTGTGCCCAGTGATCTGTGACTATTTTCTTGGTTCTTGCTGCAGCCATCTAATCCTATATGAAAATAAGACTGGAATTACCACCTGAGGCTGTTCATTAAATAACCTAAGTAACTTTTGCCTCAGAAGTATGTATAAATCCTATAGTATAGGATCTTCCTGATAAAATGAGATATCTTATGCATGTAAACACTAAAATTTTGTGACCTATAATCACAGAATCACAGAATCGTTTAGGTTGGAAGGGACCTCTGGAGATCATCTAGTCCAACCTCCCTGCTCAAGCAGGGTCACCTAGAGCATGTTTCCCAGGATCACATCCTGGGAATGTTTGCTTTTTAATGTTTGCTTTTTGGGCTTTGCTAACTTAATTTTTGACAACTTTTACAACTCTTCCCTGTAATGTTATTGTGTGCCTTTTTTTAGGAAGAAAAAAAATCAAGACTAAGCTCTCTTGCACTTTCCATCCAAAGATGACTATGTGAAAATAGTCCCATTTCAAATCTCTTTAATTTTAGTTTTTAGTTTGTGATATTTAGCAAGAGTGAATTCTGGTCTTTTCTTTCTTGGTTAGTTACTTGACAGTTTTTGGAATCATAATATTGCTTAAGAGATAAGTAGCTTAAAACAGCCTCAAAAAGATTGGATATTAGGTCAGCACTCGTGAATTTGACTTTATCTCATGTAAAATCGGTGTAGAGAATTGGATCACTAGAGTGGCATGTTTGTAGTTACTTGGATTGTTGAAAAGATGAACTTCTGCATTCAATGATTAATCTATTTGTTTCTTGCTTAGATTTTGTGAATTGCAGTGACCAAGCATGATGATTTTAAGTGTGTGCAATGCTGTGAATCGATGTGTTGTAATGTGGGCCACAATGTTAGAGGTGCAAACAGGAATTTTGAGAATTCTATTTGCTCTTAATTTTTTCTAGATTTAAATGCTCTTAACATACTAAGTGGAATGCCCATGGAGATATCTCTTGCATTAAAGTTTACATTTGATTTGCAAAAAATCTATTGACTTTTTTATAACAGAGAATGGGGTTTCTTTAACGAAGCTCTGTTATTTTCAGAGTAAAAGGTTGTGTTTTGTTTTGTAACAGGCATAGTTCTGTTGTGTTTACATTTTGCAGTGTAAAGTACTAGCTATGTGGGAACGCTGGATGGCCAGATAATACAAGGATTAGCCAAATTTTTACAGGGTTATTAGCTTCTGAGTGTTTTTAAAACAACCTATTTAGGAGTTATTTCAAACCTATCATCATGTGAACTTTGTTTTCCTTTTGAATTATCAGTAGGCTTGATAGAAGCTCCCTTGCAGTAAATGTTGTTATTTCTAATAGTTTCTACATGTAACATATATACTTCATAGAGGAAAGTTGTCAGGCATGATTTCAAGCCGCATAAATCAGAACTTACATAAAAACAAAATACCTGTTTTGGTAAGTTCCTCTAATACTTGAATAAAGGTGTCTTGAAGCAAAAAAAGGGAGGTGTGCTGATATTATGTGCGTATGAAGTAAGACTTGATATCTTCTTGTTGGAACACCGAAAGAGAATGTGATTCCATATATCAAAGGCATGTCAATTAATAAGATATATGTGCCTTCAAAATCTTGTACAGTTAAGATATATTATTATTATTATTTCTCTATAAATCAGTTCAATGTTGAACAGATTGTTTTACTGGGTATATTTTTATTAGATTTTATATTTTTACTTTGAAGATTAAAATTTCAGTTATCTCTGCTTGCAAATGAAAAGACTCATTCAAACAGCTATATTTTTATTTCCTGAATTAACTAACACGGACAAGGTTGCCCTTCAGAGGGTTATAATGTAGTATTATGGTATTTTAATTATCAATTCTAGTTTCATTTAATAGTTTCTGTAACAAGTTCATAATTATCTTGCGTATAATCATTGGTTGATACACTTAACAGCCTATCTGTGATTCATTCTTTGCAATTACTCACCCTTTACAGCCTTGAGACGCAAAGAACTCCATGCTTTTCTTGTCAGTTATTCTTAAAGAAAGGTTGTACACATTCCAAGTTTTGCCATTCTACTCTGAGGGTGTCCTTGAATTCAGTTAGGAGAGGCATCTCCTAGGCTGTGTTTGGTGTTTAGTCTCTATATGACAATTTGGTATGTCAGCTTTCTCCTGGCTGTCTAAATTAATCCTTACAAATAACGAGCAGTTGGGTATTGCTCATGTGATAATGGGAAAAGTTATCTCCATGCCAGATAGACCCATAAAAAAGATATAATTGCTTTTCAGTTTAGACGGTTTGTTGAGGTAATAGATAATAACGAAGGCTTGAAAACATTAGCGATATGAGCTGTTTCATCCTGAGTTGCAGAAAGATTTTTTCAGCAAATAAACTCTTACCGTCTGATAGAAAACTGATCTTAATGCAGTCCATATTTACTTTTTAATAGAATATTGAACCAGTTTTTAGTGGACAGAGATTGACAATTGCTCTAATTCCCTATGGCTGAAAAAAAGACTCTAAGCTTTCTGTTTTGTTAAGTGTAATGTATATTCAGTAAAGTTGTAAATACAAATATACAATGTCAAAGTTATCCTATATTAAGCAATATATAACCATTAAAACCAGACAACTGTAGTTTAAATTTATGTGAAACAGCAAAACACTTTTTATTATATGACTGGTGCTTTTTATTCTTTTAATTCTAATACTTCCATGTTGAAGTGCAGTAAATTGCCAGATTCGACTTTCACCTGTTCTGTGGGGCCACTTTTCAAAGTATTTCTGAAATAAATTTACTCACCTGAACTTTTCTTGTTTGAATATATTTGGAAAAAAATCCAGATGTCACTTTGATTGGGGAAAGATATACTAAGAAATACGATATGTTACTTTTTGATGAAAAATGATGTGCTTTTTGTAACAATTTTGTGTATTGCCTTCCTTTTTCAGATGTAACAAATCAGTATGAATTACAAATGTATCAAAACAAGAATATTGCCAATCAAATCAAAAGACAATTATTTTTATAATTGTTTTAGATGAACTAGACTGATGGTTTAGTGTCAGTTCAAAATTAAGCAAACATTATTAGCAAATATATTTCATCTCCTTTCTTGTGGTAGCATCTTTTCTCACTGACGAGGTTTCTGAAGTAAAATAAAATACATTTTAGATCATCATGTTCTTAACCATCCTGCACAAAATATTGTCATTATCTCCTGCTTTGAAATTTTTCATTTGTGCTAATGTTAAGCTTGAGATATAGTTGAAATTAAATCTATACACTGTTTCGTTTTTTATAAAGTTCATGCGTTCTGCCTTTGTGGAAATCTGTATTTCAAACTTCATTGAATTTTTCTACCATCAAGGAAAGCTGACTATCAGTAGTCAACAGTAATTATCATGACAGCAATTGAAACCATATAATTTTCAGGTATTTCAGTGGGATATGTCTTAAGACTTTTTTTATTGGAAATTTCATATAGTTTTCCCCCTAATCTCCTCCCCCTAAAAGCGGGAAAAAAAAGAAAAAAAGATTATTCCCAGCTTCCCCTAAACAGTGTGGCTGATTGAGCTTGTTCTCATGTT
Source organism: Struthio camelus (assembly GCF_040807025.1). NCBI lineage: Eukaryota > Metazoa > Chordata > Aves > Struthioniformes > Struthionidae > Struthio > Struthio camelus. The sequence goes on along the minus strand of NC_090946.1, from coordinate 51,559,755 downwards.
AGGTGTAGCCAAATTGTTTCTGATCAGTTTAGAAGTATGCACGTGGTCATTAAAAAATCTCTTTCTGGGCCCTCATGTTAAAAACAGGTATCAATTTTCTTATGTGGTCATGTGTTAATGTATTTCTTAAAGCTAGTTTATTTCCCATTCCTTATAGTCTTTTTTTTTCTTTCTTTTTAATACCTTATAAAACATTTCTTCATTGTGTATGGCTCTTGTGCACAGGTCTTCTGTGATTTTCTTTATGGTGGTACATTATTCACTTTTTTGGTGATTTATGCAAGTTAGACTATTCCTGTATAGAAGTTGCTTGTGTTGTCTTTAGCACATGTAGACATCTAAGGTCTGAATTTGTCCCTGGTAGCAGAGCAGCCATGATATGAAACATGGTCAGTTAGACAGTGAGGATTTCTGCTACTGGGGCTGTATTTCTAGCATTACATGAACTGTATGCTCCAGGATGTCTACATGAACTACAGCCTCAGTAATGAGTTCAGCTAGCTATACTGTAGAGTAGCATTTATTGTTTTATTCTGCATATTCTATAAGGAAAACAGTATGCAAAATTTAGTGGAGTTCTGATTTGTGATCTTTTTACAGATCTTTTTCATTTTCAGTCTAACTCTGAACTTCATAGTGATGCGGTGCTTTTTCTGGAGACGCTTTACAAAACAGTTACTATTTTACTGATGGGTGTTTAGGCTTACTTTTTAAAAAAAAAAAAAAGTTATTCGGGCAGCAGAGGAGGAATGTATTACCAGGTTCTTACTTAGACAAGGGGTACTAATCAGGCTTTAAAGGTCTCATTATTGCAGTCAAGACACTCTATATCAAGTAATTGAGATTTGGAGCTGGGCAGCATCCCCATTTATGAGTTTCATTGCCTCAGTTACATTTTGTTTTATTCTCTGACTTCAATATGCATTGTGGGTGATTGCATGCTCTACCCTACCCTCTGGAATATGCTATGAAGTATAATCTTGTTCTATGCTAAAACAGAAAGTGGAAGCTTTGTAGTCTAAAAGTGAATAGGAATAATAAATATTATAAATTTCAGGTTTATGTAAGCATGTGATATATATTTCGTAGTTGCATAGAAGTTCTTGATTTTTATTATTGGAATAGCTTTTGAAATGGAATGCCAGCCCTTTTTACTATGAAAAGCAACTGCATGTCCTAGTAGAACAAAAAGGCAGCATTTGATGTAGCTTCGGTTTTGAATTGGATATCTCATTTGCCAGTAGTTAGAATTTACTATTGTAGGAAAAAAAAAAAAAAAAGGATGTTAGTGTTTGCTTTTCTCCAGATGTCATCAATATATGCATAGTGATAAAAACACAAAAAAAAAATATAATCACTGGTTGATGGAACAGAAGAACACAATGCAAAGTACTATTAATCAAGGAAAATTGTTATTAATACATCTTTAAAACCACATTTTTGTAATAGTATTATAAATCTAGTTCCACATCACGTATTTTAAATGAGGATCACAGAATCACAGAATGGTTGAGGTTAGAAGGGACCTCTGGAGATCATCTAGTCCAACCTCCCTGCTCAAGCAGCGTCCTCTAGAGCATATTTCCCAGGATCACATCCGGACAGGTTTTGAATGTCTCCAGCGAAGGAGACCCCACCACCTCTCTGGGCAACCTGTTCCAATGCTCTGTCACCCTCACAGTCAAGAAGTTTTTCCTCATGTTCAGACGGAACTTCCTGTGGTTCAGTTTTGGCCCGTTGCCTCTTGTCCTGCCACTGGGCACCACGGAGAAGAGACTGGCCTCATCCTCTTGACACCCCCCCCCGCCCCCCTTCAGGTACTTGTACACGTTGATGAGATCGCCTCTCAGTCTTCTCTTCTCCAGGCTGAACAGGCCCAGTTCTCTCAGCCTTTCTTCATAGGAGAAAGGCTGATCAGGCTTCTCCTTTCATAGGAGAAAGGCTGATCAGGCTGATGCGTGATCACATTAGAGTGGTAAAGTAAAAGCTATGTTTTAAATAAATTACTGTCATGTCATAGGGTCTACTGTCTAAGGCAGGTTACAAATGGAGATGCTGGCTCTGTCTTGGACACTGGAAGAATAACAGTTGCTTTTTGTAAAATTTTATTTTATTTCTTTCAAAATACTGTAATAGATGTTTGAATACTTAAGTGTACTGAATAAGTTTCTACTATTTAACTAAAGCTGATATCTTAATCAAATTATCTAATTTTTTTAGTTAATTGTCCAATTTAGACAATTTAGTTGTCCAGTTAAATTTAATTGTCTAATTTAGACAATTTAGGTAAAAAATTTGCTGAAAGACCTTTCCAAAGGCATATGAAATTGTGTGAGTGTGTGTGTATTTATGAGTAGGTGTTCCTTTGAAAATTTCATGCTTTTAAATAATTTCCCAATAGCATTTCCAAAATTTTAAACTGACTTTAGGTGAATAAAGTGAAACATTTTCTATTCAGTTAATTTTAATTATTAAGAATGTAATTGTTACAAATAAGTCCACAATAATTTGTCTCCCCTTTTCTGTTTTACATTCACCTGTATAAGAGCAGCCAGACTATACAATTTGAAATGTACATAGACATTATCTTCTATTTTATTCTGTTTTGGTTTTAGTAGTCGAGAAACAAGAAATACTGCACAATTATTCTGATTTATCACAGAAGAAGCAGCAGACATGAAAAGAAAATCAGTATAATTAAGAAATTATTTAAAATATACTTCTCTCTCTTATACTGAGTTGTACTTCCTGTAAAAAAAAAAAAAAATTCAAGTGATTACCCTTGAGCTGCCACTGCTGCTCGACTGTGGATGATATTTGCATTCTCTTCTTTACTAAATTTCAGTAAAGCAATCTTAGTGTAGTGCTCATGTAAGTAAGTGAACTGAATTGTGACTTCAGGAGTACCAGTGTATATGCTGCCAATTCTGATTAGATTAATTAGTAGTAAATTCATATACTTGAACATTTGCATAGTTTTAAAAAATGACAGTGTTACATACAAGGTCCTGCTACTTCTTCCTTTCAGGCTCTTAATCTGATACCTTGCTTCTGTTCTTTATCAACAGTGAGGTCTTCTTTTAACTTTTTTAGGTGTATTCAATTCTTAGTATGAATTTTCAAATTTTTTAAAAATTCCCATTATTGATATCTACCCGTTACTAAAGGAGCACTTCAGTAAGAGTGCTACTGTGAAGGTCACCTCAGGTCTAAGAAGGATTTCAGTTGCTTGTTTTGTGCAAAAATCCTTTTTAATGTGCAGCTTATTTTCCCCCTTCTCATTGCTGTAAATACTGTATACTGGAGTTGAAACATCCCCAAAGTCTTCCTTAAACTGAGAGGTTTTAGGAAAGAAATATGAAAGGAGTATAGACTATATATCTTTGCTACTCTTCAAATATTTCTCTTCATTTTAGATAAAGTACTGAAGAGACTAGCAGTAATCTGTTTTCAAATACTGGGTGCCAGTTATAAGAATAATGAAATGTTCATTTCTGCAAAACCATGTTTAGTACGGGAAAATGAAATCAAGATTCCTCTTTTAAATATCTTAGATTTCACACTCATACTGTAGTATATTATAAAATATTTCATATTGTGAAGGTCTATGATAAGGTGCAGGATATAGCCTGTAAACCACATCATTCATCTATAAAACTGGCAAATGCTGGAATATACAGAAACTGATATAGATATAATCAGAATGAGCTGTACATTTTTTTTTGTTTTTAAAGTAAGGGAGTAGAATCTTTTAAAATTTTCCGTTTGTAATAGTTATGGAAGTTGTCTTCTAATGAACAGAACTTCAGTCTCTTGTAAAATATTGGAATGGATATTAAAACATTATAATTAATAGCAGGAATTTTTCTTTATTTGTGGCTATTCCTAGAAGAAAAGTCATAGAAAAAGTTAAAGATAAGGTTAGTTGTATTACTGCAAAAGACTATAAATTGATGCTGTTCTTTTTCTTTACAATCTAATGTGTTCATTGGAGCAACAGGTGCAGTTGCTGTACAGAAATATCTTTCTGATTATATTAGATCATATCACTTCTATTGAGAATAGATACAGAAGTATCCAAATGTGTTTTATTCCTTACTGTTTAATAAATGGGGGAAATATTAGTATAGTGTCCTGTGTTTTTATTCAGATATATACTTGAGGCACTGAAAGATTTGCATTACTCAATACTTTCACCTCAAATTTATATTCCTTTTAGTGTTAAGGAAAAAATGAGAGAAAAATGTTGCACTTTCAAATGTTTATTGTTTTTTTCCCTAAATTCTTCAGTACTGTCAAATTTGTCCGAGGAGATTGCATTAAATTGTCTGAAACAAGTTTAAATAAAACATTTTGATTTTTTAATATATATACTTATTATTGTTTTAGTGAGAAACTGCTTTGACACAACACTTAGATTAGGGGGTTGCATTTTATGATATATATGAAGATTAAGCTATGATGTTTGCAGAATTAGGAAGACAATCCAGTCAGAATAGAAAGCCAGACAAGCTAACTAGGCATCAATTCCCTCCTTTTAAATGGAATACAATTGTGCAGAAAAAATACTAGGAATACACTTTTTAAAAATTTGAAGAAAAAATAGAGATATGAACATTTCTACATTAAGCTTGAGTATTATGTATATCTTACGGATTTATAGAACACCTAACCTAATGTAAAGGATGAATCAAACGACGCAGCTCATGGTTATAGTAATAATTGTTACATTTTTATTGTGAGTATAGAGAAAGCACTGGTAGTAATACTGAGCTGATGCTACTTTTTTTTGCCAAGAGAACGGATATTTTTCTTCAAAAAAAAAAAAAAAAGAACAAAACCTTTATTCAGCTGATTTACTGAACTGTAGAAGAGTATATACATATATATATGTGCATTCAAGTATGGATAGTATATAGATAGTATAAAGGATTATGCATGTGCCATCATACATAGATGTACATGTAAATGTACATGTTATTGTAACTGTTGAGAAGACCGTTGTTTGTGCTGTCAACAACATAATTGTCCAAAAGCTGTTGTCGGAAGCCAAGAAATCCCTAACCTGAAGAATTTGAGCTATTTCTTTAAGTACAGCCCTCTAAGTAGTTTCATTTTCCTAAGTGTTTCGCTAAAAGTAAGTGAAGTCATATTTTTTATCAGTCTCCTTGCTATATGAATTATTAAGAATTTTCTGAATGTTTACCTTGTTTCCTGATTAGCTGAATTTATATTGCAGTTATGGCAATAGCTTTTTTGTATGGGTTCAATGCTTGGACACTTGTCATCTCTTTCAAAGTTTCAGAATTTGAAGAAACATCTGATAAAGCTACTCCCTGCATATCTGAAAAGAAGACAGAGCAAACACAAATGTACATATAGGTGTAAAAGTTTAGAACTCACTATTAAACAAGATCTTTCTTCTGGTATTTAATTCTTCTTGCATTGTTTTCATGGAGGATGTGGATTTGTTATACTCTAAAATACAGCTTGTGCTTTAATGTTAAGCCTACTTAGAATCTGTCTGGTGCTGAGAAGAAAATAATGATTTTAATGCACTATATCTTATAAATTGCTACCCTAAAAGATTTGTTGCTGTTCATATAGTAAACATTAGTATACATTACTTTTCTTCATTAGCCAAAGATCTTAATTTTCATCAAGAAAATCTTAATATACTTTCCTCAGGAATGATTCTGGAATTATTCTTAAGAATAGATATTACATAAAACAAACTAAACAAAAGCCCTTCTAGCAAATCAAAGATTCTAAAGCAGGTAGTTAAATCTGTAGTTATACCTGTGAGTGTAGAAGTTCCTTAGGATAAGTGTAGTATTTAATTATTGCATAAAATTCAAGAGAACAGATACAAATTCAAAATAGTTGGAATTTCTGTTTCCCAGTTTTATCAAGAATATTTATAAGACTTCTGCCTTTAAGGGATTTCCCTGCATTGTGGAATTTAATTTTACCTTTAAGTACTCTCATAGCAGCTCTGTTTGAGCTTTTATTTTAATTTATTTTCTTTTAATACATTAATCATCTACACCACATTTCTAGTGGTCGTGCAATTAATTAGTAGGGTAAATAGATTGGGGGCCTTTGTGTGTTGTTCAAATAGTTCAAGAATGGAGTGGAAGTTCAAGGATATACATTTCTCTTTAGCAAGAATATTGTAGATATCCTGGTTGACACCGGAAGTCTCATGTTTTTCAGAGGACAACTGAAGACAGCATTAGTGTTTCTGTGGTGTTGGACCAGTTTTCAAAGTGAGCTGTGAAGGATATTAATCCGTACATTCTGAAAAAACGGAGCTTGTTTGGACTTCAGAGAATTGGTGCAAATCTGGTGTACTTGTTAGAGAAGAGAGTGTATGAGGGCCTTATAGTTATTACGTAGGCAGAACAAACAGATACTTTAGTTTCAGAAATCTGCAGAGCAGTGACATGGCATTCCATTCAATTTTTTACCAGATATCACAGACTGGAAATGTGAGCTTTGGCTGATGCTGCTGGGAAGGAGAGTGCGGCAGGCAGCTGTAATTCCCATCCTGTAAAGGTACTGATACTTAAAGTCTCTGTAGTCCAAATTGGTACACAAAAGTCCTAAAATGTTGAATTTGGACCTCAGTTCTATTTTCAGAGTTCATTTTCTGCCTACCGTTCCTAGATATTCTTTGGATACATTTTAAAGTTTTTTTACTTTTTAGATAAAGGAGGAGAAAATTTGGAGTTGTTTGCAGGTTTTCTGAAACGCTATCAAATAACAAGCAGACATCCTGTACAGAATGCAGTGCTAGTGTTTTCCTAGGGTTTGATTTGGACAGCAGATTTCTGAAGTCAGTGATATCCATTTGATTAAATTAGGCCAGAATATTATTCTAAGTAATTTTAAGGTTGGTTGCTCCAAAAGCAAGTAATTTTCCCCATTGATTTTCTGACTCAGAAAACAGCTTAGTTTTGAATCTCACTTGTTCTTTAAAAAAAAAAAAATCTGGTTGTGGAGTGATCCTTAACAGTGTGATGTTGCTGAAAGGTCTTTAAATGCAGGGCCAACTTCAGACAGTTGCTCTAGGGCATTCATTGATAATGTCTTGGTAGCATCAGGTTTGTCTGCAACACTAACAAATACTGTTACAACAAGGGAGAAACATAGCAAAAAGTAAGTTTATTTGTGGAATACAATTTCTTTTTTGGGTATGTTCTTAAAGAATCATAAAACCTAGAGAGTTTTTGAAGAATAACATGACTCCATCTACTGTAAAACCCATTCCGTTTTATATATTTTCAGGGAGTGTGGAGTGGCACAGGAAGGAAATGGCATATCGCCGGAAAGTTGCTCTAATTCAGCACAGGATCCTTGTGAGAAATTCCTTCTAATATTACATCATCCTATTCTGGTTTTCGAAGTGTGAAGTCTAATTTCTTCATTTTATGCCACTTTTGCTCATATCAGCAACCGCATTAAAATAAATTCAGCAGGGTAAATAGGCTTTGATCACCGTTTATGACTGCTGTTAGCAGCATACATCTGCTAATGTGGCAATTTCTAGTACTATATGTTTTGTCATACTGGGTTATGTGAGGGTTTATAGATTCAGTAACAAAATGTATTTCTCCTCTTTGATAATGTTTTAGTTTGTTGTTTTTTAATGTTAAATTTCACTGACGAACATGAGATTAGACAAATAAAAATAAATGCCAAAATTTTCCACTCCAGTATATGTCTCTGGCAATAATCTAAATGGCAGATGAACCACTTCAGTACATAAAAATGATGCTACTCTAGAAACAAGGAAAGGAGTGAAAAAAAGATAATTCAATAGTAAAAGTCATTTAACATGACTTTTTGTATGGAAAGAATTTTTCTTTGATTCCATTTTGTTTTGCTGGAGCTTATTAGCTTTGTCTAATTTACAGTTACTTATCAAGTCTTATTTGCAGCTGGAGAGAAAGTACTTTTTCTTTTCTTCCCCCCCCCCCCGTTCTGTAATGTCAAAAGAGAGCCTGAAAGGTGTTTTGGTGGTTTTTTTATTTTTTATTTTTTAAATAGGTATGCATTTAACGTCAGCAGAAACATGTAATAAAGCATATATTTATTGGGTGTAGTAGCAATGTAAAAGTACCCAAAGAGTGGGAAATGACTAAGATTAGCTTATCATCATTAAAGATTTAGAATTATGCCTAATTTCAAGAATAATTTTTAATCAAAGTTAACTGTTTTATACTGCTATTTCTTTTTAAGACATTTGGCATTTGTAGAGGATTCGGTAATTAAGATGAGCATGAAAAATTAAGAGCAACTTTTTTAACAGTTTGTTGAGCTCTATCTATTGATTTACAAATGTAATGACAAAAGATGTCTGTGCATTTTATTTTTTCTCATATATGTAATACTCTGAAATAAAATGTTTTTTCTATATATTATATTGTATTTGGCTAATGTAAGCCTGTATTTTTCTGCATTTTTAATGCATTTAGTACAAAGCAGTCTTGTATACCTGAATACACCATGTATGCCAACACTGAGTTGATCTTCTCTTCGTCTTTCTTGAAGCTCATCCATTCCAGCTTTTGTTCTATTAGTGATTTCTCCTTGTTAAAACTGTGTGATTGCCCTGCTTCTTATCCTCTTTCTTTCTCTGTTCTTACCCCTGAACCACATACATACACAATTTGTTCACATTCATTTCAGTTATTTAGTTGGTGTAAAGCTCTTTAGTTATGATCAGCTACAAGAAACTGTAATCCATTTGTGACTTTGTCTTCAAATAGCTCATCTTGTATTATTTGGTAGATTGCCTGCCACCATCTCATTTCAGTCCGTTGCCAGAGATCTGCTTCCTGAAATTCTTTATTTTCTTGATTTAAGTGATCTTATCCATGGATTTGATCAGGATTGTGTTTTGTTTTTTGTAATGATTCTCATATCTAGTTTTCCTGTATCTGGTTCTTAGGACACCATGTCTTGACTGTGCTTCTTATAGATATTCTACTTGGAACTTGAATAAATAAGGTTGAAGCTGATCTCAGTGTTCTGCACAGACACTTCCTTTTTACCCATTTCTGGTTACTGTGGATAACATCTGGGTGCGAACTTGCATAACCTGTCTCTGAAATCTCAAATTGCACGTGCCTCAACCTTGCTGTTTGCAAAACCTTCAAATGCTTGTTCTTCTTTACAGGTTGCCAGAGCTTATTCAGGCCCTTATCTTTTGTTTCTTCAAAAAGTTACTTAAAAATCATTTGACTAAGATCTTTCTTTGATCACACCACTTCAGTTTCATTGCTTTATAATTCTGTATCATGTCAAATGCAAAATTTTCATCCTGATCATCAGAGTTTTCTGTATTTCAGCTCCTTTTCTTAGAAAGAATTTTACTGGGTTAGACTTTGTTAGGAATGATAACTGTTCCAAGCTATGTATGATCTTTTGTGTTCATTCCTACACAAAGTTAGTTCTTCTTAAAAGCATTGGAGCTACTTTTTATTCTTTTCCAAAGCCATTCATAAAAGCTGTCTTGATTGTGAAGCTGTAAGTGCTGAACGTTATAGCTGGACAGATGCTGTACCTTAAATTGAATTAATATCACTTTCCTTTTCACTGTTTTATGAAAGAAAAATACACAAAAATGAAAACAAAATGAAATTAAAATATCTAAATAATTTATTTCATTAAGAATATGTGCACACTTTTGCTCTAAAGACTGATTCATTTATCCTGCTGTGTAAACCACCTTACTCTGTATTCTCTCTATTAGAGTATAGGTCAAAATGTTTCCATTTAGTATCTGCTGCCATGAGATTTAGTTGTGAGGAAAATGAGAGGGAAGAGGAAAGAAGAATCTTGAAATGAATGTGAGCAACTAATTATATTTTAATGTATTACCCTTTTTTCATCCAAATTAGGCTAAATAAATAAACTTCTTAAACTCATCAGTAAAACTGAAGGATGAAATTGTCGAAGTAAAGAATTACTTTTTTTGCTGTTATTTTGAAAGATGCAGCATTTTTGTCCTGCTACTCCAGTTATGTGAATGATTCAGTAGTAAAGATTATTTGTTCTTTGTTCCTTAAATATCTTACTGTACTGTGGTTATGTAACAGAATGTTTAACTGCATAGAAAACAGATGATACTTTAATACTATCTTTCTTTTCCTACTAAGGTATTACCACATACAAGAAATGTGCAACTCTTGAAATCTGTGCTATGTGGACTTCAGTTCTGTGCGCTAGTAACCACCATGTAATTAAACTGGAAAAATGGCTATTTTAGCACATCTAAAATCAAAACCATACTCTCTCCTATAATAAATGAAAACTACCTCAAGTTTGAGTGTTAATTTATGCTAAGAATTAAGGTACTTTTTAATCTCTTAAGTAAAATATTTTCAGCACAGAATACTTCTGCATCTGAATGTCAGATACCTACAAATAGCTAGTGTTCTAAATTTTTCTTACTATAACCTTGTTATTTAGAATATATTTCTAGAAATATACAAACTTTTCAGTTTTCATAATGTTAAAGGAACTGATGTAATGTATGGTAACCTTTTTTTACTTGTGCTATCCGGCTTATAATAGTTATTTTATGCTGATTTAATGTCTTCCTTGAGAACACTTTCAAGGACATCTTTGATTAGATTGATCAAACTTAATGAATATGTATATGTATTAAACTAAATTGTAGGCTGCATTTAAAAATAAACTCTCCTGTGTATGATATTATGGTAAGTTACAGTGAAGGAATGGGGCCATTCTAAATGTGAGATTCAAGTAACCTTAGCATAAATCTATTTAAAAAAATTATAAACATAAAGCACACAATTCAGAGACTAAATCTTTCCTTCTGAAAATTTTTAAAATTAACAGAGGAATACTTTTTCTGTTGCTTTTTCTTTCTTTCAGCTCTACTTAAATTCTCCATATCATTAACATGTGAACTTAATGAGTCTGTCTCTCTACTGTCAGCTTGTTGATATTAATTTAGAGTATTTTTTTTTTTAATTCAGTATTTTTCTCTGTGGAACGTATACATGGAAATGTCTTAGAGGGAATATTCTGCTTTTAGATAGTACCTCAGTAACTTTTCTAACAGTCTGTATGGTACAGTGCTGTAAAAAATGCTAATCATATGTGTTTAAATGACAATAATTGCAGTTCAGCTGATGCAGCTCTTCTGCCTTTTTAATGCCTTTGTTCATCCTACTTCAAAGTACTTGGTACTTGAAGTACTAATGCAGCACTATACTGACAGGTGACATTGTGAAATTACTTTATCAAATTTCTGTAGAGGCTCTGTTTTTGAAGTTTTGCTTTTTACCTGTTGTTCCTGAAAACCAAGCTTTTTTTTTTTTTTTTTTTTTTTTAAGGAGCAATCATAAGAAATAAATAGGTCCCTAGCCCAAATGAAGGCTTATTACACAAATTGTGGATTGATTAATTATGAAATATAATTTTTAACAAATTCTGCTATGATTAATATTTCTCCAATTTTTAGTAAGGTGTAACTTAGTGATATTTATTAAGCTTATCTATTCAAATTGGACAGACTAAAATAGTCTCTCAGCTGTGTTATTTCTTCAAGACTAACAAATTAGAGTGTTAAAAATTTTAGTTATTAAATCACTTGTTTAAGATTCAAAGCACAGAAAGAAATCAGACTTGTTTTGTGGAGATTAATTTTTACATTATTACTTTCCAGAGTAAAGCCTCACTGTAAGTCTAGTTTAAGCAGACAATAAAGTTTGAAATAGAAAATGAGATTGCCAGTTGAGCCAGAGCAATTCCATAGCTATGAAATAGTGTGATACATAAAAATGATGAATACTGATAATTTCTTCCAGTAATAGAGCATTATTTTATGAAATATCTTCTAAGCATTCTTAATTTACACTTTAATTAAAATATATAAATATTGATTGCGATTTGTGAAGCTAGCTTCACTTCTATGTCAAATTATTGCAAAAGTGATATGTAAACAGGATGTGAAAATGTGTTTCACTCAAATATTGAACCAAGATTTTTACAATAAACATTCATGAAATAACAGAAAGGATAATAATGTTAAAGTTTACTTCATCTTCCTGTTCAAATCTAAATGACAAAACATTCAAGCAGTGGAAAAAAATGCTCATTCTATAGCAGGCAGTGGACGTGCTTGCTAAGATTATGGAGTTTATTGATTCCTTTTTGTAGTTAAGTTAATCAGCACAGCAGGACCGTAAAGAATGAACCAACATGTCCCAAAGAAACATGCACGTGTCTGTGTGTCTTAAAGAGAAAATGAATTGGCAAAGAAATCTGTTGAGTCCAGGAAAATGCTCTTGGAGGAGTTTGTTTCATCTGGTTTATTGTTTTCAGCAGAGAATTCCAACCTAAAATAAACTGCCTGATAATAAATGTACAATAATTGCTAATGTAAAACAGTCAGATATTTTTATCATTATGTAACACTGGACAGATGGATTTTTGTAAAGAAGACGAAAACTAACAAAAAAAATAGCCATGACCTATTAGGTACAGAAAATATAAAATCATGTATCTACTAACTTTCTACAAAATACTGTAAATTATCTCAAAGATATTTTAAACCATGAATTCCACTAGGAATTGCTATCTTTTATCATTATTTCCATGCAAAGTTTGAACAAACTTTGTTAACTTCAAAATGAAAATGTTACTATAGAATGTACTCTAATAGATTTGAAAAATATTATTTCATTCTGGTTTTGAACTTTGGTATATCTGTAGTTGTATATGTAATAAAATACTTTAAATGTTGTTATTAGCAGTCACTTTACACAAATTAGTTTTGTGCAAATATTCTTTTTTTTTGTTGTAACACTCAATTTTTCTTTCAAAGCCAGTGTATTAGATGTAACCATTACTTAATCTAAATTCCGTGTAAGTTTTATTATTTATTATTTTGTTTACAGACTATATCCGAACGTATATCTATCTTCCAGAACATTCCTATTACTTTCATATGTTTAACATTTTAGTTATTGAACAGGATATTTATCAAGTTCAGAAGCCTCTATATATACTTAATTTTAGCTAACCTTTAACAGTTAGTGTATTATGTTTTATGTGCTGGCATTTTGCATAAATATCATTACCGCAGCTTGCCTGCTTAAATTTAATTTTTTAAATTGTGTTCATTGTTTTGTTGGCAATACAGCCTTTTTATTTCATGATATATTAAGCTGATAAAATATCTTGCATTTTGAAATATGATGACATAGGTTGAACTTCCTTGAAGTGCAGGGTAGCTTCATGATAGTCAAAAATCCTTGTTGGACGACTGAAAAGAAAATAACCTGTTAAGTGGAATGGCACTTTGATTCTCTGTATGCATACTTTACATTCTTTCTCTTCTATCAAGATATATCTTGATTCCTAAATTTTATCTTCTTGCGTAATGACTTAGAAGGCATATCTGTCCTGATGAGTTTTGCAATGACCTTGTACTGATTAATGAAATCTGAAGTTCTGAATAATTATACTATAAATTACACTTCATATGTTGAATTATGTTTTTAACACAAAGTCTGTCAATGTGTAAAATACCAATGGTGTTTCCATAATAGCTTACTTAGGCTGTCTAATGATTTCTGCTTTCCTAAGCCATAGTTGAGGAAAAACCTCCATGTTCAGGAAGAACACTACTGCCATGTGCTTAACTTGAACATCTGTATTTCACATACGAAATAAAGGTGAATATGTATACAGACTGCGTTCTCCTGAAATGTGTGATCAAGGCCGTCTGCATTACTATGAGTTTTTGTAGATTTTCAGCCTCAGAAGTACACCCATTACATGCCCTTTTGTGAAAATGGGGAATGTGCACAAAGGTGACAAACTGTATTTAGTAATGAGCACTCCCCGAAGAGGAACCACCCCACCCGCCTCTGGTTTGTTTTGAACTTTACTCTGTCAAGCTTCTGGTTGTATTAGAAGAGTAAGTGAATCAGTCCCTTTCTGCTCTTTCCCATGCCTTCATGACTTTACAGGCATCTGATATTTAGCTCAAGTAATCTCTTTTCTAGCTTTTGAGGAGTGTAAGCTTACATTCACACTTTTATTATAAAAGCCAGCCTTTAACTGTCCTTTCTGGTCTTTTCTGAATCCTTTCCAGTTCTAATGCATCCTTCAGAAACAAAGGCACTAGAGCTGAGTACAGTTCTTAACATGCAAGCACACATTTAGTGTCATCATATACAGTGTCATGAGATGTTTTGTGTTTTACATTCCTGTCTTAATAATTCCTAATACTTGATTTTCTCTTTGGCTGTTAACGCTGAGCCAACACTTTTATGGAAATATCTATCATAATCCATAATTTTGCTCCTGAATGAGGGAAATAGTGATCAGCTCTGAGTCCATAAGTTTACATGTGAAGTTTGATTTTTCTCCTTCGTACGTCATGTTTGTTGATATAGGGGTTTTGGGGTTTTTTTTTGTTTTTTTTTTTATGCACTCAGTCGTGAGGCCCTTCTGTGGGTCTTCACTGTGACATGCGTCTTTGTCGGGCGACTAGCACTCTTCAGCAAAGTCAGTCAGCTCCCCTTTGCCAGATCCCTCCACATATCCCTGTAGAAAACTGAAGTGATCCATCTCCATTTTGAGAATGGACAGTTTAGTCCTGCCTTCTCTTTCTTGTCTTTTAATTCATTATTTTGCCCTCTAAGGACTTTTCCTTTTATTCTGTAGTGGTTTTATTTCCTTATAAGCCTTAAGGGACACAGCTGAAAACCTTTTGGAAAGGAGGCTCTCAGTGAGAGAATAGAATTGAAATTCTGTGAGAGAATTTAGAATTGAAACATACCCTTTCAAATTCTCTGTCATAGAACGTTTCAGAATTTTTTCTTTAACCTACCATTTCACTGAATCATTGATTCTTTAAATTTTAATTCACTAGCTCATTAGAAAAGGAATTCAGAATATGTATTTGGAACTGTATGCTATATTCTCTGTGCCATTTACATTATGGTAGAATTTTTGTGTTTTAATCTATGATCGGTGCATTACTATTACATAGTATAAAAAGCCAGAAACAGCTCACACTTTAGTGTCTCTTATAAAATTCTTACCTTCTTACTACTCCAGTGCAGACTCTATTCAAATCTGACAAATTTTCAGGATGGTTCCTCATAGTACCTGTACAGTAATCTTGCAGACTTTCCTAGAATAATTCCTGTAAGGATTATATTTCTTTTTCCAATCTCATATTTCCTGGTAGTTCTGCCAATTATAAATTCTATGAAAATTACCTAAAAGGCAATATAGACAATATAGTACTGAATCATTTCAAAGTAAAATTAGACAGATAGGTTACCTTTTCAATCTCAGGAAAGTGCAGAAACGCTCCTGAAGTTTATATCATAAACTTTTAAAAGGAAGGTTTTCTTTTTCCTATTATTTTACTCATAAGGGTAAATATTTTGTATAGTATCCACTATAGTATAATGACTTTTAAAAAAACTTTTTTAATACCCTATAAAACAATTATTGTTATATTGCTATTTTTATATAAAATTATACCATTGTTGTTATTTCTTCTTCATCATTTGTATAATTATTTATTAAGAGATATTAATTAGAAAACTTACTTGGCTTATAGACCTAGTATTTTTTATAGCTTTTTATTATGGTACTATGTCTGTAGCTTTTTAAAACTATGCATCTAAAACCTTTTAAAGTCTTTTTTTATTTTTCTTGACCTTTACTTTTGCAGAATTGTCTATAAGATGGAGGTACAAGAATTAAACTTAGTATTTAGGTGGTTCTATATTTTTTAGCATATAATAATATCCTTCTTTCAAGGAATTTTCCTAACATACATCTGCCATATCAACATACATTTCTTTAAATGGTATTTGTGCATTGAAGAAATATTTCATTGCCTGGATTGTACTGGCAACCAAGTTTGCTTCCAGAAAAGTTGCAGTTGATTTATAATCTGTAATTGCTTTAAGAGTAGTTCCTATTCTGTGCATAACCCTGCACTTGTTTACTCTGAGTTTCCTCTTTGCCATCTAGTTAATTACCTTTGTATTGATACAAGTGTTCTTCTTTACAGCGCTCATCTAAAAGGACTAGCAGATGTTAAAACATTTGAAAGTTATTCCTGGATAATTTTCAATACTATATTTACACAACTGAAAAAGGAAGATTGATAGCCTGGGTGCTTAATAACAGTGTATGTCACTTTGGCACAGCTGTACATTTGTATCCAAATACCATCAGAGAGAACTTTGCACTGCAGATGAGGGAGAAGTTTTATCAAAATACGGCAGCGAAGACTGCAGCATTACATTACACTTTCCCATTAGAAAATGTGATTTTAGTCTCTTTCGGGATGATGATGCAACAAAAACTAAATCCTTGTGCAGATAAAATTAAAAACAAACTCTAAAGAAAACTATACGGAATAAGATCATAGAGTAATTCAGGTTGGAAGGGATCTCAGAGGGTCACTAGCCCAACTTCCTACTTCAAGTAGGACTTTTATATTGCACAGCTTCTCTGGGTGAACTGTTACACTGCATCACAGTCATCGTTGTGAAAAAGTTTTTCCTTATATCTGGTCAGAACTACTGTTGTTTCAATGCATGTTCACTGTCTCTTGTCCAGCCAGCATGCACCACTGTAAAGAGTCTGGCAGTCTTACTGATAACCTAGCACCTAGAGGGGGCTATCAGCTGCCTCTTCTGCAGGCTGAACGAACGAACGTAGTTCCCTCAGCTTCTCTTCGTAGGGCAAGTGTACCAACCTTGGTGACGCTCCACAGAACTCACTCCAGTTTAGAAACATTTTTGTTGTGTTGGAGGGCCTAAATCTGGGCCCAGTACTCTAAATATGGTCTAACAACTGATGAGAATAGAGACAGAGAGATAATCGCTTTCTTCAATCTGCTGACTGTAGCTACACACCTCTGCATTAGTCAATATGATTCAACAGAAATAAAAGGGCATAGATTAAGCCCAGTGTGTAGAGGACATTGAAACATTTTGATAGAAAGTAAATCTGAATTAATTTTACTGCTCTAATACTTAAAAATTACAGAATCAGATATCTACCCAAGATGCACATTTGTAAAGGGAGTTGTATCATATTTTGTTAGATAGAAAATGGCGGAAAACTGTAAAAGTAAAATAACGTGCTCAGATTTAACGAGACCTGTATATCCTGTCCAGTCAGTGTAGGCAAATACTTGACTATGTGCCTTGAACTTCTTACTCTATTATTTCTTGTCAGTTGAGCCAGATTCACGTGTCTTTGCAAAGCTGGTAGTTGTTTATTGCCATATTAGGCTCTGCTGGTGAACCAGGATGAAACTCTTACCCTTGATGTAAAAAATTGAGTGAACTCTGAGTCATGTTCATAACAGCTGTGGCTGGACAGTGTTTTTCAGTGTGTGTAAGCAAAGAAAAAATAGTGAGGCCAAAAGAAAATATGTACTTATTTTAACTCCAGCGCCACTACTTAATCTCAAAGTTACTATCACTTGCATTTCTAATCCTTCATCTAAGTATGAGTTTGTGCATCTATTTGAATCTTATTCTTTTTATGTCTGTGTAATTTTCAGAGGTGTTCGCTTGCTGAAAGCATTAATGCTTTTATATTTATTATCCACAAATGTCTGTCTTTTGGGTATTGTTAGTCCTCTGCAGAGGAACTCTCTCTTACATGTCTGCAGCACCTAACGTGGTAGAATCTCTTTCTAAGTAGAGGTTTGTGGTTTTAAAATAAGTAGCTTTTAACAAGGTTGTTTATTAGCATTTAACTTGCGATCACAATTGGTGTAAGCAAAGGTGTTAGATACAGAAAAATGATTGCTCACCAGGGAAGGGGGCGGCATGTTAATGCATCAGAGGAAATGCACTTGAGCATTTTATGTAGCGATTCCCCATTAGTCACAGTGCTATGAATTGGGACAAGCAATAGTTCACTCTTGGGCAGGGGGGAGAGTGGAATCTACAACATTCAAATAGGAAGAAATTTTAGTCTTAATTTTTTCTTATTTTGAGACTTGAAAAATATTTGTTTTTTATTGTAGTTGTATGATTTATGCTGCAGCAATTTTTTAAGCAAATTCTTTACATCTTCTAGTGTCTGTCTGGATGTGGCAGGAAGCCATTGTTTTGTTTATATCAACAAAAAATGACTCTTTCATATATTGTATCCAAAGAACGTGTTCAACTTTGAGAAGGAAATACAAGCAAACACCATAACATTATAGAAATATTACAATCCTAAGAACAGAAAGCAAGATGGTGAATAAAAACATAGTAATACAGTTTAAAAACCTTTCTTGGAAGAAAGGAACGGTTTTCATTGCCTTCAAATAGATTATTAAATATGATTATTTTAATTTTTGAATAGAATGGCTTTCACAGGTATAGAGATTAAGTTTCACACTAGATTCCCCATTCCACAAGTGGAGAAAAAAATCATAATCCTAAGGAACTAAGATGCCATGGCAGTGATAGGTGGGGGCATAAATCCATTGGAGTCTTCTGAATCAGTTATTACACCATCAAATGTCCACTTAAAGACTTAAAACAATTGATCCGCTTGATGTTTTGGAGGTTCTGAAAGGTGAGAAATTGTCATTTGTTCTGGAATTAGATAGAAGTAGTAGCGATCCCTAGTGAAAGCTCAAGAGAAAAGGATTAAAGTGATCAAGGTCACAAAGCCATATGTTGATTGTTGTATATATTATCTCATAAAGGCATACCCAGAATATGTGAAACTTGGAAGAAAACTATAAGGAGAACCTGCTGAGAAAATCCTCTTTTACAGTTACAGAAAAAGAAGGGGGAATGGGGAGCACAAGCTTGCCTCTTTGGCTGTGTCTACATTAATAAATTCAAGCATGCCTGGGTACATTCTTGGGCACTGGTGCATGAGTGGCTATGCTACTAACCTGGTCCTGTTTCCTGCCACGAAGTGTTCAGTTCTGGCTTGCACTAACCTGAACGATTGCAGGTATGGCTCGACCTGCAGAACGTTGCAAGGATCATATCCAGTAGCCAATCTGAATATGACATCTTAGTTTGGGACCTGAAAATAATTAGCACAGAGGGAAGCTGTTTCTTACCAGTTGACCTTGATGGTCATGAATATTTTACTAGTAAAGCTGTGGCCTTCATGTTTGTAGTTTCTGTCTAATAAAGATCACTTTATCACCTCTGAAGAGGGAACAGGTCAGGCATATCTTATTCTGTGGTCTGGCTTATAGATGGTACATATATGAAAAAGAGATTTTTGCCTTAACTTGTGTGGCTATCTCCATGATTAATATCTGTGGACGTCTTCATGGTGTTATACAGCTACAATGCTCAGGGACTTTATTCTTCTAAAGGGCAGATCCTTTACAAAGGTTCTTTTACAAAAGGATCTACAAAAAACCCAAAACATTTGGTTTGATTCTTACTGTGATAAATATCTGTACAAAGTGGTCACTGTATCAGTGTACAGCATCTATCACTGTATTGTGATTGATGCTGTGCAAAGTGAGATCAGCCTACTAGACTAAAAATGGCATTGGAGAGCCTTCCTATTCTTCAACAGGCTGTATTCATGACATACCACTTTCTGGACAGAAGCTGAATTCTGTGGTTTAGTCTTACATTGTGTTGTCTGACACTTCAGATTTTCATCTCAATTTCTGGAAGCAGTGTTGTTAGCTATTATGAGACATTCTTTCTGTGAACTTGGAAAAAAAAATAGATCCAATAAGGTAAACTGTCTGAGTATTCTTCTGTATGGTAAACCTTCAATTTCTTCTGTGAGTGTGGCATACCAAGAATTTCTTCTGCAATATGATATATCATCTGAAATATGAACAATTATTGTTACTTCTTTTCACCTGACAAGTCCGTTTTCATTATCTTTTAAGATTTGGTTAGGAGGAGAAATTGATGATCTGGTCTAATAGTGTATGTCTTTGGTGCAATTCTGCCTAGATACAGAGAATGTAGATAAATTCCTATTTCCTTGCATGCAGAAGGAATCAAACAGCTGGAAACAACTTCTTTGCTCACAGTTCCATTCCTCGCCCTCCTTCTCCCCTGCCCCCAGCTAGCATGTAACTCAAAGATATTCTTTCTTACTTGTCAGAGTAAATCTAATCTCCTTCACGCAGATGTGTAACTGTAAGTAAAATCTAATACTTACCTTCCAGGCTTTTAGGAGACTCCTTGGATTACAAGACAGTGCCTGATGATATGTGCAGTCTTGTCTTTGCTAGTTTTTATTTGTATTCTTGTTTTATTAAAGAAATGTTTAATTGTTTTTTGTTAAATCCAGTAGGTCGTGAGTGGTGCTATTAAAACCTACCGTATAAAACCTGTCTCTGCTCCTATCTTAGCTCTACCCGTTTGTTTTAATGTAGTCCAAATAATAATGGTTTCCAGAGCCAATCACAAACAGAAGAGAAATAGTTGGAAGTTATGCAGTAATAAGTGTTTTTGTAAAATGAAATTACTCTAGATTTATTGTCTTGTGTTTATTTTGGTCATAGCACATTTTTCGTTACCAACCTGAAGTGGTTTTCCCACTTGATGGGAAAGTGTCTTGCCAGATGTCTTTAGAGTGCTTCCTTTCTTGTCTGGTACCTTTAGTCTCTCAGGAGAGCAACCTTTTTAAGGCAGTTCCTAGGAACACTTCCTTCTTAGAAATCTGTTGGCTCATTTTCAGAGGAACTTGCAGCATTAGTTGAAGTCTTGTTTTAGGGCTTTCACCATGTTATAATCCTTTTCTCGATTATTTATTCAAATGATCCATATAGACATTCTTACATTCGCACCTGGAATCCACTAGGTCTTAAATATAACTCTATTTATCTTGGTCAATGCTACATAGGCTTTTTTTCAAGGTGTATGCAGAGTAACACTTTTCTTTTTTCTTGGATTGTGACACCATACCAAAGCACTTAACATTATTTTATCAGAGTAACCTTTTTTTAAATGGGCAAAATACAGCTTTCCTCCTTTTAATTGCATTAATGTTATGCTAACCAAATCTTTTTATTCCTTTTTAGAAACTTCCATTCAGGGGATTTGAATCTTTATTCATGCCCAGACATGAGAACTGATAAGGCTACACATTCTATTGTCATTACTGTTCATCTAAAGCCAAAAAGGAAGGAATGCACTGGTTCCAATCTTTCCAGCACTGTTCTGTGAAAAAGACCTCGAGCAAATCTTTCCATTGTCAAAATATATAGTGGGTATGTTGTCTTCAAGTGTCTTGTGTATTCTAACTTTTTGAAAGCTAGGTGAAATACGTAAGATGGAGGATCTCTTTGGTCTGAGTGTCCTTTACCCAGAACCTCAAATCATTCACTATACTGCTTGTGACAGCTTCCAAATTTCTCAATAAATGTCATGCTGTAACGATATCTGTAATCTAAATACTGATTTCCAGGGTTATCTTTACTAGAGATGTAAGAATCTGAACAGCATTAAGCTTAATTGTCACATTGAAAACATAACACTTCATTTTTTCCAACCACTTGTCAGGTTGTTCATCAGTATTCTGAAGCTGATGAATCATTAGAGGGATATGTAATCTGTTCTAATCACAAGGTCTCCAATACCAAAAATAGTATAGTTGTAATTTAAAGCTATGCTATACATTACTGCTTACAGACTTCCTTTGGGACATGTAATAATTTCTGTGTAGATAAGTTAGATTTTCTGTAATAAATATACAAACTCATTTTGGTTTTGGTGTCAATATTGCTTCTGAAGTGTAAGTCACAAGTATGTGGTCAGGGTGAAAGAGTTTTTTCAGGACTGTTGAGCTAAAAAAAAAAAAAAAAGCAAGTTGTCAAAGAACATTCTTCAGCACTATAAAACACTCAAGCAGACTCTGCTATTTAAATGGTTTCTCATTCAAGCTTTACTTGAATTTCATGATTCCCTACAAATTAACCTTTTACAATATCCTATAAAATCCGATAGATGTGTGTACTGGCTAGCTTTATACAGCCTCATTTTTCTTTTTGTTTATAGAAATTCCTCTGATTATACGCACAAATAATTGCAATTCTTTTTCAAACGTCCGTTATTTTTTATTTGATTTGATTTAGGTGGGGAGGGAGATTGTTCTTCTTTTTACTTTTTGGAATGGTAGCCCAAAACTTTCTAAATGAAT
This sequence comes from Struthio camelus, assembly GCF_040807025.1. NCBI lineage: Eukaryota > Metazoa > Chordata > Aves > Struthioniformes > Struthionidae > Struthio > Struthio camelus. The sequence goes on along the minus strand of NC_090946.1, from coordinate 51,537,585 downwards.
TTGTTTCTGTTCAGAGTAACACTAAACATAAAACAGGTAGGCATAATGAACAGGCTGAGAAGAGATGCCACCCTCTGAGTCTCTCTTCTTCGGTGGCTTGTGAACACACGTTACCTTCTTGCTTTTGAAAAAAATGTTTAGTTTGCCTATTATGACAGTTTTCTTCCTGGTCAGTAGAGTGAAATGAAATATGTTTAAGTCAGGAGAACAACTTCTGACACATACCAAGGAAATCTTTTAGACCACTTTACTGTTCTTTCTTTAAAAGTGCAGTGTCATCCTGGAAGAAATTCAGTGGAAGCTCTGAGAGCTCAGCTTTGCCCAATTTTTTGCCCTGTTTACAGACTATTTTCCAGGGTTTAATGTTTTGCAGGAATGATTTCCTTTTTTTTGTCCTATTTATTGTTTGCCGGGAAAATAATCAAATTCAGGAATCTCTGCTTCAAGCAGCGACTATACGAGCTTCAAGTTCTGAATAGATACTTCATCTACTTTCCACTTTTTGCTGGCGCTGTTACAGTTTCTACATTTGAGCATCAGATGAACACAGCATCTTGTTCATTATGAGCAGGGTAATTTTAGATGGGCAAATTTTTAAAGAGAAATTTCTACTGAATTTGTTTACTCTTGAGTTTGTGCTCATCTCCAGCATTTCTATGTATGTCATAATTATTACTCTAATTGCTCTAATGGCTCAAGGTTCAAATGACATTAAGCCTACCTACTTGTCCTAATTTCTATGTGTTGCCTCTTGTCTTAGTACATCTGTACACAGCTACTATGTAATCTCACTCTTTTCCCCAGGTGTACTGCAGAAAAGTCAGATCTTTAGTTTTCTTTACAAGCTCTTGAGGACAAAAGGCATACAAGAGTTAGACATTTCAGTGCTGTGAATCCATGTCCGATTCTCATCCTTAGGAGCACAACTGTGCAGATATGGGTCCAAACTTTACAGACATTTTTTCCACTTTCTGGTGTTTTTTTCTACTTTTTTCCCCACTTACCGGAAAATTATTCTTTGTCTCTATAGTCTGTTTAGGAACCTTGGGTTCTATAACAGGACACTTAACCATACTACAACTGTGTTACTGAAAAAGGAATGATATCCAACGTGTGTGCAAGTTGAGTACTGTTTAAGGAAGTGCTTTATACAGTGTTCACGTTTTCCTTATTGATAATTTATGCTTATTGACATATTGTAAAATAGTGTGTTACAAATGAAAACAGGACATTACTGACAAGTCTTGAATAAGTAAAGGTCCTTCCCGACTCGTTATTTGCCATTTTAAGATATTCCCTCTCTTCCCTCTCTTCCCATGCTCTTTTTCTCTAGTTACACTTAAGATACTAAGGCACTAAACTGCCTAGTTATCTTTTGCTTGTAATGGCCTGTGGTTAGTTATATGGAAGGAAACTGGAATAATATCAATAAAATGAAGACTGTCACTGTTTGCTGAAAAGCTAGTGTTTTAATGCTAAAATAGTTATCTCTGTGCAAAATCCTGGGGCTCTTAAGTTTCATTTGTCGACAGCTAGTAGAAGAAAATCTCAGTGGAGCTGTAGAGCTGGCCCTTGTGGTAAGCTACTACTGTGATACATTTAGTAAGATTTTACTTTGAGATGTCATCTTAAATTAAACCCAGACCTTTATTTACAATCAAAACAGAACTCTTGTGTGGGCCTTTTAACTAAAGGAATATGTGCTGCTTGCTTATTTATTTATTTATTTATTTATTTAGAGGAAAGACAGCATTTCCTCTGTGGTTGGCAATAAAATGTTTGTGAGTAAGAAAGTGTTATTTCCAATACGTTATGATGTTTTCCTATAAACAAAATTCAGCGTGGAAACAAAACAAATGATGTAGTGAAAGCTGCTAAAATTGACTTTAGGAAACTGATCAGAGGTGTTTTGATATGAAAGCCAGTTCTTCCCATATTGCTGTACAATTGCAGTATTGATTTGGTTTTTAATAGATACTGTCAACCTTGTTGGAGATAACCACTAAAGATTAATTATGTGTACTTCTTTCCATTTCTTTAACAGTGTGTTTCACGCACTGTAACAGAGCATTGTGGACTGTTGCAGTTTGAACTAGATAGACTGACCTTAACATTCTTGCATGTCTGCTCTTCTGTCTTCCCGCCACAATATAGATTAATGATTGTTTGGGAGGAAAGTCTCAGCCAACAGAAAACTTACCAAGACTTTTTCTGTAAAACATCTGTGTTTTTGATAGGGATCGACTTTCAGATACCACAGAACAAATAGTTGGCATAACATTTTGAGAAAGATGAATTTAATTATGAAAAAAGTTATCCTTAGGACCCTAAAAAATCTAGAGAAATGTTTTCAATGGAACTTTTGTCCAAGTTGCGTGTTTGACTGGTTCCTGAATGATTTTTTTGTAACAACAGAAAATAGAAGCTACTCTGTTATTATCAAATTGTGTGTTTGTGCTTTGAAGGTAGTGAGGCTGCGAGTTATAGTTTGAAAGACAAAATAGCATGGACTCATGTTTTCCATTGTAACTACTGTCTACTGGAAGAAATTTATTTTTCTAGAGTTTTCCTTGAATTTTTAAAAGTAATTGTTGGAAATTCTGTGTACCCACAGCTTTTAGCAGGATTTCAATGAGAATATATTGTTTCATTTATAAAAGGCATACTAGAGTGGCTTTTATGCCTACAGTCATTTAGCATGATGTTAAATATTTTCTGAAAATTATTAAATATTTTTAGATATATTTTTGTGGCTTTTTTCAAAGATCAAAGCACTTGCCATTGGCCAAAATCTGTTAAATTTTGTTTCTGTTTATGGTATAAATTAAAACTCTCTAGAGTGTGGTTTGACCTAAGTCTGATTTATTGCTTTACTTGGCTCTGCATCAGGGTGGCTGTGGTTTTCCATTCCTGTTTCCAGGAGAGTCTTCATGTGTTTGGATTTTAAATGCTTGCATAGCAGATGCTCTTTAGCTGGGTACTGAAAACTTGGTCTGGTAGGTCTTTACTATAATACATAGATACTAGTCTTTTAGATTTTTTTTTTCAACTTATGTTCAAATTAAACTGAGATATATCTGTACATGAAAAATGATGCATTTGTTTTAGAAAATTCTTAAGCAATTTACAATTTAGTTTAGATGTTAGAGTAGCTAATATTTTAGAGAAGACATTTCAAATTATTACAGTTTCAATTTTCAAATTAATTTCAAATTAATTAGAACCACAGTAATTTTTTTTTAACAGATAAATCATTTCTTTATTGATGGCAATGTGTAGGATGCAAGGAAGACTGTACTATTTTTGTTTCTTTTATATAAATTTCAACCTACCTATTAATAAAAAAGTTCCATATATGCTCACCTGTAATGTGTTAATTATGAACTGATTTCAATTTTTCAGTTGATCTCATTGATACCATATTTAAATAGTGATTGTGAATGACTTTTCCACCTTTCATAACTGGTAGACCTTGTATTAGGAAAAGAATCTATTTACTTTTTAAAAAATCACTAAGCTTGTATACATATATGTATGTATATATGTGTATATATGTGTACCTGTGTGTGAATGGGGAAGTCTGTAATAAATATGGTCATTGAATATTCTTTTTCAATTTTAAACCATTCTTTAGATTTTTTTCTTTTATTAATTGATAGCCAGTTCTCTTACTCATTCTTTTACTGAATGTTTTTGTTGTATGTTTAACATAAGAAGTGTACATTTATCTGCATGAGGCGAGGCTATCCTGGAATACGAGCTGTTTTTATTTTTGGCAACAATAATCTTTGCTGTAATGTCGCCTCCCCCGTTGATCTGGTTATGTAAGTTGTTGCAAGGGTTACATGAGTTGCTTCCCTGGGAGTATGTGATATCATGAAGCTCTAGCATGCTAGCACAAGTGCTCTCAGCACAAGTACTCAACAATCATTTTAGTACTAAATGAATTAACAGTCACTTAATTTGAACTTAATCTCTTAGGACAGTGGTTGTGGGTTTTGTTGTTTGATTTTGTTTTTAAGTATAGTAATTGATATTCTGTAATTAGACGGGCTGCTTAATGCACAGTCCATTGAACTCATTAGAAGAGTTCTGTTTTGGATTAAGCCTCTAGTAGTACTTATCCATTCAGACCTCACTTAAGATTAAATCTAAGGAGAAATACGATAAGTGGAAAAAACTCTGATGTTTTGGGATTTGTTGACACAAATTAAAAATAAAATGTCTGTAAAGCGAAAGTACTATTACCTGACCATTTTTAAGAAAACACCTTGTACTTACTAATATTGTGATTGTGACTGAAATCCAAACCAGAGCAGGATATTCCAAAGACAGACATGGCAGAGTGTGCATCAGTGAATTCTCAGTGTAAATTTTAAACAAAATACACGTGAATGAATGAGAAGTAGGTGAGAATAACAGACAAGAAGATAGGATTATTTTAGAAATAGATGTTTATGCATAAATTAGTCATGACAGATGTCACAAAAGGAAGGAGTACACGTTGTGGTGGAGCAAGTTTTTAGTAGAGGCTAAAATGTTAGCTTTGTGACTTTTAACAGCAAGCTCTTCCAAGCGTGAAAGGCAAATACAGGAAGGAATATACAGGTACTTATGGGATAAGCAAATGAGTGAGAGCTGATAAGTGGGAGTAAACACAAAACAGATTTGACATGGAAATACAAAGCTGCATGGTGAAAATGCTGGTACAGTTTGAAAATGCTATATAGTTTGGTACAGAGAAGAAAAGGAAGGAAACCACAGAGGAATTCAACCAGAGAAGAAAGTTTGGGAAAGGACTGAGTAGAACAAGAAATTAAGGCAGTAGAAGCAGCATTTGAATGTGTATGAAAGAAGCAAAGTTACAGAGTGAAAACTAAGGAAAAAAAAGAGGATGATTCAGAACTATGCTATGAGAATGCAGGCCTGCAGAATTATTTTGGTTGTCTACATTAAGCAGAGAAGGTTGCAGCTTTGGGATGTTTCACAAAAATAGTGAAATGTAAATGCAGTCAGGATATATGAGTCAAAGATGTTATCCAGAGTATAAATGAATACTGGGAGAACATAAAGCAAAAAGCAATGAAAAGAAGATCAACTTTTACTGTATTTTATAATAACATATCAGTGTACAGTTCTTCAGTTTGTAAAAAAATTTGTTTTGGAAGTCTCAGGTACTTTTTTATGTTACAGAAAAATAATTTCAGGAAACTGAAAATGCCAATGCAGAAATATTAACTTATTCAAAATATAAATGATTTTCCATACAATGAGCGTTTAGCTTATTTTTTCAGTTTTTTTATTCTGGGGCTGCGATATATATAAATCGCTATTGCAATTTAAAGCAAGAATAGTTCTGTTGCACTAGTGATGGGATTTTTCTGAAAACTTCATCTTTAAAATGATTACCAAAATAACTCATTCTGAAAGTAACAAGCTCTCATTTAAAAAAAGATAGCACTGAAATACATACATGTTGTGGAAAGCAAAATACCATAAATTGGAACTAATATATGAAGAACTTTTGATTTCAGCACAGTACTTGGCAGTTAAACAGTAGTTATGAAGTACTGTGTATTTTCAATTTTTTATCCACCTTAGAGACCTTCTTTCAGGTTGGATCCTGTTGAGTTTAATGGGAAGGCTCATCTGAGTGAGATGTATACTTGAAATATTTGAGATGTATACTTTAAATACTTGGAAGACTTAGGGCATTGATTAGTTACTGTATCTTCTTGATACAGTATTTTTCCTTCATTCCTGAGAAACAATGGCATTTCTCTTAGGTTCTGTTGCAGTTTTGTGCTTGTCGTTTCCATGGTAATCCTTTTTCTTGCACTCTGCTTCAAAGGAACTAGAGGATTCTGTCAGATTTATTATTATTATTATTATTTATTTAATTAGGTACAAAACATTGGGTATACTTTGCTGTAAAAGTACTCAAATTTAATTCTTTTCATCTTCTCTGAAGTGCAATGTAGATTTTGACTATGAAGGAAGGCACTATAGTTCCATCTTCCTACATTTTTTAGCAATAGTTCTTTTTTTTATTTTAGTATATACTGAACACATTTTACAAAACCGTTTCAATCTGTGCTACAAAATTCCTAAGTTATATTTTATGGTATCAGAGTATCTTAAAACTCTTGAAGACGATCTGCAAATTCTTGCAATCATCTCGATTAATCTGAGTTCCCTCCAAATTAGGTTAATGCAATATTGAGCGTACGCAACAGCTTGGAACTTATTAATTTTTTCTGCAGTTCCAAATGCCTAATATTCCATCTACTGTACAGAATCACACTCAAGCATGTTCTGCTTTAATGTCATATTCCTAGACTGTGACTGGAATATGTCCACAGATCAGAGAAATCCTCTTTTCCTCTAATACTGTGCTATTGCAAGAGTTTTCTTCAACACTCACTTCCATTTTATATTTTCAGCTAAGATGCAGTATGATAAAGTAGTGGAGTACACTCCGCTCCATGAGTAAATCTAATAAATAGTAGTTATTACCTTCTTTTCTTTCAGCTGAATGAGACATTCTGGTGTGAGGTCAAGTGGGGACATTTAGAGTAGTAATTAACGTTTCATCCTTCTGTGAAGGGAAATGTAAAGAGCAGCTAAAGAACTAAAACTGAATTTTGTTTTGTTTTGTTTTTCCCCCAATGGCTTAGCGGTGTGGTTTCTCGCATTAGTTTAGATGTCAGTGCCATAAAGGTGGTTTTGCCCCAAGCCATACGTTTGCGTCTTTTCTTTGCATTAGCAGTAGCATCTGTCCAGCTTTGCAGAAGGTCTCATCAGCTCACTCATCCATCTGAAAATGAATCCCTTTTCTGAGGAAAAGGGGAGCTAGGAGGATTAGTTTGCAAGCTGATCACTGAGCTTATCTAAATCAGTTTGCAACCACCGGAATACTTGTACTGGTATAAAAGAGGTGGCCAAAACACCTAGTATGGGCAGGAGCAAAAAAGGAATGGATGGGCAAAGGCAGAACCACTTCAGAGTGACATAAACTAAGCAGTGAAATTATGTCCACAGAGTGTATTACCCATAGGTCTGAATGGGTTACTGCCCCAGTCCGTGCCTAGCGGCTCATTGCTGTCTGCTGGGAAATACTTTCTCCTCAGATCTAAAAGCTAGCTGCTCTCCTAATATTTTCAGAGCCAGGTTAACAGATGCTTACTAATGAAGTTATTTAAGTTATTTTTCATAATTTTGACTTAAGTAGATGAGGAAATGTATTGGAATATTGCCAAAATCAGCCAGTCTTGAGATAAAACCACTCACTTTTTATTTTTTTAAATTGTATGCAATAGAAGATACTCAGGGTTTCTAGTCTCAACAATTTTGTTCTGTTAGAGCAGAAGATAATAAATTCGAATAGATAATAGTTTAAATAGAGATTGCTTAGAACTGAAGAATGAGACAAATAATTAAGTAGAAAATGAACCTACCTCTTTCTTCCCTGTGATGTTATATGGCAGATTCTTTCTGCCTGTTTTGCTTTCCAGTCTAATCATTTCAAGCGCAGACTGTTCTGGATCTGCAAAGGAGCAATTTCCCTCTCTGTCCAGAAGGTTCCTTCTGAAGCAGAGTATAGCAGGCAGGGAACCTTCCTCTCTCCCATTCCAACCAAAACCACTTCAGCAAAATGTCATATGCCAGACATGCATTAAAGCAAAAACTTTTGCCGTATATTGGTGGGGAGAAAGTACAGAAGCAGCTCTGACAGCAGATATGGGGGCAACAAGCATCAGAGGGTGTTTTTGAATTCAGATGCACAGGACAATAGTTGGATTATTTTTAAGTTTTACAGATGCAGCTGGAAGAAGAGTGATTAAGCCACTAAGAAGCAAAACTTGAAATTGGAAATTCCCAGCCTGAATTTATGCATCTTGCAGCTGTGCATAGATAGTGCAGAGTCCTGTGTTTTAATTTATGTTAGTAGACATTAGAAGCTAAAATGGAGTGGGGCTAGGATAGGAAGATTGTGCATTTGTTAGTAGGAGTCATAGATAAAATTTAGTGCATGCTATTCCAGAAATTATGAAAAGCCTAAATTTTTAGTCATGTAGGTTGACTTTTCTGTTTTCTGTTGCTTAATTAGTGTAATAAATAGTTGTTATTGCAATAAATTATTAATATAGCCTGCTGCAGGAATGTATAAAAGTTGTTGTAAGAAATTTAGCTTGTCTTTTAATTGTGCAACTTTAATGTTATATTAAGTCTTTTTTATAATGGATTGTTATTAAAGGAAAATGATTTAAAGGGACTATGGATTTCATAGAAGTGAAAGTTACCTGCAATATTTATGAATATTAATACTTTTTCTTTGTGCTAATTTGTTCTTTGTTCTTTTTGCTCTGTGATTACCTAGGGTTAATTCCGTTAGGATTTAACTGCATATAGTCAGGAAAACACACAATCACCCTGTTTACCAGTATGTAACAGATTGTATGGGTAACATCTGCTTTTAAAGTTTAATCCTGATCCTGAGATTAATTTCTTGGCTTGGCACAGGAAAAGGGGAAATCTAGGCAGGAAGCTGGAACAAAGAACTTGAGAGTAGCCAAAACTGAAATCCCATCGGAAATCCCATCTGAATGTGTTTTGAGAGAAGGAGCAGTTCGGTCTTTGTTCTTCTTGTGGTATAGAGGTGTTTGGAATAAACCAGTGTGTCTGACTTTTAGGTAAGAGTGCATGGGCTTTTTATGTTGACATTTTTTTGTGATATTGTATCCTTGCTGTTTGGATTAATCCACCTTTTGTTTAAAAATATCCTGATGTGGATCATTCTACTCACCATTTGTAAGAATTTCCGAAAGGAAGATATGCCAGAAGTTGAATCCGTGTAGACCTGCTGCGTGATTGTGGTTGATAGTGGGGGGACTTGCACTTTATGGGAATCCAGTTGAAGAGCAGCAGACTTGCCATCCAGGTGGGGGGAAAAAGATTAGCACTTGATGTGCACTAGCAGGAAACACGGTTTCAATAGGGCTAAGCTAGTCCTGAACGCCATGATGAACATAATTGCTGCTTCTCCAGCAGTTGCTGAACTCCCACTTTCTCCAGTTACTGACTGACTGTTAAGATGAGGTCTAATGCCTGTGGGCTGTCTTCTGTAAAGAAAATGTAACAGAACACCTGTGTACATGAAGATGGCAGCACAGTTTCTTGACAAATGAAAAACTCAGCAGTTTATTCTTGAAATGAAGGATTTGTATTTTCATAATACAGAAAAAAAAATTGAAGTTATCCTGAAAATATAGGATACATAGGGATTTTTATGTTTTTTGGGGGAGGCGGGGAGGGTAAATGGAACTGGTTGTATCCCACAAACATGCCCACAAATACCCTTATTCTGTTGTGGTAATGAAGGTAATACGTCTCTTTTTATTTAGAAAAAATATGTGTAATGCTTTTGAAGGAAAAATGTTTTCATATTCATATACTCAATGTAAAAAGCTAGCAATGTCGGATTTCAGTCCTGCTTTACATTTGAGATAATTACCATAGTCCATTAATGTATTTCTTTTAAGGACCTCAGTCTAAGATAGATTTAACCAACACCTACCTCTGTTAACAAGGCTTCATTGCAGAGTTGGCGTGGGAGGGGGTGTTAGCCAGGCCTGAGGACATAGTTGTGAGGAGAAGCCGGGTCTTTCTAGGGGAAGGTAATTGATTCATTTGTTTTTCTGTACAATCAAAAGAAATGAGAAGAGTGCAGCTAGCTGTGAATTCTGACAAACACAGACTTAGAAGTTATGAGTTCTTGCTGGAGTCAGTTGTTCACTGCCTGTTAAAACCTAGCCTATTACTTGGTTGCATGCTTTGCTATTTATAAAGAATACATTAACACATCTGTCTATGCAGAGGTGGCTACATGATATCCTTGTGATCATCTTGATTTCAGAGCAGTTTGGTATTTATCATCATGGGAATCAGTCCTTCATTAGTGGATAACTGATAAATTTGAAGAAAAGCTGGGGAAGTTCATTTATTCAGGAAGTTTTTCAGATTCAGTGAAGTTGCACGAAGAAGTGTAAATAGCAGTAAAATGAACAGGAACCAAATCTGTCTCTTCTGAATGTAAGAATCTTAAATGAGCAATTAAGAGAATTATATTTCAGCTTAAGCATTCATTATTTTTAGACAGACTAGGAGATGTTCTTTAAATTGGACTTAAATATTTAATATCAATGAAATTATAAAATTATTTCTATTGTTTGAAAATTTTGATTCACTCACACTAGAATCTTTAAATGCTTTGAGATGATAAATATGTCAAATAGACCTTAAGTTTTAATCTCTGAAGGTAAAGGACTAATGCGGGAATTCTGAGGCTTCTTATGTTGTTCCTGATGGCATTGTCAGGTTCTGAGTAGTTGATGTAGACCTCAGGTCTGCTCCTTAATAAAAGTGGATTTGGTTAGGGTAGCCAGAGAGTTGGTACGTAGTTCTTGCCGCTAAACAAGAGAATATGTTGCATGCAATTGCAGGGAATCATGTGCGGTATGGTAATAGTAAGCATCCAGTTTTGCTTTATTGACAGTTATTAATGACTACAATTTCAGCAAAAGAGTTAACAAGGACTACTTTTTTCAGTTACGGGTGGAGAGATATCATGCATTAAGATTGTTCAGCACTTTCTGTTTTAAGATGATCCTTTTAGGTGCTTGTGGTTTTCTTGACTCTGATCATAAGTGACTTTGAGAAACATCTATTGCCTATATTTGGTCTTATATTTATCAGAACTGATTAGAAAATGGAAAAACTGTAATAAGCTGCGCTACACAACCTTTGTTCTCAAGGTCTATCATGAACAGACTTAACTGAATTTTAGACACCTGTATTTCCTTTTTAAGAATGACTATTGATATTGACTAAAAGCATTTTTGCAACTAAGTATTTTTGTTTTCCATGGTAAAAATTGGTCCATTATAAGCCTTATAAAAATCTCAGTTAACATATGCTCATTAGATATGTGTTACTCTGGCTACAAAATTACTGGATTTTTCTATCTTATAGAGAGCACAGAAAATCACAGACAGTTGAAGTTAGAAGGGACTTCTAGAGTTCATCTAGTCCAAGTTCCCTGCTCAAAGCAAGGTCAACTAGAACAGGCTGCTCAGTCGGGTTTGGAATATCTGCAAGGATGGAGATTCTATGGCCTGTCTGGGCAACCTGTTCAGGTATTCAACCATCCTTACAGTAAACAAGTTCTTTCGGATGCTCAAGAGGAATTTCCTGTATTTCAATTTGGGCCCTTTACCTCTTGCCCTTTCAGTGGATGCTGCTAAGAAGAGTATGGCTCCTTGTTCTCTAGTCCCTCCCGCTAAGTATTTATACACAATGATAAGATGCCCACAAGCCTTCTCTTCTCTAGCTTAAACAGTCCCAGGTCTTTCAGCCTCTCCTTGTGTGTTAGATGCTCCAATCTCTTCATCATCTGAGTGGCTCTTCACTGCACCAGTGCTGCGTAGAGGTAGAGGGGAAGGATCATCTCCCTCCACCTGCTGGCAACACTCTTCCTAGTGCAGTCTAGGATGCTGTTGGCCACCTTTGCTGCAAGGGCATACTGTTGGCTCATGTTCAACTTGTCGTCTTCCAGGACCGCAGGTCCATTTCTCCCAAGGTGCTTTCAACCCAGTTGGCCTTCAGTAAGTACTGGCATGTGGGGCTATTCCTCCCTAGATGCAGGACTTTGCATTGCCCATTGTTGAACACGTGTGGTTCCTGTCTGTCCGTTTGTTTGTTAATGAAGATATTAAACAGTACTGTCCCCAGTATCAATCCCCAGGGTACACCACTAATGACCAGTCTCCAGCTGGACTTTGTGCTGCTGGTCAGAACCCGTTGAGCCTGGCAGTTCAGGTAGTTTTTTCAAATTAGATATTCAGTCCCAAGACTGCCTGAACAGAAAAGACTGCTCCACGGAAGCAGCAGAACAAGCTTTCTTTTAGGCAAGCTTTCTCTTTTATTTATAGCCAGCTATACTGGCTGCTCCAACGTCAGGGGGGAACTTCTACCGTTGGCCTGCCTTAGACATTACAACTGCAGCAAAATACCAGTTCACCTGCAATATCTGTTCACGACTACCAGGAGTCTATGGTTTTGCCCACAGAGGTAAGGGTTAGGGAGATTCATTTCTCCCCTCTGAGCTTAGAACCTCACTGTTAGATAAAGGCAGTATGGGGAAGGGAGAAACAGTTTTGAATGCAGAGAAAGACTTAGTTCTCTAAGTGACACTAAATACTACAGTGAGCTGGGGAGACTGGAGCAGTGCAGTGGGGGATGCAGAATTGCAGAGGACGGAAAGAATTGTATATGTGGGAGAAGAGAAAGGTCTCAGGACATGAGGACAAAACTGTGAAACTACAGTGTGCACCTTCCACACATTCTGATGCTGAAATACTAAGTTACTACAGTGGCAGCAAATAGCTATGAAATCCATGGACAAAATTCGTGTTTCATACATATCCATGTAATAGATCACCATCACTATTAGTTGCTAGTTTAGCTCAAACAGTTGATAATGCTGTGAACCTGCAAATTTGAGGGTTTTTTATGGTAACCTGATTTTGAGACCAGACGATATGGGAAGAATGAGACAGAAAAGAAATACAAGTATGAAAACTAACAGAAATTTGTGTTTTTAAATAGAATGTAATACTCTTATGTTTGCAATAATGAAATGATTTAATTGAAGTAGCATTAACTGTGTTTGCCTTACCATTTTAAAGGAATTAATTACTTGGTTAATAAAAGAATTTCACCCCTTTTTAACAGGCATATTTAAAGTCTTAAACGAATCTCACATTTTCTCAGGGAAATGGATGAGAGAAATAAAAGCTGGTATACCTGGTTAAAAGTTGTATACGTACCAACATAAATGATAAAAGATCATTTAAAAAAAAGTGAATTTAACCAGCCTCTTGCACTCAGTGGACAGTTTGTAACCATCTAACAGAAAGAATGATTTTTCCTTTTCTCTCTCTAAAGAAAATTATTTTATGTAGTCATGTGCTTAATTATCCAGTAAATACCTTGTATCGTGACCTATTTATTGAACAAAGTCACCAAAATATTAGAGAACTGGTGTTCGTGTACTGTATTAATATGGTTTCAGTCTATTTATTTTTCATGGCAGTTAAATATCCTACTTTTTAATTTATTCATTTTGAAATAATTTCAATATGTGTGTTGAAAATAATTCAAAATACAGCAATTAATACAAAAAATGATGTCAATATAATAATTTTACAAACATTCTTGCAAACTTGAAAACCTAAATAGGTAATTACCTCATTTATTAAAGCCTAAAATGTGAAAAACATGAGGAAACCAAATGTAACAAGCTTACCTTGCACTTACCAGTAGTAGATATGAAACAGTTGGGGATACTACCTAGAATATTAGTGCAGGTGGGACAAAAAAGTCGCATATGTCCACATGCAGCTAAAATTCTTAAGTGCAGCTAATGTGACAAGTTTTCTTTTAATTATGTTTGAATATGCATGACTGAAATTACTAAATATGCATGACTGCAAAATTACTAAATATTTGAAACTAAATCAATTTTTGGAGGCTCCTTTGCAATATTTCAAACTACTTTTTGAAATTTTTACGGTGCTACCTTGCCCTTGTCTTTCTGCAGCATGACATCACATTAGTATGATCCTTTGTTGTATTTAAAAAAGGCTGATAAAATGGAGAAAGGGAAATGGGGTTTTTAACTGAATTATAGCTTTCGATTTTTAAATTGAAATAGTAGTTTTCAGGTTTTAAATCAGTTTTTAAAAGTGCTTTTTATCTTATTAACATTTTAGAAATATGTATTATTGACACCATGGACTCTACTTCCTAAAAGTTTGAGAAGGTTAAAAGTTTTACTGCATAATATTCCCTTTATTTTGCACTTTGTTCATTGCTGTTGAAATTAGCAGACCATCTCCCATACGTTATTCTCTAGCCTGCCAAGATATTGTTTCTGCACTTCATATATCTGAAGAACTACAAAATGCTTAATTAAAGAATAAAAAAATTAGAAACTGGTGTAAGTAAGCTGACTTCTTTTGTAGGGCATAAGTGTTATCTAAGTGAATCTAAATATACATTAGTGTTGGTTTTTTGCACACTCAACTGAAATCAGTGAGCATCATCCTACAGTTTCTTTTACCAAACACCTCTATTACCACTGCTTACAGAGTTGTAACTGAGAAAATGATGTTCATTTCCTATCTAAATCATTAAAATAGTTGTAATCCTCTGATAATCAAGATTTGTTACATTTAAATCTTCTGACTGTTCTTTATTTCTGATGATATTTGCACAATTAAGATTAAATTTAAATATGTAATCCAATTTTAAAAGCTTTTTTTTTTTTGGAGGAGAATTTGAAGTTTAGCTGCATCATATTTACTAGTAGATCTTGGGATGAATGCAGGCAAATGAAAATCACTGTATATTTTATACAATACATTTTCTGAAATTCTTAAGATCATTTGAGAATACATTTGGTGAATTATTTATTTCCTCCTATTTCATGTTTTCTGTTTTGAAAAGTTTCTTTCTCTTAACACAGTGACTTGTGTAGTAGTTCCTCCTTGGGAACGTTGTTAATTTTAAACCTATGAAGGTTCTGTCTCCCACACAGTCCTTCTCAATCTTTCCTGTCAGTCAAATAAGATTCAGGTAACAATGGGAGCCTGAAGAACGTACCTAATAAACAATGTCCTACCAAGCGATAAAAGGAAAATACCTGTCATTGGAAAAACTCTGATATTTGCATCTGAGGAAGTTACACGATATCTTGAACTGTCTGTGATGAAGTTCCTGAAATGACTGAAACAGAAATGATTTTTCAGAGAATAGTGTTTCCATTCCATCTTCTGCCCCAAGTAATACCAAGTATATTAAACTCAATATAATTGGATCCCTGTAACTTACAATGAGTTCCTGTGGGTTTATATCTGGGTCTGTCACAAGACTTAAGAAAATATAGAGCTAAATGATACTATCTTCACAATTTTGAGCAGTTTTTTATTTTTAGTGGAACTTCTCTTGTGCGCAAAGACAGTAGGATCTGAACCATGCTCCTAACTAGAGCCTGATTCTAACCTTTCTTACTGAAATTAGAAATAATTGCATTTAAATCGTAAAACTAAGAAAAGATCTGTGCCAGAACACCAGAATTTTCAAAGACACAAAATCAAAACAGTGACTGATAATTAATCCTCTGCTGATGTGGAAAAAATCTCTCATCTATCTAGAAAGTAAATAATCAAGTTCAAACATATGTTAATAATGTATTCTTGGTGGAAATTCAAATATACTGTTATAATGTTACTATGACTCACTCTACAATGTGTCTTGATGTTGAGACTTAAAGGTCAGAAACAATTCAGAAGCCCACTGTTTAAAACCTAAATCTAATTAATCAGAATGATCACATGGCTATATTCTGTTTTCGAAAACAGTATAATGGCCATCAGGTCAGCTCCACTGAGACATCTGAAAATAATGATTCAAGTAGAGCCACTTCTGTTTAAAAGTAAAAATAAAAGCCCCCACATCTTTAAGTGAGCTGTAAGAAAATATGACTTGCAGGTTGTTACCACTTTTGAAAAGCTAAAAAAAGTTTTTTAATGTTCTGAAAACTTGATGGCTGTTTCTTTAAGAGAAGAAAAGAGAAAGAATATGTAATACCTCGATCTGTTCTAGGAAATTAGGGCATCTAAAAGGTCTGTGTTCATCATGAATCACTTGAGCATATTGCACTAATCAGATTGCATTTCATTACTTACTTTACTGATGTGATTTAAAACTACCTGATTGGTTGAATGCCAATAGATGGAAAAGTGTGGAAGCATACTTTTTTGAGTAAGAAGCTATTTGAAGGTATTTTTAGGTACTATGTTTTCTTTAAGAGCATAGCTTCTCAAGTGTTGATGCATTTCTGGAAGATCAAGAATAGCCTTTACTGTAAAGTAACAAGAACATGGTGCTTTTAAAAACAGGCTTTTATCTATTATTTTTAAACTAAATACAGTTGTACAAAGTTAGTTTTTAAAATGAATGAATGGTTTTAAGAGTAACTTATTGTTTATATGCTAGAAGTAAAAATTGAACAAAAGGCAGCACAACAGGAAACATATGCTACAGTAGTCTGTTCACACCTGTTAACTGCCATGAATAAGCTTGGAGATAGTATCAGGCATGCAATGAATTCATTGTTTAGACAAATGAAACTCTTTGTACAAAAGCTGACCTTTGTTTTTCCGGCTGCTATTTATAGTCATTCTGCTTTCAAAAATGACCACTGCTATAACATACTTGTACACAGTCTGAGTGCAAGCATTCATTGTTCCTGATGTTCATTTCACAAGAACATTTTCTTAGGTTTAAAGATTTACAGAAATTTCTCACTTTATCAAAATTCCAGTTTCAGATTTCTTTCCTGAGGTTAGCTGTATCAATTGAAATATTAGGGTTAACACTTTCCAAAGCTAAAGTAAACATAAAATAAATATAAATGAAGAAGTACTTAAAGAGAAGTGGTAAAATACAAAACAGTAAATTTCTTTCTTCAGGGAAAGGAGTTTTAGTCACTGCTTGTATTATGTCTAATGTAACAAAATTAGCTAAACAGGTAAAAAATATATAAATTGTTTAACCTGAATGAGAGAGTGGAGTGGTTAGCTTTCATTTCTGCTTACATACAGAGCTTTTGGGCCATGGTTTTTACTCCCTACTTTCCCAACAGTTTCATCGCTTTTTTAATCTTTTCAAAGTTGTGATTAGCTCAAGGTTTGCTGATGATCTTGAGACTTAGCCTGTATGAGAGAGGTGATGGTTTGTATTTTATACTCTTCTCCAGAAAGCTCCAAAACCTTTGTTGTTATAAACATATGTGCCAAAATCAAAGAACGTTCACATTGTGTTGGTGAGATGATAGCTGATCAAAAGCTTATAGAGAGGAATCTGCCTAAGCTTTTTCGGCTAGATAAACAATAGTAAAACAATACAAAATGGAAATGAATCATACGTTCAGTAGACCCGTTTTTCCTGAAGGTTATCTCGTAACTACTTCACACAAGGGTTTCTTTGTGCTTTCTTTCTAAATGTTTGATATTAACCACTTCTGGGAACAGGATACCAGATTTGACAGGTCGCTAATTTAAACCACTGTGGTAATTCATATATTTCTAGTATTAAATCTAATTACCTGTGCATTTATAATGTTTCTCTCACATTAGGGCTCTGACAGACCTGTGGCCAGGGATGAAAATCAGACAGGTGAAGCTGTGACTACATCTAGGCTCTCTGATTGATGCTGCTGTCCTCAAGACAGGAGCACGTGATCAGGTCCTGAACTATCACTGTTTTCAGGCTAGCACATTAAGGTAAACCAGTTCCGATTTTGGTTTATCCTAATATGGCAGGCTGAAAACTGAAGGTTCAAGAGTTCACTCCTAATCTGGTCAGATGACTCTGTTTTGGGAGTAGCAGCATCTGTTGGAAGAGGCGTTGTGTATAGCTGGGATGATAACTGATTTAGCTGTTCTTCTGATTTTAGTCTCCTTCCACATGACTATCGAGACCCTCAAGATCTGCACCTACATATTGAATTACTGGCTTTTTTACTATTCATAAACTCTCCGGTGGTCTGATTATTTCCAATAACCTGCAACATGTAAAGCTGTATTGCAGTATCTGTTTCATTCACTGTGCGGCTTGAAGTAGTGAACGCAGTTTACCACATCCACAGTATAAAAATCCACTGCTAACATTACTTTTCTGAAAATAAGCTGCAGTCCTAAGTAAGTGAAACAGGTATCAACCTGTTTGTCAGGAGTTAATATTTTCATGCCTAATCATGATACAAAAGTATACTATTTTATGATGGAAGATAACATCAGTTTCTATTCTATTTTGAAATGCAGTTCTTTCAACTTTTAAATATTCATTTTCTATTATAAAATTCTCATACAAGAAGTATTTCTAATCTCTGTTATTCTATTAAAGTGGTTTTGGTGTCTTAGTTCAGAAGTGATGATAGATGTTAGAAGCGAATTGTACATAGAGCTTAAGGTGAAATAAGATGAGGATTGAACTGATATTGCAAATGAACTGACAAACTAGACAGATGAAATTTAATATTGACAGATACTATACATCATGGTTGAGAACAATAAACACAATATAAATAAAATGAATGGCATTGAATTAGAGTAAGAGAGCTTTGAAAGGAATCTTAGAGTAATCGTCTACATATTTTTAGCAAGTATCCTACTGGGAAAAAAGTTACTGAAAGCAAACAATCTTAAAATAAGTAAGAAGTGGTAGCATGGCAAACCTGGTTAGATTTTTAAATGCCCTCTGGTAAGAATTGTACTCTAGTTTTTGCCGTATTTCTTAGCATATGCTGTAGTGTTTTGCAAGGGCAACAGAAAAAGAAACATGCTTAGAATCATGACTCTTGGTTTTAGTAATTACTTTTGCACTGCTTGTCATATAATGTACCAAACAAACAAAAATGTAATTGTGTCTGTCTCTAAAAATTACTTTTACTGTAGAAACAGCTTTAGATGTAGTTTGTAAGAACTGCTGTTGATAGTATACTTTGGTAAATGAGGCATGAAAAGTATTACCATCATACAGATGGGACATATATTTACAGTAAGACTAAATAAGTAATTTTTGTTCCTGCTCTAGTCATTTAAAAACCTAGTTCTTCGTGTGAAGGGCTACAACTCTTAGCAAAGTTGGTAGAAATTGAGGACAGTCAATAACCAGTGGAATCAGATTGTATAGTTTTAATTTTTGAAGTAATTATTTCATTTGATAGGAAGAGCCAGAATTTTGAAAGCCAGCTCGTCTAATCCGTGTTGATTAACAACATTCAGCATGATGACTCTTTCTCTGAGGCATTTTAATTACTGCTGTGAGGAAAACTGAATGCATCAGTTACTGTACAAATGTAACTGCTCTTAAAATCCTGTCCCTAGAGTCTGAGGCACTTGGAAGAGCACAGGAGTCCTGTTGCCATAAATTGATAGTAGTTATTGCTTTGTCATTACTCCCTGCTTTTTTCTGGGTAATTATTTCAAGACTTACTGAATTTACTACTTTTATATACATGTATATGCATATATGTATATACATGTTCTTTTCATTGACCAGGAAATTCAACATCTAACATTAGGTTAATGCATTTCTATTTCCAAAGAATGCCAACTTTAGTAAGCTATTGTTGTTTTCTATAAGTTATTTAGTATTATGCATTTATATTCTTAGTTTTAAGCAATATTTAATAAGCACTGATAACATTATCATAAGTTTAAAAATTAAATCAATGTCGATTGCAGAAAAGAGTGTTATATTATTTTAGTCAACTATTGCCTAAATTTTCTAAATGGACAGGTTTTGCAAAGGATGAATATCTGGAACAATGTTGTTATTGAGATTCTGTGTAAAAAGTTTTGTCTGAAATCATAAATCCATATAGCTAATTTTCTATTTACACCCCTTTTTATTTGCCTTTGTTACAAGTGATATGATGTAGCATATATTAGAGAATTAATGCAGTATTACAGAAGGTAGCATGTAATTCATTGATTACCCTAGGTATATTAGGAGCTTTTTGTCTTCTAGCGAGACACTTTCAGTAGAAAAAATTCTATTTTTGTAGTGTTATTAGTAAACTGATTTTAATGAGTCTAAATCAATAGCCGGTTTTTGAAACCTCTATAGGTTTTTGCATTCAGCACAACAGCTACAGCTAATCTCACCTGCTGCTATTGCCTAATGTTACTTACTTGACTTTCAAAGAAAGTTAAAGTTGGTGGAACATAATTAAGAGAAGCAAATTTTGATTGAATGATAGACAGATATTTACGTGCATTCTTTAGTTAAGACTTTACCTTATATTGTGAAGTTTGGTATTTATTTTTGAAGAAGCAGCTGCAATTTTTAGCTGCTGTGGGCTGGTTAGGCTTGCATTTCTGTTAAAATGAGCACCCTGTTAATGAAAATAAGGTACCTTTTTTTTGATACTGTATATCTTCCTTTCTTTTCTCCTATCTCATTTTTTTTTAGTTAATCTTCAGATTACAGCCCATAGTTGCAGAGCAGTCGGTAGCAGTGGGTGGCAATCATAAATCTGTCTAGTAGATTTCTGTAGCCTGACTGCCTGCTGCTACAATTACCACATTAAAACCAACAATGGAATTTGACAGTTTAGAGAAGAGTTTCACAAAAATCAAAATTTTAAGGACATATTCTTAGCACTTGTAGCTCATTTAGTTCTCTGAAAGTCACAAGGCTTTGGTCTTTGAAAACATCTGGTCATCTTTTCCTTTCAATCTACCTTTAAGTAATGTTTAAGAGATTTTTTTATAAGGTAACAAAGCAATTATGTTGATACGCTAGGTACTACATTTTTTGTGCAGTTGAAATCACGAGTATTTCAATTATAAGTTGAATCTTTGTCTAACAGCTTACTGCAGGTATTAATAAACTGATTACAATAATACTGATCATACCTGTACTTCAGAATGCAGCAAACCTCTTTTTGTGTTTATCTCATAATAGACTAAAATGATCTATTTATGCAAGGATTAAGGTGGGAAGCAATTTTTCTCTGTTCTTACTTGCCACACCCATAGTCCTCCTGGTTCCTTTGTGTCTGACAGCATTTTTGCTTCTATGTTTTGTATGCTCATCTTAACTGAGTTTAGCTGTAACTTTCGTTTTGTGGCAGAGTTCACTATCTTGTCTACTGCTATCTTCTCTATGTCCTGTTTCTCCACAGGAATATAAAATGTAGCTGAGTCAAGGGCCTCATGTCTTTGCATTTATCTCTGAACTCTGCTTTGCAGTCCACCTTTACTTTTTTTACCTTGCGCTGTGAAATTATAAACTGTATTTTAACTCCTCTTGCTATTTCTTATGGTACTAGGACAGTCTCTGGGTCAAGAGTTCTTAAAATTCCTCGTTTTGATAGGATTGCCTGATATGTGTGAATAATGAGAGTATATATGACATAAGTTGATACTCTGTGAAATTCTGCTGCAGGAAAAGCAGGTAGTAAAGTACTGCCATGAGGATTTTATGGTAACATGGCAGACTCCTACCATGACTCTGACTATGGCAGAGACTGAAAAATTTTGTGCCTCTTTTCCAAGAATAAGTTGTTGAATACTGCACTACTGTCTCACACCATTCTCTATAGAAAAAGAAGAGACATTTTAGTCCTAGTTATGATGTCATTGCTCTAGATTGTGAATCTTAGAATAGTATTTTCAAGTAGTTGACAGATAAGTACCTCTGAATTTTATTTTAATATGATTTTAATAATTAATGTAGCAATCAATGCAGTACACTTTCTCAGAGATGATTGATTGAAGTATCCTTTAATTACTGCCTTTAGTTGAAAGTGATGCCTTACCACTCTAGCTCTTGTCTATTATATTAATAATTACAAAATTGATTTACTTCCATTTTAATTTTGATCCACTGGGGATCTGTGTGGTTGAAATTCACATCCTTACAAATGTAGCTGATTTGTAGATATGACATTACCTCTTGTTTATATATGTAAACATATAAGTATGTAAGCTACTCTTATTCATATGTTCTACTTAATAATGTCCTATCAAATTATTCCTTTTAGAGGAAGAAGAGGAGCAGTGGCAGTTACTGGGCTGTTTTATGTTTGCCATTTTGTTTTTATGCTAAATACTTTTGAGTCAAAGAGAGTAGCAGTGGAGCATTATAGTGGTAGTTGCAGAATTGCCTGATGATTGCTACAAAAAGACTTAAGATATTAACATTAACACCGTCAAATGTGCAAAATGTTCTTTTTTCTTTTTATTAAAGCTCTCCATAGACATTCTTTTCTTAGTGGGTCATTCTGCATATTAAAAATTTAATGGGTTATAGGCAGCAGTTCATTTTTTACTTATAAAGTGCTTCGAGATATGTATGTATGTGTATGTATATATACATATTTATATAAAAATGTGTTC
Organism: Struthio camelus; assembly: GCF_040807025.1. Lineage (NCBI taxonomy): Eukaryota > Metazoa > Chordata > Aves > Struthioniformes > Struthionidae > Struthio > Struthio camelus. Next base: position 51,515,551 of record NC_090946.1, on the reverse strand, counting down.
CCCATGGGCAAACGAAAACCTTCTTATTTTTGATTGCCCTACTTTCTTTCCCATGTCCATCTGCTTTTAATAAACCTTCCAGATCTAAAGAACATAATGCTCTTTTTCTGACACAGAAAGAAATGACCTGTCTGAATGCATTGTGGTGGATTTGTGCCTCTGTAGATCTTTTACTTATGACAAAGTGTAGTTCACTGCATTTTTTCATGCCCTCCAGGTAACCTGTTAGATGAGATACTGCAGTGTTGATTAGCAAAGTTAGTGTTAATCTTGCATACTGTAAGGAATAGTGTAAGCAGAAAAATTATTTGTATATATTTGCTTACTTAGACAAACCAGAATGTGTTTGGATTACAGTTGAATTTTATACTAAAAAAGTCATTTTCTTGTGGATTAAAAATATACAGGCTACAAGCTGATCTCATTGGAGATAATTTTTGAATTCTAAAGGCTTATCCCCCTGGATTCCCTGAGGGTTGCCTTTTTTTCCTCTTGGCTGTTCCACCATACCTAATGCTAACATAATGCCCTAAGCATTTGAATAGCATTTGGCTTAGAAGTTATTCTTAAGTGACGCATGGAGAAATCTTGATTATTTCACCTTGGATTTTTGTGTTTGTGTGGACCCAGTCAGCAGAGGAGGATTTCTTCTGGTTACTTGCTGATTGGTTATCAATCACTTTGGAGATCTGAGCTACACATTTCCTACGAGCTTTGCATAACTTGCATTGTGGGCAGATATTCATTAGATAGTTGATCAAGATGCTAGTCCAAGCTCAGGAGCAAAGACCTGTAAGCTCCAAAACTGAACAATAGCACATGAAATTTCTGCAAGTTACAATTCCTTGCCAAGTCCTTCAATATGATTGTAGCTGTGTGAGTGACACTTCCCAAATAAGCATCTGCATTGAAGTCATTTACCTGCTACTGCTGTAACTATCTTGTAGTGGCTGCATCAGGGAAGTATCTTTAGTGGGTTTCTTTTAGACAATTTGATTTAGAGTCAGCTTGAAAAAAAATGCAATCCTAATGGTGTACAAAGCATGTGCAGTAAAGTAAAATTGAGTAAGGGAAATAAACTTTACATCTTTGTACCAGAATTCTGGAGCAAACTGACTTGTATAAGTCTGTCTACTGGATATATGACATTTAATATATGCCATCCTGACATTAATAAAGGTAAATTTTTAGGTTTTATGTACATGTTGTTCTACATGCATGAAAGTCAGGAGATGCCATAGTTGAAGCATATAGTTCAAATTCAGATCTCCCTTTGTATACATGCCATACAAAACAGCCTTTAATAACGTGAGCACTATCGGCCTCCAGGTAGTACAACAAAATACTGTTCAGTCTTTCTAAAATTTGAATGAGGAGGTACATCATCTTTAATTAACTTTATTTTGAATTGCATATGGCAGAGGTTGTGACATGACAAATAACGAGTTACATCTCTTAGAGGTATCCAGCACCTAACATGAAGTTTATACTTGTAAATCTCTTTTTAGGTTACCTACGTTTTATTTAGCCTATAGCCAAAAAGCATTTCTTCTGGTGTCCACTTATCACTGTAATAAGCATACAAGAAACTAGCTGATTTTTCTGTCATATTTCTCCCTAATTCTTACCACCACTCTGGAGAGCTTCTAAAGGGCAGAAAAAGGAGAGGTTCATGAGACAGCAGACAAAGAGTGGAAATTCCATGTACCCTTGACTTTAAAAAATTCTCACTTGCCTGAGCTGTGTGGCCTCTGCTGCATTGTTAGCAATCCCAATCATGGTTTGAGTCATTCTACTATTAAAATATCATTTTTCCTAACCATTAGTTCTCCCGACACTCATCCCCAGTCTTTCATTACTTATCCACATTCTACATCTTGGGCTACTGAAGGAGGCTCTCAAGGACTCAAGGAAAAGGAGGAACTGCATTTGAAAGGAGCCTCCAACTGTTTGCTCTGGAAAACTGTAAACTCTTTTACTCTAAGTTCTTTGGGGCTTATATTGCTGCCTTGTGTCACATCACTGGCTAGATATGTGAGAAAAGAAAGTTAAGGCTCCTTCTCCATAAGAAGATCACAAAAATTGGGCAATTATGTCTTTGGGGAGTCTTGCCCTGTTTTAGGAAACACAGCCCTGCAAGGGTAAATTTTTTCACTGATGGCAAACACGTCACTGAGGGATGAACAAAAGAGAAAAAATTGTTGCTTTTCTCAGAACTTTTTGGCATTTGTAAAGGACTTATACCTTGTTGATCTTTATATTGTCCATTGAAACTTTTCTGTAATATGCTTCTACTCGAGACAAAATATTAAGGAGCTGCTAAGACTTGAACACTGCAGCTACCGCTCACATAGGAAAGCTTCCTCTTATTGCCTAGGAAGAGAACTTTGCTAATGTGATCCTGTTTGTATCATCCATCTCTAAATACCTTCATTAGTACCATTTGATGATCTTAACTCCAAGTTTGCCCTAGGATTTACTTATCAAACTTGTAAGGTCTTACCTAACACAGCAAAACTTTGGGCTTTAGCTACAGGAATTCAGTTGTCATTACTTCAGAGAGTTTCTATACTCTGTCATGGTCAGCACTCTTCACCCTTCATACTGTCCTAGTCCCATAAAAGAGAGAGGGAATCCTAGTTAAAGTGGCTTATAACACAGGTTGCAGTTGTCCCATCATATCAGTGAAAAATATATTTCATATGTTGATGCAGATAGGGTAAAATCTTCTACTTTGTTTACTTATAGCTTCCTTGGAAGGCATTTCTATTCTAACAGTAGGTAATACCACTTTATTTTTCTGGTTTAATTCACTGATGGAAAAGGTCTTATCTAAGTAAATTCTAGCAGCGTTGAGTTACACCTGATCTAATGTAGAGTAAGATTTATAATGAAAACTTCAAAAGACTATTAACCGTAGTATTTCTGGGTCATAGTTGATGATGTATCTTAATTATACATGTGCGAAGCATTACAATAATAATCAAATACTGATACATAATCTACAGTGCTAACCTAATGCAAGCTCAGGTGGATTACTGTGTAACATTGGTTTCGTTTGATTTTGAACTTGAAAGTTAATTAGTAAAACTATTTCTGATAAAAAAAAGCACTAATTCTGTTCTAATTTAATCATTTTAAAGGTTCAGGAAAGTGGCTTTTCAAATTTAATCTTATAACTTCTGCAGATGTGATGATTGCTTATAAATGAACAGCTGCATCTTCCCTGCCACCGGCTTAAATTAAAGTCCCAAAATCCCATAGGTTTTGAATTCCGTAGCACATTAGCAAGAAACCTACAAATATAGAAAGGCTCATGTTCTAAGACGGAGCACAATCTATGTAATATTCATGATTAGTAAGGCAAACAAAATGCAGCCTTTCAACAAATGCTGCAGTGCAAACCACTGAAGTAATTAAAAAGTATAAAATAAGCAAGATTCACTGTAATTGTCAAGATAATGTGACTGTTGTATGCCTTTTTCGTTTAAAAACTTAAATTTTAGGTGAAAATGAACTCCCTTACTTGAATTTTATTTCTTATAATACTCCTTTTCTTTTATATATGTATAAACACCTCAGTTATACCTTACTACTATTTTTTTTAGTTGTATCTAGAGCCTTGCAGTCAGCAACATGTTTTCTTCAGACTGGTGCAAAAGGCTGTGAAACATGCAGTGGTTTTGCAGGAACCTGGAGAGGAGAATGATCATGGTCTCATAATTCTTGGTCTCAGAGTATAACTGTCATGAATGTAATTCAGAGTGATCTTGGCATCAGAATATAACTGTCATGGTGCTCATGAAATTTCTCCAAGTACTTGTAGCAGGAAATGCAAATTCAATGCATCTACAGATTTAGAAGTAAATATCCATTTTTACACCTAGTGCAGTAGTTTAGTCTGCCCAGTGTTTGTTTACTAGTCAAAGAGTTCAACTCAGAAGCTAGTCTTAAGGAGGTATTTAAAAGGGATAAAAGAGACACTTTGAAGATATTTTGTTTATTTTTAACTTTTATAGACACAATTTTAAGGGAACCATTTAGGATAATGAGACTATTTATAGATATATATTAAAAGTATATATATAATTAAAGGGCAAAGTTCAAAATGTAGTACTCGTAGTTTATCCAAAGTATACAGAAAGCCTGAAAAAGAAAATCCTTTACAGTTGGAAATTGTTATTTTATTTTTAATGTATCGATATACAATTGCTTATGAATAGATCATTATTCAAGAGAAGTTTGAGCAAGACATTTTTCATTATTTCTTAATTATTCTGAGCAGCATTACCTCTCCTGATGTCTTTGTGAACCAATGCTGAACCCTTGGCTAACATGAACCGGATTTGACAAAAACATGAAGGTATCAGAGATAATTAAATTCCTACACCCTTTGTAAAAATAGGCAGCTGTGGATAGGAGAATGATGCTGTGAAGACCTTAACTAAAGGAAAGGCTTCAGCCTAAATCTATTCACTTTTCCAGAAAATTGACAACTGTGGCAAAAGCTTCAGTCAGATCCTGCACCTTCTTAGGGACAAAGATGCAAATCTGCAGGGAAATAGGCTTCATTAATTCTAATTTCCTGGAACTCCTTCGATTTTTTTAATGTTGTTTTTGTCATAAATCTGATCTTAATTTTTCTCAGTCATCAGATAAAAAAATGACCTTTTGAATCCTGCAGGAGTAAAGAATCCATCAATTTAGACTTGATGTCTGCAAGAAAAAAAAGAATTTTAATTAAGTTGGAAAGTGCTACTATTTGCAAGAGGAGCAAAAACCGCTTCCTTCACTGTAAGAAAAGTCTAAAGCCTGATAGAAGAATAGGGATTATACTGTGCCTTTTTTCTGCCCTTCCTTTTAGGATATATTGCTCTGTTACTAAGTCATTATACACCTTTTGAAATCCTTCTAATTTAATACAGAGCTAAAATAAATTTTACAATGAATAAGAATTCAACTGTTATTGCACTCTATGTTATTAGTTTAGTGGAGAGAGACCTGAAACTAGATTTGGAGGAAAACAGGCAGATTTTAAAACCTGACATAACTCTGATATACACAGTCAATAACAGCATCTATTCCACTAACAGCATTCAAGAGTTAGGTGACTAGTTAAACTGTTAGGTAAATAATAAGCAGATAAGGACATTAAAAGATTTCTATGTTAGACCATAAGGAGAATCCTAAACCAGGATCTATGAGAAAAGTATTTCTTTCAGTTTTTAAAAAATGAGTTATAGGATTTCCATCTTCAAAGAAAGGCAAAATCAACAAAAGAACAAAAACTGCATCTTAAAATAGTCTTATGATTTTGATGTAATGCAAGGAAATGTACAATTTTTAGGCTGTCTAGAATCTGATGGTTTATTTATCCACAAGCTTAATACAAAACAGAAACATGGAAATTGAAACCCAGTTATAGTGCACTGAGTTCAAATTTTTATCTGGCAGTCAGATTTATGTCAGTCTTACTGTCCATGAAGTTTCAGTGACTTCCGTGGGTGTACCCATAGGCTTAAGGATCTGATAATGATGTTCTGGGCATTAGCATTTTGATTATGTTCATTCCAAATGAATTCTGACACTGTTCTGCTTTTTAGACGGGAGTGCTTGACCCCGCTCTGTGTAAGAGAGCTTGATCTGTGGTAATACAGTACATTCAAAAGCATGGGAAAAGGTCTATATTTTTCATTGGTAAAGCAGTGTGGGCTAGCTGCCCAATTTCTTTAAATGCAATAATCTAAACATTGAAATGTGGTAGCATTTGTATGAAGAGTCCAAAATACTTGCAGCATGATTGGCCCATAGGAAAGGTTCTCATGTGGACAGGCCATAATGGTGGAAGGAGATCTTTTGTTCACTTAATGCAATTCTCTTCCTTATGGTGAAGCAGGACTGAAGAAAGAGCTGAGCTTCACGGGGCTGTCTTTTTTTTTTTAATCATCTGTGGACTTTTTATAAGAAAACATGCCAAAAAATGAATTTTATCAAGAACTTCAGGCCATTGGTTCCGAATTTACCAAGGCCATTATATCCAGTGTGACTACTGAAAATGCAATGTTGTGCAAGAGTGAAAGTAGTTTGACAAATATCTGTAAAGTAGGAATTTTTGAGTGCTTAAGATAAAAGAGTATGTGGCTGTATGATGGATATATAAATAGAAAATAGCAGCTGTCATCCAGCGCAAAAAGTTGGGAAAAGTTCTATTCAGAAACAGTTCTGCCTACATAACATTTTCTACTCCTTTTTTATTGTGGATGCTTATATGAAGAAATATTTATGAATTTGAATGCATCTGCTGGTGGGTGTAAATCATTCTGGTATTTGTTTTTGGAAGAAAGTATCCTTTTTTTGTTGACACTTCAGTTTGCCTCTTACTGTATCAAAATCATTTTAAATGCTGCCATGTTCCTACATCATAGCAATGCTTCTGATGTTATTATCTAGTATTAGCAGTATTTATTATGGCTTTCATTTTAAGAATAATTGAGCATTTATGTTGCAGCCGTCTCTAGTGTTAGATGTGTATATAGTGTATCTTTGAGGTGCCTAGTGTCCCATCTACGCTAATAATCAAAGCTCCCCGTATAGTTAAGGAGGAGAGTGTTATATCTTCATGGGATAATTTCATCCTCAAACAGATAGGGTGAATTGTCTATGGAGGTTCCTGTCTGTCTTAAACAACTATTTCAGACTAGATGCGCAATTTTTAGAAAGCTAAATTTAGGGAGAGATAAATCCCATTCATAGAAAAAGCAACAGGCCATACTGTAAAAAGGTTGCAATCTAGAAGTCAAGAAGGAGTTAGGAAGACAAGCAAGCAAAAGTACTTGTGGTGTACTGAATGAATGCTTTGAACTAGGGCAGTAGTCAGAAACTCCTACCTGTTTTCCCTATATACCTTTGAATATAACTCCACTGCTGAGGAGCAATGGATTTAAATAAACATATAGCAGCCAAAATCTGCCATGGTCAAACTATGAATTTGGACTAACATTTCGTAGAAAGGAAAACAGAAGGAGCAAGATATGAAGAGGTGTGTATGTCTTGCTGTTTGCGCACATGTATTTGTATATGTGCACACTCTGTGCATGTATATGTGCATTATTATAATGATTTTATCAAAATGGGAGCTCATCCTATTTTTGAGATGACAGTGTTCTTCCCAGTTTGAGAATATACATATAGACACATTGTTGTCTCTTATTTATATTCCTGGACTAGGATGCAGAGTAATTCCTATAATGGTTTCTGTAGTGCCTCGCTCTGCTTTTTATCCCTCCTGGAAATTACTTTTTCCTGTATTGTTAAACTTGAACGCTATAGATGAATGTCTTGCAGGATTATGACTTAAATTGAAAAGCATTCAACAATGATAAGTATGTTCTTAAAAAAATTATGTTTCCATGATCACTGACAATTTTTGTTTGCAAATGTATAAAAATTATATATATTTATAGTAGGACAGGTATCTTAATTGTGAGTATGCAAGAATCAGTAAAATTCCTGTTGAATTATAAACTCTAATGTAAGCTGTCATTTACCTGAAATTTTGTATTTGCTTCATCAGAACAGATGTATAGCAAGGAATGTATGAGGCAAGTAATATATATAGCAAGTAATGTATTTGATTTCTTGAGCAAGTGGCCTTTTCTAGAAGAAGTTTCAAAGCTTGTCATGGGCTTTCAAGCTGTGAAACTTCCGAAAAATTTTTGAGAAGAATAACTCTCTTGGAGATTTGAACTGTTATCATTCTAAATTACAAGATGCGTCAGTTCCTACAATTCCTTAAGTATATTTTACTGTGTAAATCGGTGGGCTTTTTCTCTTAGTAATTTTATATGTAGGAGGCACTATTAACAAAGGTTCATATTACTATAGCATAGCATAAAAGCTGTAATTGCCAACTGAACTACTACTTTGCATGAAAAATATTCTTAAGTGCTTTTGTTGATATGAAAGTTCCTTCCGGATAGCTTGAAAAAGACATATAATTTTTTCCTTTTACTCTGTGATTTCCTTCCAAAAATAAGGTCAACTCTTTTTTCTTCAACAGATTTAGATTTCTTGAGGTATTTAGTGTGTTTGTTTTTTAATAATTTTGTCAGCTTTTGCTTCTCGGAGACCTTCACATTTTCACCAAAGTTAGATAGTTGGTTTTTATTAGCATTTATGTATTTATTTATTTAGATGCTTACTCTTCTCTGATACAGGAAAAATAGTTACTCCATGCAAAATTCTAGGCACCTTGGTAATCTTAAAATATGTATGAATAAACTGACTATTATATTGCATTATGAGAAAATAAATGCAAGTGCAGTAATGACAAGCCTCTGTTGAGAGGAAAAAGTGACGGGATTTGCAGATTTCTCTCTGTTAGCAGAGAACATTAACTGTGAGACCATAAATCTTCTAGTTGTTTATTAGTTGCAGTGTTTAAATAATAGTAATATTTAAATATTTTGTGTTTTGTTTAAATAAAATTCTGAACTTTATATTTCTTTTTTTTTCATTATTTTATTCTTGAGGACAGGCATTAGCGATTGTTGACTTTCCAATTTAAAGAATCTCACGATGAGAAAATAACAGTTGGTCTAACCTTTTTCCCCTAAGAATTCGGAAATGGAGAGGGGAATAGGAGGTTCTTTTCCCAAATATTATTTTGGGGAGATTCTTCTCTATCATAAAATTCAGTAGCAGCAAATTGTAAAAAAAATCTTCTCTATTTTATTCCTTCTTAATTAGTTTTACTATTACATTTTTTAACCAAAACAATCAATACAAATAAGCTGATTTACTTGTGCAGAAAATGTGATAATGAAATCAGATGGGTTTTGATTTTGTTTAATTATTGCCATATTAACTTTAATTTATATACTACAAATACTAAGTGTTAATACAAAGTATTACAAATCACATAGTAAGACAACTATTTCCTTGAACATCTTAAACAAAAATAACTAGTTTCCGTCCTTGATTTGAGATCTTTCTCAGTTCCAGAGGTTTTCTTTTGCAGAAACATGCCAAGAAACATTTGATTAGAGAATATTAGAGGACTGATAGTAGAAGACCCCAAGTTCTAAAGTGTATTTTTCCAGAGTTCAGGAAATCCCATGCATTGATGCACATGCTTGGTATTCATCACATCTGTTAATGTGTTTCAAGAAATAGACCACTTATTCGTACATAATTTAACTTTTGGCTTTTATTAGATCTTTGACTCATGTAAAGTATAATATAAGTGTAGAAAACATTAACAGTTGGAATTAGGAGGAGCAATTGCAGATGAAACATTAAAAGGAACAGTTTATTTCTCACCGAAAGAAGAATGGAGCTTTAGTGAAGCTAAATGTATCTAATCAGTAATCTGTACTTGAAATTTAAAATCAAAGTTAAGAATGCCCTGGTTTTATAGCAGAGACATCAGGAACATTCTTATAGGGCTATGATTTATTTCCTTTTAATTTCATATATTCATTTAGCTTTTTCTCCCTGATACTGCTGTTTTAACTGCTTGATCAGGGAAGCTTAAGTTTTGCTTCCTGTTTGAGGAGGGGTATTTGTGTGTTCTGTGTTAACAGTTCCAACTTAGTTTCATCTAGATGAAAAAACATATCCAGAACATGAATGCTCTGTAATCGTTACCAGCCCTTGTTTCTCCTTTCAGTCTGGGGAGTCTACTAGGGCATCAAGCTTTACTTTGAGAGAGAGGAGTCTTCCTGTCTGTCATAAGTATGGGGACAAGTTCTAAATTAAGATCAAGAGTTTCTCTTTCAAGAAGCAAAAATACAAGCGCCATAGGGAGGTAAGGACTGAGGTAGAAAACTGTCATATTGAGATCTCTGCTACACTCTGCACGTAAGTGGGGTATTCTTATATGTTGCATTTAAAGATGTGTACATTTTACCATTGATGTGATAGAGGTTTTTCACCTCTGTTTAAATCTGGGGTTTTTTAACATATGATAAATGCATTTAAATTCAACTACGTTATTTTTATTTTCTGACTTTTGACTGATGAGGATTTATGTGATTGTAGAGAGGAAGTGTTACACACAAGGAAGAGTTGTTTGATTTTCATGCTGAGCTTGTTGACTTGTTCATTGAAGCCTGATTATTTTACATTGCTAGGGAATGGTGTGCTAGCTGAGTTCCGATTTACCAGCAGCTTGTACAAGCACAGTTTTAGGCTGAAGCAGTTTGATCCTGAGTTAGAAAAATAAACCTATAGGTTTAGTTATTGGACTGCTATACTATGATTTATCAAATAAAAAGCTTAATATAAATCAGCTGATGAAAGATTGCAGCTTAGCTTTTAATTTAGTTAAACTTTTAGCTTTAGCTCCTCTGTCAGGTTTTCCTTTTCTCTATCAAAGAAATTGATATGGTACCCAGGAAAAAAATAAGGAGATTAAATTAGTAGATATATTGGGATTACCCTGAACCGCATAATGCGTTATGCTTTTCTGTTTTTCTAATGTCCTTTAAGACATATGCCAAATGCATTATGCAAAAGCATAATGAAAAGTGTATAGAATCTTAAAAATGCTAGACAGTTCTTTCGGAAAGGTACAGTGCATCCCCCAAAACGTTTCTGCTACGGCTCACGAAATACAGGAGCACATTTAACTTTTAGTTAGGGTTTCTGTGAATATGGTAGAATGGAGCCTTAAAGGAAACACTTGAGAGTTTAACCGTGGACAGGTAGTTTGCCTACTCGTTAAGCATATATATAGCAGCATCAGAACTGTCCAGTTGCTGAACGTCCTTCATGCTGTTGCATCTTAACGGTGTTTGTTCTAATGGCTGTTTTAAAAGCTGTGTCAGTTGTCAGTGCCTTTTCAGAAAAAAAGCTTGCTCTCTGCTGGTTCGAAGTGTCGCAACTGCCTTTAAAGTTCTCTTTATAAAATTAGTGGAATGTAATTGCCAAGGATATTTGCCAGGAGGAAAGTCTTAGGTATTTAAAGAGGGTGGAAGGAAAAATGAATGATTAAAATAAAATTACTGCAAGCTCTTTAGCTCTTAGGCCTAGCTAACTTATTATATTTCAAACCAGATTTTTATTTATTTACTTTTAGACTGGCTGATGGCTGCTAATGATTTCTTATTTCCCTCCCTCCTGGGACTGCAGAGAAAATAAGTGATTAAATAAAGACATTTCTGGTTTCCTATTCAAAAGCCAGAGCCTATAAATGTTCCTCCTAAAAAAAAGAAGGAGAAACAAGTTCTGAATCAATTTTAGATCTTTTTTCTTTTTGTCTACTAGTCTTAGAAATATAATTTTGATGAGCAGTATGAACAGGCAGGTTCTCTTGTACAACTACATTCTGCCTCTTATATTTTGCAGAAAAAAGTTAAAACATTTTATATTTGCAAACTGAATTGTGATTCTGATGTATAAAAGGAAATGAATCACATTTTACTCAAAGAAAAGTAGAGCACACACAAATGTTGAGTAATTTACTTGGATTCCTTAGAAAAATAAACAAACAATGATTATAACATATATTTGGATGCTGATTTTCCTATTTTGTAGCAAACTTCTGTCATGGACTTAAGTGTTATCGAATACACGTAGAAAAATATTTTCAGTTTTTTGAATACACCTAATCAACATCTGTTCATTTTCATTGTCAAAACTGTTCTTCTCTTGTGTATATGTTATCTATTCATATGCAAGAGAAAATGTTCAATACATGATCCTAACTTTGATTTGAAGCGTAAATAGTTAAAAAAGAGTTAAAATAATTTTATACTGGCAGATGTTTGCAGAAAAACAGAGAAGATGGTGATTATTCACTAGTTTAACTTTCTCTAAAGCAGCTGTTTCAAAATGAGGATTGTGTTATAATTCCATTGTTCAAATCTTATGACATTAAGTACATGTATAAACGGCTGAGCTTTTCTTAGCAAAAACTTGTAAAAAGGAGTGGATACAACAGTTAACTGAAAATTATAAATAATCTGATAGTTTGCTTTGGATACTAATGGAGCCTAAAAGCTTTTAAAATGACAAGAATCTCACCAACTTTGAGGATTCATAGACTTATTTTTGTTACATAGGTTGGTCGCAGGACTGACAGTTTTCCTTTTGTGTTACTCCAGATTACTGTACTCTGTTTTCTGAGTGAAAAGCCATTAGCATTGAGTGGAAGAATATGACAGCATCACTTCAAGGGACTAAAGCAATTCCCAACTGTATATGTACACATTCTCTGCACACCACTCAGTTCTTATTTTTTCCTTTTCTTTTTTTTTTTTTTTGGTCTTCAGTGGAAATCATAAAACGTAAACCTCAAAGAAAATGTGCTATTATTGTGAAGCATTTTATCAGTCTCTTACTCTGTGAAATGTGATTTTGCACAATTGTATTTCTTCATGGAACAGTGCTTTCCATTTACTTCATCCTGATTTATACATACTAAAATGTAGTATGTTTAGCCTGTTATATGACATGATATGCATTTATTATACTGAAGTTTCTAAAATAAGACAGCTTGCAGAATACCCTTTAGTTACTCTGTGCCAACTCTAATGAAATTCCTATTTAGCATTGACTGTTTTCCTTTGAACTGTTTTGACAGTAGTCATCCCCGTAAGTGCTTTCCCTACTAGGCTCCAGCAGCGTGGATGTAATCTGATCCGTGTTTTGTTTCAGTGTGTTGTCTGCTGACCTGGAGAACACTTGCATTAGCTACTCTGATCAATCCACATCACATCTCATCATTTAGTAGACAATTAATGCTGCAGTGTAAAGACTCCCCAGAGCATTTTCTTAGGGCTGGATCGCTTTACACAGAAACCACAGGAGTTCTGTGCAAAAGGAGGAGGAAGCCAAATAGGAAAGGGGGAAAAAAAAAAAAAAGCGTTAAGAAAGCTGAACCTAGGAACTGAGTTCTCTTTCTGTTGTAGCACAATTATGTCATTCAAACTCAATTTTTTTATGGAGTATTTAAAAAAATTTATTTATATTTTGAAGCTAATTTTTTGAAAAGGCATTATGAAATATTTTAGTAGAGAAGATACTATTTGCTTTTCCTGATGTCAGTTTTACTGTAGAGCTACTTCCAGGAAGTCAGATTACAGTGTTGCCCGATACTGTGTTTAAAAAAAAAAAAGTCCACAAGATTCTTTGCAAGATTTTGAATGTATATGAGCAAATTGTGTTAATGATCAGGCAGAGGTTTTAGTGTTTTGTTTCTTCTTTAGATAATGAAATGTTTAATCTTTAGAGATCATTAAATGAAACAAATGAAAAGCCTTTACAAAGACAATTTGTTCTTGCAGGTGACTACGGTTAATGTACTTTTCTTATTTATAGGGTATGTTGCTGTGTTGTTAGGAGCATAACTTAGGATAGGTTGATAAGAGCAGATAAGACAAAGACATAAAATTCACAGGAAAGATATTTTAAGAACATGTTTACTTACCTACCTATTAACATTTCGTCCATCTATGTATTGCTGGTGATCCTGTACAGTTTGTAAAATGATAATGAGGCCAGGTAACAGTAAAGTTCAAAATTTGTAGCAAACGAGTTAGTGTTAGGCACGTTGTTACATTGTCATTTTCATTTATTTAGGTAGAGTGAATGAATTTTTCATCAGAACAGATTCAAGCTTTGGATTTTATGTGTGATGATGTCAAAAATCCTTTGCAAGGAGTAAGGCAATGTTAAAATGTAGTTATCTTCGGGGTAATTCCATGGCTAAAATTTATCATTCCACTTTTCCCCTGTGATCTTGAAGCAAGATGTGTACTGGCATTGAATAGGGGTGTACATTTGGCATATCTTTGCATGGAAGTATTGTTTTGTTCTCAATGATACATTAAAATCAACATAGTTCATGGTATACTTTTTCTCTTGGAACTGTTCTACTGTTGTTTTATTTGAAGTTAAAAAGTGATAAAAATTATTTATTTGAGCATGTTAGATATTAACAGAATATGTTTGTGTAAATATATCCTACATTTAATTTCAAAGCAATTTTATTTAGATCTTTAGTTTGTTCTGTTTTGTTATTTTGGCAGAACAAAAGTGGAAGGTAAACACCCCCTTCCAAGTTTCCTTTTTTTAATAAACTCCCATTCCCCACATTTTTCAAGTCAAAACTGATGTTGTGGGACATGTGTAAATGGTTTACTATACAGCATGCAGAGTGAAAAAATGTGTGTGGTTTATTTCAGTGCAGTGTCGTATTTCTATTGAGACTACGTAAAAGAAAACCTTTTTGCTGTGCGGTAAAGCTATACAAAGGCATCTAAAGACTATCTTAATCACAAATAGAAAGTACATGCAGTCTTTTCTGCCTTTCCTCAGAGGAAAAATTGCAGTTCTTTTTGGCCATCCTGTAAATGTTTAGAATGCAGAAATCAAACAAATAAGGGCTGGTGGATTTTTTGACACAGAGAGCTCTGCTTCAGTTTGGAAATGGATTATATGGCAGTGTAGGCTTTATCTAAGCCTTTCCAGAGGATTGTAATATAAGCTATGATAATTATTTTATGTTTGTTAGTACTGTGCAAAGAAATCCAAATTCTATGAGGCAATATGCAAAAGATAAATGAAAGATAAAAGAAATGACCTGGCACACCACACTGTTTTTCTCCAGGCTACTGGGTTACACAAGTCACTATAAGAGACAGTAAGGTTGTAGGTGAGAGTAAATAATAGTGATGTAAGGGAAAGGGAGTGGCAACCGCTGTGAGAAAAAGATGGTGCTTCAAACTAGAGAGGAAAAGTAGACAAAATGGTATTCAGCAGAGTAGAACAATGAGAGCTGAAAGCCAGGTGAGACTGAAATGATTGATGGGAAGCAAAGGATTATACTTTGCTACAGGTTTTGGCAATGAGGACTGGCAGTGAGGTTTAAGGACTGATTTCTTAAGCGTCTGTCTTATGTGTACAATAACTAACTATAGGGAAGAGGTGTGTTTGTCCCCTCCTCCTTTTCGTTGCCTCCAAAGGCCTAATATTCTTATACATAGAATAAATATCCATTTAACCTATCAGATATAGCTAATATCACAGAATCACAGAATGGTTGAGGTTGGAAGGGACCTCTGGAGATCATCTAGTCCAACCTCCCTGCTCAAGCAGCGACCTCTAGAGCATATTGCCCAGGATCACATCCAGACGGGTTTTGAATATCTCCAGGGAAGGAGACTCCACCACCTCTCTGGGCAACCTGTGCCAATGCTCTGTCACCCTCACAGTGGAGAAGTTTTTTCTCAGATTCCGACGGAACTTCCTGTGGTTAATGTACATTAATATCTTTCCATGACTTTAGAATACAGATGCTTAGAAGGTAGTCATGTGCGATCTAGACCTCCTACATGATCAATATTCAGCATAACTCTATTTAAACAGAAGTTCTTGAAACATAATTTGTGGAGTAGTGCCTGGTTACATGGTACAGGCTTTCAGTTTTCAACTGCTGAATCATATTTAAGACAGCTTAACTCTATTAATTATGCCTTTATGTATTCAGTAAATATAGTTATTACATGGATGTGTAAGATGCGAATGGTATAAAAGGCAAACTGGGCACTCAAATATATGAGCGCAATCGGCCTTGAAAGGTCTTGCCATAACAATTTGCAGCTGTATTAAGAAATGGTTTAATAATGTCTGCACTAAATCAATGTATTTGCAGTAGAGTATTCATTACAAAAGCTTGTTTCATATTCCTCTATAATACCGTCTATTATGTTCATCCTTGTGTTAACTAAAAGTTGCATAATATTTTAAAATAATCTACAACTAGACCAAAATAATTTAAAAGACGTGTTCAGTACAGACTTCTCATGTTTCCTTTTTCCAGCCAACGATGTATTGTGTTCTCTTAATTTTTTTCTAATTTGTATATATGGTTTTGGACTCAGACAGGACTAGAAAGTTACATGTGTACAAGATGTACATAAAAAGTTATGTAAAACAACTTCAGATCATCAGTATATCGTCTTTTGGAAATCTGTTTTGATTTTATATGCTTATTGAGGTACTGCTAGTTGTTTTTGGAAGGTTGCTTTTGAGTGCCACCTTTATGATGTAATTCAAGAAGTTTGCAGGATTGTGAAGAATCCATTCTATTCAGATCAACTTTTGGTTTTTGCAGGTACTACAGAGCGGGTGTGTCTGATCCAGGGAACAGTTGAAGCGCTGAATGCAGTTCATGGCTTCATTGCAGAAAAGATTCGAGAAATGCCTCAAAATGTGGCCAAGACAGAGCCCGTCAGCATTCTACAGCCTCAGACCACTGTTAATCCAGACCGCATCAAACAAGTGAGTTTTTGGTTGGGAATAAAGAGTCACATCAGCTCCTTAAAATTAACAACTCTTTTAAGAAGCCTTAAAATTTCAAGGCTGCAAGGGGTCAACATAATATGTTCTTTAAGAAAATGTTATTTTACATTTTAGTAATTTACTGGTCCTCTTTTCCCGTATACTTTTGTGCTCATGTTTCTCAGAAGTTCTTTTAGACTGTATTTTATAAATTCCAATGCCAAACGCTATAGTGTTTCCTTTATAAGCTTCTTTTCTTTCTGTCTCAGGGAATACTAGGTTTTAGTTAGAAAGACTCATTGAAGTTTAAACTTAAAATATGAATCTCTCTGTATATTTTTTGAGTTATTAAAAAGCAAGGAATTAACTGAATGTGTTTCCTACTCTTATGTGTATAAAATAAAACCAAAAATGTTAATTGTTCTTTATAGCCTATAAGAAATACCTTAAAAGCTTATATGTCAGAATTTGAAAACAGGAGGATAACTTGGGGTGTTTTCTGTTATTTCATTTAATGCTATTTTTGGCATCTTTTTGCCTATGTTTTACATTGACTTCCTTTAAAATCTGTAGATGCTGCAAAATATATTTACAAGGTATCCTGGTCTAAAATTTTCTTTAGCTTATTGCATTTTCCCACACAATTTTAATTTGAAAAGAGGATATACTGCAAGGAGAATGTGAAATATGTCACATAGGTTTTTAAATAAATCATTTGTCATTTTATTCAATAAGGAAAAGATGAAGACAGAAATGAATGACCATTAGTAGAATTTTATCTTGTCTCTCCTATCCTATATGGGATAGATTTTAGTTTCTCTCCTGCTCTATGTAGGGTAAGATTGTATAGTGCTGCTCAACTGGCAAGGTTCAGTGTCCTATAAAGTAATTTGATAACTGCATGCAATTACTTCACTTTTTGTACAACATACACAGAATGCTTGTATGATTATGTAGTTGAAAAGCATGAGTTTGGAGTGATCACACTGCTTTAGATGGGTGAAACTGTGCATACGCCATTGCATACGATATCTAACAATTAGTGCTACTTTATATATTCTATATATGCTATACCTTTTCACAAAAAAAACTCTAGGTAGTTTATAAGAAATTACTTAAAAGAAAAGCCCCAAGTTTATGGGATTCTTTTCTCAGTTACTAGATATGAAAATGAATATGTCTGAGAGGTAGAGAGAAAAAGCTGGAGAAAAGAGCTGTACCCTAAGTAGCTTTTCTGCATGTAAAATATTACATTTTATTCCAATATTTCTTAACCCAATAGGAAATGAGTGTTCTTTATTACAGTGGAATTTTTTTTCTCCCTTTGCAATGAAATGAAACTAATTTTTAGCTCAGTAAGATCATGAAAAATTAGATTACAGCTGTTAAAGCTGACATGCTTAAATATTTCCTGTCTTGTATCTCAAGCTGATACGCTTCTTCCACGTGGGAACTGAGGAGGAAATACTTTTCTGGAAAATTCATTTGTAAAGTTTTCAGGGGCTTTTATTTTTTTAAAAGTTAAGACACAGGCTACATATGTCACTTCTATGACCACAATTTATTCATTAGTTCTGCATTTTAGAATTTAAGGATATTACCTGTATACATACAGGTGCATAATAATATGACTGTGAATGTATGGAGATGTGCATGTGCATATGTTGAACAGTTTTAACTACAGTGAATTGTTTAACTTCTATTTAATGAAATAACATGTTTTCACGATAAGTTCTTACGCTATATATATTGATTCCATAAATCTAAAATCAATTATTTTCACCAAGATGTGAAATTGTTAGCTTGATTCTTAGAGTTTGCAGTGAAGTAGTCTATCCTCCAATGTCAGAACATCCCGTGTCTAATAAATAAAATACCTCTATTTAAGAAACGTAAAGGATAATATTTTACGACAGGTAATTGTTATTATTTTTTTCTGTTGTTATTTTTTTATAGAAGACAGGTCACAACTAAATTGGTCAGAGTAATGTATAATACAAGTCATTGTGGACTCGTGAAAAATAAGCCTTGTGAATTACAATTTTTTGCACAAACTTTTGCACAGTTCTTTATATGGGTAATAGCTTAGAATATTACCCAAGAACTTTGTCACACCAAGTCTGACTTTGCAGACTGACAGAAGAAGACTTAGTGTTTGAGACTGAGAGTAGATTTGAAATAGTAAAAACATCTGTAAATTTTGCCTTCATTAGGCACCTTTAGGAGATTTCTATCGGCTTTGTAGCTGTGGCTGCCAAAATGCAGGGGCTGTGAGTGAAGCTTCCTGTAGGTGATGCCTTGCAATGCCATCCAGGTCTGTATGACTATGCATCTCTAATTTCTCCATTGTCATTTCTCTGTCCTGGGCTTCTTATAGATAGTCCCATCAGAAGAGGCAAAAAGGAAGTATCTTTTGGATGCTTTTCAGTTTAGAAAGTGTGTAGGTAAACCTTCCACTGATTACTTGAATTTCAACACTTCCAACGTATTCAGGAAAGACATTGGTGTACACTAAGGCTGTCTGCCTTGGCGTTTCTCCTTACTGATGAAGTCACTGTCCAAACGTTCTGATGATTTCGCTAACATAAGCTTTTTCAGCCTCAGAGGATTCACAGGCAAGTCTATCTGGTTCAATTTAAGCCTTCTCCGCTGCATTTTTGCAGATTTCCTAATCCTGTAGACTTATCTGTAGATACCAGGTAGCTGTATCCTCCAAGCAGATCTGATAGATATTTAATTGCCAGCTGTTTGCATCTTTTACCTTTAGGTAACATGGGGTAATCCCTTTGTAGATGCCTGCCATCTGCTGTTTCTGTGTATCATTTGACAATAACCAAGAGATTCCTGTTCCCTTCTACTTTCTAGAAACTGCACTGTGCATCTGACCTCCCTTTTCTCTCTTTATTAGTTGAAGTGTCACACCAACTTTTATCAGACCATATTATAACCCGGGGGATACAGTACAGTTTTCATAAAGGGGTCAAGAACCTGAGATGTTTTGAGTAGCTTGGCTTCGTAGTTACCACAGAGAGCTTTAAATTTCACCTCAAAAATTTATAGCAGCTATTATAAACAATGGGAAAAGGCTGTATAATGTGCTTTTATCACATGACCTTCTGCAGAAACTTTCACAGCTTCTTTATTTGCTAACTGAATTTTGCTTCCAGCTTTCACAGTTATTTATAGGTAAAGGAGTTGCAGCAGGTTATCCAGTAAGCACATAGAATCACAGACAGCCATTGTAGAACTGTGCATTATATAGAAGGAAGAGTGGCTGATCTTACAGCTATCCCTGCTCTGAGCAGGAGTTTGCACTGATTGATCTGCTGAGGTGCCTTTCAATCTGATTCATGCTATGATTTATGAAATGCTTGATTCTCAGCAAAAAAAAAAAAAAGAAAGAAAGAAAAAAAGAAACACTCATCAAGATAAAGGATGGTTTTATTTTGAAATACTTAAGTAAAAACTAACTTCAAGAATCCAGATTTGAAAATACTGGCTTAAATAGAGGACATTTTTTGAAATATGAGATACGAGTTTAATTTAAACTGTTTTCAAATCAGTTATATTCTAAAACGTTTAGATCAGTATTTTAATTGATATTTTGGCAGGCTACAGGGACTTGGTAGACTTCTTGATTTCTTAAAAAGCCTCTCCCCGTGATTAGCCTTTCTTCTTTTTAGCATCCATTTAACCCAACAGTGTGCCACCCAGGGCAACCTTATAAAAATCCAAAAGTGAAAAAATATCTCCAGATTTTTCATTTGAGGTAAATGTTAAACATAAGCAGTTTTATAGGTCACTGTGTGTCTTCATCTAGTCGGCTGTTTCTCATAAACTTCACTTGGGTTTGAATGCATTTGAAGAGCATCACCAGTTACCATTCTGCAGTGAATAATAATATGCTCAGTTTACAAGTTGCTTACAAGTTGTCAAGACAAGCAAAAATGAGAAATAAGATGTGCCATCCTCTACTAGAGCAAATATTAGGACAGTTCTTTATATTAGGTCCCACAGCAAAAGTTTAGCATTCTATAAAAAGAAAACTTACTGTATTTTATCCCTCAAGTGCCCTTGACCTAATTCTGGTGCCAGATCACTGTCCTACTTTCTTTTTCTATTTAATTTCAACAGTGCTGGATATGATCTTAATGTGTATGTGAAACTACACTTTATGAACCTCAATTAACTCTTTGTAGCTGATGATTAACTCTTCACTGTATGTGCTTCAAAAGTGGAACAAGAAGAGAAGATTGTGTTGAGACATGAACAGTACCATTCAACACTGCAGAAATTTTGGATAGTGCTCTGATGCTTAAGACAATACTAAAGTTATCTCAGGCATTCTAGTGGCATTATAGTTTTGGTGATATTTTTCCAAACCCCAAAGTAGCCCAGAATTGAAAGATGACTTTTTCTTTCCTTCTAGGCCTCAGGGTGTTTTGACCTATATCTTAGAATCTTCTTATATGACTTATTGCCCATTGTCTGGGTCTGCTTACTGAATTGAGTTTTCTGATAATTCTACAAAAGACCTCCAGATCTTGTAGTTGTTCTGTATTACTGTAACAATTTTTGAGGAAAGAGAAGGCCATGATTCTTCTTTGTCCATTCTATTACAGTCTTCATCCTAAGCCATTTCCTCCATCCAGAATTGTTCTTATGATCCAAATGGCAGATGCTGTCTGGGTTTATGCCACCTACTCCTTCTTGTTCCCAGAAACACAGGAGATAATCTTTCCTTTACATCATACTTACCAGTTTTTCTGTTTCAAGGACAAGACCTCCAGAGTTCATAAACATATATAAATTACTTCCATAAACACCTATAAATAAGTGTTCTGCCTACATGTGCTAACTTTCTTACTCTTTCTGTCTTGGCTTATCCCTTTTACCCAAAATAAAAATAAAAACTGTACAGACTATGAAATATCATCAGAATGTCAGTATTGTATTTGGTTTTTTTTACAGAATTGAAAAGGTAGCAAGTAAGGTTAGATCCAGGAAGTCATCAAAATAGCCTTTTTACAATCTAGGCTGTAATTAAATTAGTAATTCTTAATTTTTTTTCAACATGTATTTTTAAAATACGTTATACATTTTTGTAGTCATTGCTGAGATAAGAATCATCTACCTAATAAAAGTTACAGGTTAAAAGAGTTCACAGAAGATGGAAAGGAAAACTCCATGTTTGGCAAAGCAAGCAATCTGTTTAGAAAGGCCCATTTCTAACATAGGTGAAAGCTTAGAAAGTTAGTCTTTTATGTTCTTCAGCACTATGGGATCTTGCAGAGCAATTTGTTTCTTTCTTGTTTTAGCTGCTGAAGTTTTTCAACTATTTGAATATTATAAAATTCAAAAAAAAACCCACCCTTTATTGAAGTGTATAAAAATATTGGCATAAGCAAATTATTAACATCACTTTAATTTCCATAATTTAAAAGCACCGCTGTTATCATGTAAGACTGAAACTCATATTAGCTTATAATAATGATAATGATGATAATAATAATAATAATAATAAATACATGGGTAATGTTCTTACCAAGATTTCTGATACATGGAAAGCCCTGTAGAGGGAAACTAGAAAGTGGTATATATATGCAATTTCACCTTCATATTTGATTGTTCATAATGCTTCCGTCTCTCCACTGCATTTTTAAAGGTATTTCATTTTTTCTGCCTTTTCTTTCTGCCCTTCTATATATTGAATATACTAATAGATACTGAGAATTAGAGTAATATGAAAAAGTTATCTCAGTACAATGTTTACCATCTAGCGTATAAGTATTTAATTTTTTTTAGTATAGATTTAAGGATGGTACTTCTGCCATTTTTATATAGATCTGCTTTAGGTGATCCGTGAAGTTATAGGGAAGAGGTCTCAGAAAGCCTTCTGGAATACTGCATAGAAGGAATATATATTCTGTACAGTTGTGATATGCCTATCTCTTCATTCTGTTACTCTAAAAATATGAAGCGTGCAAGTGTCATGCTTTGGACATCTCGCTGCGCACGTGAGCATGTTGTGCAGCCTGAGAACAGTCTCTCACAGGGTAATAAATTATTTGCAAACAAGACAAGGAAAAGGTATTTTCTTGGACTTTCAGAAAATACTTCAGCTCAAACATGGCTCAAACCAAGTCTTATTTCTAACAAGTAAGCTCATTTTTATTACTTAAAAAATATTTTTCCAAACATCTGTTCCAGAAGCTTACAAGAGAAAAATAAACTGTTACCTTGTAAACATTGTTTGCCATTCACTTACTCATAAATTCTAGAAAAGGAAATCATATTTGAGAACAAAGAAAAGTCCAATTGCATCTTAGCTTGGCCTGTGCTATTCAAGGTATAGCTTTTTAACAAAAATTTTAGAAGTCTTAAAAATGGTTTATAGTGCGAATTCTGACTGGCCTTTGCTATAGATAGGCATCCTATAATTGCTGGAAAGCTTCAATTAACGTATAACTGTTTCAATCTGGAAAATTAAAAACCTGTAATGTGAATTCATCTTATGTTTTTTAACCACTTTATAGGTCTCATTTGCAGAAGACTAAAAACAACTACATTCAAGGGCTTGCATAATGCAATATACTTGCTAAATTTTAAGGATTTATTCTACGCTGTGTAACAAATAAGAATTATTGAGGTCTGTCACACTTTCTTTAAGATGTAATTTTGCCTGAAGGTTCGTGCAAACCAATTCAGGAAGTATAAATAAATTACTTACCAGTCAATGGAAAATCAAAACAAAATCCAAATGCCTGTTTCTTTTTTAACATATTTTTGAGAAGTAATACTTTAATAATGAAGAAATAAATAGGTAACCCATATTTAACATGTCTACAGATATGGAAGCATGAAAAGGGATGATATTTTTGATTTTTTAAAAATGCTATCAGGTTATATAGGTACAAGTGATCACTTCTTCATGAGGCAGCTGAGCAACCTGAAAAACAATTAAAGTTAATGAGTAGTGTGTGGCTAGATCTCTCAGGATCAATGTTTCTTCCATCAGTCTCAACAATATAGGATTGGGCATTTTGAAATGAAAAATGTTTGACAAAAATTGAGGCTGCATAAATAAGAAATCCTAAGACACTTTTTCTATTTATTAAAAAGAAAAAAAGAAAAAAAACAGTTATGTCAGCAAACAAAGGAAGAGAGTCTTGAGCCTTAACACAGATACTTTGATATGTAAAACAATATACTAATTTCAGTATTTTGTCACTGGTATGTATATTTGGGATAAAAAGGTGTATACTCATACTTGATTCTTGTTCATTAATACAATTGTTTTGTCTTTAAATGTTTTATCTTTTTTCTATTGTATTTTAAGGAAGCTTTTGCTAAAATGAAATAATGAAGTGCTTCTTGAAGGATGTTATAGTTCAGTAGTCACCTGAAATGAATATCGGCAATCCTTTTTCATCACAGCCATACATTTTCTTCTTTAGGAAGTTTGATGTTGAATAAAAAATTGTTATACATTCCAACTGATTACATTACTTGTGTTATCAGTGAATAGGTGATTATTCAGTGTCGAGGTGTACTAAATATTTCCATATAAAACCAGTAGTTAGACCAGTGAAGAAAGTTCAATTTAGCAACCTATTTTTTTCTTTATTAATTAGCATAACATACCAAAACGACAGACCCCAAATTAGTAATGATATTGATCAGAGAAGCCATCAGATGTCTGAAATATTTTAGTCCAAATATATTTTCTGGAGAGTTTTTCTGGAGAATCTTAAAAAAAAATCTCATTAGTCTTTTTAGTTTAGGATGAGACTTTCAGCTATGAAAAAGAAAGCCTGTTGGAATAAATTAAAATACTCCATTCTGTTTATGTTGGTTAAAGCTTATATGATGAAAATCAGTTCATTGCAGTGTCAAGCACGAGATATACTGCATGATCCCACTAAAATCAGAAGTCACTTCTATAATTGAATAGGGCTGGCCCTGTACTATAGTGGAGTCTGCCATTTCTTTTTTTAAATAATTGCAAACAACTGGCAAATGAACTGATACAGTGTGCAGAACAGTATCGGACAATCCTTTATCATGTCTGCTCACCAACAGCTTTTTGCCAAACCTCATAATATTTTCTAATGTCCTTAACATAGCAGTATTTTTTCCTTACACCTTTTGAACGAGTCCCAGTTGATGCTTAAACTTTATTTATTTTATTTTTATTTTTTGCAATGTGAGTTACAAGTTGAAAACATGAAAGAAGGATCTGTTTCTTATGATTTTTTCTATTTTGGCTCTTTGTTTATGTACAAACTATGGAAAAAAAACGATCTTCACATGGCTTAACAAACAGCTCAAATATTTGTGTGTGCATATGTACAAGCCCATATTTTATCAATACACATAACTTTATACATTCACATTGTCTCAGCTTTCTCATATGCATGAAAAGTTTTAGTGGAAAAGTATGTATAATTATTTTAAAATGTGGGCTTTGCTTTTTAGGACTGTCAATGATTGTAAGTAATAGAACTGCTGAAAGTGTGGAATTTTGCTTCCTTTATTTTTAAATAGATTTGATTAGTAATTATATGACCATATGATATATCCTATTGTATAGCATTTAGTGTCTTATTTCTTAAAGTAAAAGTAGTGTAATTTCAAATATTTTATATTTTTTATATTTTACAAAGATGTCAAAAAACATGCTTTGAATGAGTATTGTATGTTATGTTTTGAAAATTGAAATCTGATATTTCCACTACGTTATAAAAGGAAAAGTTATTCTGTTAGGGTCTAATCTTTAAAAAAATGATGTATATATAAAAATTCTAAGCAGAGCAGTGCTTTTTTGATATGTTCAAGAATTAATGTTAAGCATATGTATATTATTTAGAAAACCTGATCAATAAATATGACTCTTAATTCTTTTTTGTGTTTATTTTGAACACAGGCTGATGACATGTTATTAAGCTTTACCCAATTAAAAATGATGATTTTTTTAACACTAATTATAAATATAGTGTAGTAATTTGTTGTGAAGGTATTAGTTGCATGTTCATCCATCATGAGATTGATGTTTACGTTTTTTCATGTGCTTCCTGATTAAAAAATAACAATGAATATATTACCAGTTAATTTACTGCTAAAAACTCAGTAGCTTCTGTGTAACTGTTTTAACATATGGAACACGAAATTATTTTAGAATCATTTTGCTGCCTCTAGTCTGTGCTATAGAATGGTGCATAATAAGGTGCCAAAGTAAATTTCACTGTCTCCTTTTAAACGTCGACCCTGTTTGTTTATATACTGGTAATTGCTTTTATTGTGCTCATTGAACTTGCTGGAATTTGTGTTTACTATAGTCTTCGTTTTCCCCAAGAGGAGGAGAGAGGAAAGAATATATTCCTCATGTGGTCAGCATACTTTTTAGTATTTATGTGAGTTCACCATCCTGATTTCAAGTCATGAATTTGTTTTTACATGCATAAGCATGCGTATTTACATGCATTATTTATCCAATTGAGCTTAAATTCCATTAAGTTCTAATGAGTAGGAGAAAGATTTTGTCTTAGGCATTTTTTATTTATTTTAATTTTGTAGTTACGTTACTTTTGTTGGTTTATTTATTTTTTAACTGTTCAGTCTAAGGCTTGTAAAGGTTGATTTGCTCCTGAACTGCTTTGTTCCCAGACATTGCCATCTTCCCCAACTACCACCAAGTCCTCTCCATCTGATCCCATGACCACCTCCAGAGCCAATCAGGTACAGTATCATCCTACCATCTACACCATACTTTTCACGGGTGACAGCTTGCAAACTGGAGAAAAAGATATGGTGGGTTAAGGATTTATTCGTTCATTCACATATATACACTCATAACCATAGATATCTAACACTTGTTGGAATTTGGTAAATTGAATGGAAAACATTTTTCTTCTTTTGGTTTATTTTATTGTCTTCTATAAATCTCTGATGAAAGCAAAATATTGTGTAAAATAGTTTTTTCATTTAAATTATTTTTAAAAAATCTATTAATAAATAGTAAGGATACATACTGTTGTGCTTATGGATACAGTAACTCTCAGTGTATGTATGTTTATGTATATATGCACACACGTACTTACTTCCTGGAACATTTATAAATTAAATGGAATTACCCCTAAAACTGTGCTTAATTAGCTAGATATCCTGCTAGAAATGCTGTATAGACTTTTCTTTTTCAAAAGAAAAGTTTGAAGTGTATTTGTTTGTGAATGATAACATAGGGGCATTATTTAAATAGTGTATGTAGTTAAAAAAAAAAAAAAGATTAGAAATGCAAATTTATTGGTAAAGAATGAAATAACATTAAGTCTCTTTAAAACTTACTGAACTCATCTAGCTAACTCATGTCTTATTTTTAAAGTCATACACTGTACTTTTAGTAGCATTTTAATCTCACTCATATGTTTCTTTTTTAACTGGAAAAAACATGTCCAGTTCATTATGTCCGCAAATCACCACATTGTATATCTTTTTGCCTTACTTATGGAAATTTTTAAAGTTACTTCATACCATGCTTTTAGAATAGAGTCACGCTTAATAAATACCTTATTTTTATTATTATTATTATTATTAAGATTTACTGTTGAACTTAATGTAGTTTTGTTCTAATAATGTATGTTTGTTGTGTGTTAACAATTTTTAACACATAGTCTGTTTATTTAAGTTAGCCGAATGCTTCCATCAGATCTTGTGCAATTAGTTGTAATATCAGAAAAGTTTTCCTCACAACAGGCTGATTTTCTCTTGAAGTTAACCTTGCTATTAATTAATGACCCTCTGATATTTTGTGACCTGCTTAGAACTTGCTGTTTGTATAAATAACCAATTTAACATACAGCAGGACATGAGCATTTTAAAACAATGTCATATTTTTGATCAACACATGGCAATCTGTTGAAATAGATATCTAGTACAGTGTATAATCAAATTTAGAGAGAAACCGTTCAGATAGAAGAACTGTTAAGAAAACTATGTTGTAATATCCTCCACTTCAATTTGAAAGCTTTCTGCATCAAACTTCTTCCATTCCAGCAATGGTTATCTGGCTTTATTGTCACATGACAAAGATGAAATCTTTGCAGGCAGCTAGAGTTATGTTATGAACACTCTGTTCAGCGCTTATTCCTGCTTTTGTAATTTTAGTATTTAGCGTATTTTAATCAGATTTTGAAAATGTTGAGCACCTAAGTCTTTTTAAAAAATATTCTTAGTATTTTTTCCTTTCCTGTATCTTTTTCCTTCCACTTCTTTTTTTTTTTAATGCAAGCTTAGCCTGATGATTGTTATTGAGGAAAAAAGGAAGAAGTGTTTATATTTTGCAGGAAATATCATTTTGGGTATGTTGATTAGTTAGCAACAGAGAAGTACCTATTTGCATCTGTTCTCTGAAATTTGAATTATCAAAATTCTAGTGTAACATATAAAAATAATTGTTTAATAGCTAAAAATATTTCATTGATTTTTCTAGTAAACTTTTCTATGAGAATTTTGTCAAGTGATTTAACTTAATATTCAAACTTAGGGAAAAGTACGTATGCATTGTGTTCTGCCCATATTCCACTTTACATCTTTTAATGCATTTTATGCATAACTTCTTTTAAATTCAGTGCTTATACAAGTAATCAAAATCTCCTTTGGACAGCATTAAAAATGTATAAATGAAGAAGACTATTGAGTCTTCTCAATACATATTTGTTTATAATTATTTTATCCCCCTAGTGTTTGCTAGTGGTTTATAACCATTTCAGCAGGAAGCACGTAGGACAAGATAAGGCGGTTAAGGCTTTTCTGTTCATTCTAGTGATAAGTGATGTAGCTGGCAATTGTTCCTAGACTGTGGCAGTGATTAGCATTCAGCACCAGTATATCGACAAGTATCTGCACTGCGGCTGTCACACGAAAATAGGTTCCAGCACAGTAATCTCAAACCTGTCAGTAGTCATGTAAGTAACCAATAGGAGAGTATTAGAGAACAAAACAAATGTTTGTTTTGATATACAGCTGTGTAAGATGAGGAAAAACTATTCAGATATGTGTATTGTCACAAAATGTTATATAAAGATAACATGAAGGAGCTTATTCAACTGGACAGAACTCAGGAAATTTAGTGTTAAGGTTGAAGATAAATTCACAATACACCATGTTGTGTGTATATAGTAGCTTGTCAGGCTTGAAATCATTCAATTTTCGATAATGTTTCAATTGGGTCAAGACTTTATTTTATATTGAAGATTAATAGGGTGATTATGAAAGGTCTGAGCTGGAAAAAAATGGTTGCTATTCGAGTGGGATTTTTAAGTTGGATTGAAGACTCCCTATGAGTCATTCCAATTAGAGAGCCATTGAGGATATGTGTAGATGAGCTCACCTCCTGATGATGTGATCCTTCCCATTGTGTGAGAAATAAGTTAACGTTCTCCTGACAGAACTGCATAGCAGACAGAACAGTTTCTAGGCACACTTTCCACCACAAGAGGAAAATAGTTCTGCCAAAAGAGGTCTGAGGAAACTAGGCAGGAAATCTGGCTTGTATTATCTCTTCCTTTTAATGGCTGGCTTTTCCTCCATTCACATGAGACCATAACCCCTTTTTATGGCAATTTCAACTTTTGTTGAATTGTTGTTTTTTTTTTAAAAAAATCAGTATTCATGAAGCTACTCATGTTCTGATTCTCAGGAATAAGAAGGTAGTCTCTAAAATGTCTCATACAGTGGAAAAATCAGTTCCTTCAAAACAGTTACTGTGTTGTGTTAATGGAATTGCCATGGATACAACAGAAACCTACACATTTTAAGTGTTTTCTCCTTTAGTTTTGTGTTCCAGAAAGCTATACATCTGTCAATACTACTGTTAAAAATGTCTTGTTTGTTTTTGCACTAGAACTCCCATGGCCATTTGCCCGCATTAAAAATCTGTACACTGCAACCTTCCAGTAGGTTGAAAGTAGAAAGAACCAGAGATGCGATAGAATTAAGGACAGTCAGAAAGTATCTCAGATAACTTTTGTTCTCTCTGCCTGTCATTGAAAAGACCAACCCAATCTTCCTGTACTTTTAGCATGAGAACTTCCGTGTTCCCTCCTTGTGAACTTTGTCAGCTTTGCTTGGAATGGAAACACTGACAGACATAAAGTGGAAAAACTGTGTTGCTATAATGGAGGACCATGAAATTGGCAGAATATAGCTTTACTTTTACTTACCAGAAGGAAATCAGTTTTACTTTTCTGCAGTACCCTTCAAGTGAGAAATTCATCTCAAAATGATGAATAACATGATAAACATCATATAGAACAAGCTTGTTTTTCCTCTCTAGTAGCTTTTAAAGATATTAGTTTTAATACTTAAATACTTACTGTAATTGATAGTAGATAGACAAGTATTTCTATAAGTACAGTTGTTAAATACTCTTTTCCTTTGTTTACAAGATTTTGTTTGCTTCTTATCTATTTTACTGATGCCAATATTATTTCAGAGGGAAAACCACAAATGATATAAGGCTAGACTTGATATTTCTTCTTTGTGCATTTGATGTACTTATAGGATAAATGCAATCTGAAACCCTGCTCAAAAAGCAGTCCAGGAAGAATTTATGAATAATAAGGGTTTCCTTCTCTAATCCTCCTTTTTTTCTGTGAGATTGATATCAGTGCTAACCTTTACTAGTGCCTGTACAAAAAATTAAAGGCCAAAACACATATTCTCACTTACAAGTGAGTCAGGGCAGCACTGTTTTGAAGAGGAGTCCTTTTTCCTTCCCTTATTAATTTGTATAGACTTAAGCTTATTAACATAATAGGACTTATCATCACAAACGTCTCATTAATTTACTATATAAACTTTCTTTTATTTAAAGCTTTTTTTTTAAATGAACTATTTTGAATGCCATTTAAATTTTTATCGTTATATCCTATATTTTGTTTTTTTGTTGTTACACCTGAAACTCAATTTTATCATATAGTGCTGTGTAATATAAATTCCATGGAGTGCAAATTGGTTCAGGGTTTGTCCACTGAGTCCTCAGCATTTACTGTTTTTTGGAGCGTGTCTTTGTCGTCTGGCTGCTAAAATATATATAATTCATTTCAACTTTTTTACATGATGACACTGAGCCAATTTTATGGATAGTGCAAGCATCCAATAGGTACAGCACACATCTGTGACAGTTACCGTCTTAGTATTAGGAATTTGTCATTTTGGCTTATATTAACTATTTTATACAAGACATTTAGCCTACAGTGGGATATAATAGTACATATGTAACTAGAGACTGGTGGATTAGTTGATGTAAATAAAACATATAAATTGTAAATGTTCCATATTATTGTTATAGAGTTTTGGTGTGAAAGATAATAGATCTCATCCTGGATTTCAAATAATTCAGCAGCACCACACCTTCTAAATATTGCCTTTGGCATATTTTCTGATTTTCTGTCTTACTAATAAAATAATAATGATTTTTATAAGCATCTTATTGTCAACTATAATAGAAAATAATTCTTTCCATGCAAAAAGTTTCCAAATTTTTATTTTTCCAAATGTATTTTTACTACCTTACAATTATGGTAGAGTTGGGTGGTCGTCCTCTTTCTAACTTAAAAAAATAAACCTATCCATGTATATAAAATGATTTGCAGAGGTATAATCTTTTATTTCCTGATAGAGAGAGGTAAAATCTGAAAATAAATATTATGAGGCTGTCTCTAAAGCACACTCACAGCTTAAACAGTTGATGAACTCATCTGACTTACACTTAATACTTGGTTTGTTGTAGGGGACAGAAGAAAAAATAAAAAAGAAAACTTTATTTTAGTTTTCTGTTATCATTAGGATGTGGACTTTGAAATTTTGTACCATACCAAACTTCTAATAGTAAAGTCTTTTATCAATACAGTAATGTTGAAGTTTGAACAGTGAGTTTTAATGATGATGTCAGGATACTAGATAGCTATTTTAGGTCATCAAAATACTATCTCCTTTTGCATTTGACAGTTTGATATGTGGGATATCTGTCTCCAGTATTTCAACTGCAATATTCATCTCATTTTAATTCCACTTTTTTAATGTCATTTCTTACAGTGGTATTGAGAAAAACTGTTTTCTTTTTAGCTCTATCATAGATTGACTAATGCTGGACGTTTCATTTGATCTTTCCAAACCTCTATTCCATGTACTTAAAAGAAAAGTTAATATAAAATTGTTCAGCATTCTGATAGAAGGCACTGTAGAAGTACAGAACAATTATTATTATGATTTATGTGTTCAAAATGTATGCTTAGGTAGTTTTCTGTGAGAAACTATATAGCCTTTATTTCAGCATGTCAGATTGGTCATTGAGAATACAAGTGTTTTATTTGCATTCAGAAGATAGTAAAAAAATAAATGAGATCTTGGTCTCACTCGTGAAAGTAACGCTGTTGGAAAGAGTTTTCATCTACTAGATGGTGTTTCAGGTGGCCCCATCATAAAAGAATTTACTGCAGTAGGTTCTAAAATTAGAAATACCTGAAAAACACGAATATAATAAATCTATGAATATATTAAGAAAATTTATTCTGCCTCTCTTTATGGTATCAAACCATTTTTTAATCACAAGTAGAGGCCTGAAAAGGAAGTTAGAGTTGGTAAATAGGGCAGAGGGGTGCAGAATAATATGATAACGGTATGAACGTCAGCATGATGTTTAGGGGAATAGAGTTGATGAAATAGGCTCTATATTTTGCGAAATAAGCACTGTATTTTGCCTATTTTGTACTGACTTCTTCTGGAAGGTCTTCAAGCTTATGATATACTTTTGGCTCCTACAGAAAAAGTTCTTCACATAGTTTCACACAATAGCATATCTTTCTGGTTAAGTCTCAGTGAGGACTTCTATCTTCACCTTCAGTTTTACCAGTTATTCAACTTCACACTATTAATTTTTTTCTATACCTGGACACCTAACTTGCCATTGGTATCATGGAGTTATCGAGTGATAATTTTGACTCCACATTGAACATTAAGCATAGAGACAAGGTCAAATGGATATGCCTACACTTTTTGGAAAAAACACTTCTCTGTAGCGTGGAAATCCCTTAATATTCTACATGTATAGATGATTTTACGGATTGTTAATTCATAACTCAAGTGACCTTTTTGTTTCAATTTAATAAGATGGCAGATTACATTTTTTGATTGAATGTTGCCTATGGTGTACTGCGGATAGCAGGTAATGAATAATGTTTGAGGTAACCTATCCAGAAAGGGCTAATTAGAGTTATTCCCTGTTCAGGTGAGAGGACTCCAGTAGAGGTTCCAGTGCTTCAAAGTTAAGCTTTCTTGCTGCTGCTGGGCTGAAAGTCATTTCATGACTAAATGTTAAGCAGAATTAACCAATACTTCACAATCTGACTATGGACTTTTTTTTTTCTGCTTCTCAGACTAATTCATGGCTATTATTTTGTTATATTGATTTCTTTTTTTGTATGATCACTCTTTGCCTTTATTTTGCAATATCAGAGGTCATAGGTTGTGCTTTTGCTTACAATGTTCACTTAAACAATTATGGATTAAAGCACCATTTTTAGATATGATATTGATACATTAAAGAGCAATTTAAAAATATTATAGGCATATCAATATAATTTTTTACTTTCTTTTTATCTATCCTCCCTCTCCCCACCCCTGCAAAATAAGTAGGTAAATCTCGGTGTTTATGTTGCTTTACATTGGTTTACTTGTTTGCTTTCCTCTCCTCTCTCCAATGACACAGCAATTTTAGGGTTTGCTGTTTATTGTTCCTTTCTGAATGTTGAGGAGATGTTATCAAGGGCAATCATGAAACGTGGGGAATGATATAACCTCTCACTGCTAAGTTTTTGAACACTGTTTGCATATCGTTCATGTGACATCTTGAATAACCTGCCAGTTGCAGTCCTGTAAGTAAAAACATGATTCCACACTTGGGTTTTTTGTTTGCTTTGTTTCTGTGCTGAGTTACAATTAGAATCAGTTATCTTCCTATTTCATCCCCTCTTCAAAATGATATACCTTCTCATTACAATGGGCATCATTGCCACCTTTCCTATTAGAATGGATAAACTCAACTGTCTTAAATTAATCAGTTTCTCCTCATGTTTTAAACTGTCTCTGGTGATTGGATTGGGTTTGCTTTTTTCTAGCAGATAAAAATGAGAACTAAAAAAGAAGAAATGCATATAAAAATAAAGCTTGAGAAATGATGAGAAAACAAAGAGCCCATAGACAGTACTTCATTTCTTTGTTCTGCTAAAAGACACAGAAAACAGCATTTAACAAGGTATTACATGGTCACCCCCTACTGTTGATTTAGGAAGACTTAGCCTATCATCAGTTTTAATCCTTAGTTTAATCATTAGTTTTATCTTAGTAAAAGGAGTCAATAGAAGTAGAATTTTGGAAACATACTATGTAGGATGGTTTAGTAAGCATTTTATAAATTTTATGCGGTACGACTTTGGGAGAAAATTAAAGCCTGGTTCTGATGTCATTAAATTATTTTTAAATCAGTGTTACTTCTGAGTCCTCTGTGAACATGCTGAGCTGTGGGAGAATTGTGATCACTACACTCTGGTACAGTTATGATTTGTGCCTGATTTAACATATAGTTTAGATAGGGTTTGTAAATATCAGTATTCACTTGAAAATCTTTTGAGAGTGAACATGTAAAACGATAATGCTTTCTAGATTTCATGGATTTTGCATTAGACTCATATGGATATCCTATTCTAGTTGCTGAGGAGTTAAAAACCTTGCATTGTAATTAAAGATCTCGTAGCCTGTTATATCATTTAAGGATATCCTTAGATATGATATGTGGGTTTTGGCATCTTTCCATGTCCTTGTACTAAGGAAAAGTTCTATTTGCTTATGAAAAAGAATCATAAAACCATAAAACTTGGAGAATACCTGTTCTTCTCTTTAGCAAAGTACAGCAAAGGTCTTCAGATATCCTTTGCAAAGAAGTATTTAATCTTTTGATTTTATTTTATTTCAAGGATACTTATTTTTTCAATGCAAAATGAAAATGAATAGCATGTTATAAAGTGCCAAATATTTTCATGTTTAAATTCCATTTCATGTAAGCTAGAAGAATAGTTGGCAGATAACTCTGCTGTCTAACCAAGATTATCTTTCACTTCTAGTCCCTCATGCTCACATTTGGTGACATTGTTTCATTCAGAACTAGTATTGGGAGAAAAAGCTGCCCATATTCTTAGGTACAAAGTCACTTAATGACTTGCTGTTTGAAGAAACCAGGCAAAGCAGAATGTTACAGCAATTTCCAGAAGGTGGATGACTTCATTGCCTCTTTCTGCAGTGTACCGTGTCATCAGTCACATGAACATCAGACTCTTAAGTTTTCAATTATGCAGAATTTAATATAACAGCTCCTGGTGAGTTCAGAAGTTATATGATCAAGACTTATATGAGACTCTAGAGTCTACGTTAGAGAACTTACTGTCCACTAGGACGGATCCTGTACAGCACAGAGTACAGAGAAAAAAATGCAGTACTATGTTTTCTGACGTATCAGAGATAAGTAGAGTAAGGCACAGTTACGCCCAGCCTTATTATGAAGTTTCTGCATGGAGAGAATACCACACAGTAGGCATGTAATAGTTGTTATTTTGGATTTTTTTTTTTGTCATATGACTTGGGGAAATATTATCACTTTTCCAAGCTGTTTGTAGGGATAGTGCACTGCTGCACTTTCCTAGAGATTGTATGCCAGATTTGTCCTCAGCCACTTGCATCCTTTTGCATCAAACAGTGATAGATCATAGGTACCTGTGAGACAAAACCGTCAGTGAAAATAGTTGTCTACCCAGCTTGAGTGAAAAAGGAGGTTATTTGTTGTGTACAAATCAAAAAAGGTGGTGGTAGGCTCATTTCACTATAAGGAATAAGAGATGGGGATTTTTTTCCTCTTCTAGAGGTGAAGTGTATATATTGAGATCTTTGCCTGTAGCATAGCATTCCAGGACTTAAAGATAGTCAGTCAATACCTGTTAATGTTTTTTACTCTGCAACCAAAACAATATGTACTTGCATCTTATTCAGAAGTAGTATTTTCCCCTACTTTTGTGCATGTAGTAATTTTCGCTATTTTTTTCTTCTGAAAATAAATTAGACTTCCTGCAGGTGTTAACAGTTATTCTAAGGCATAACTTGCAAACAGTGAAGCAGTGGGAACATTGTGACCACAGACTGTAATAAGCATCCTTAGAAGTGCCCAGGGGCTCAGTCCACTGCTACACGTAAAGCAAAAATTTTGTTTTCTACATTGAGTTGAGATTTCTTGAGAACTCCTTCCAGATAATTGGTCACAAGTGCTCCAAACGTACTAGGTGTTTCTGAACAGCGAGTTATAATTTTGCTTACATTAGAAACATTTTATTGTTCTGTTCAGAAAGATGACTATGAATATAGACTTCTTCATGCTTTGTATCTATTTTTCTATCAACGATTTCATTGCATTTTATAAAATTTTAAGCTAAATGTTTTCTAACTTTAAGAATAGTTTAGAATAGCTTATTGTATACTTTAATAGTAAATTCTTTTTAAAAACAGGTTTCTTTAGATGTTGCTACACTTCCTAACACAATGCACGGTGCCTTTAAATGATAAGTAATTAATACTCTATAAACTGCCATTTCTACCTCCTTTTCATTACTGCATTGTATTCAAAGTCAGATATATTTAGTCCATTGGTTTTTAAAAGTACCCAGAGTACACAGTATACAGAAAGTGTATATCATGCTTGCTGATACTCTCTTTCAAGTATTTGAATTATGCAGTTACCTTGGCTTGAAGGTTAAACTAACCTTTTTGGCATTATAGGACTGTATTTTGCAAATGCTAGAGAAGGTAATGCATCTGAAATATTTTATAATTCTCAGAAAGTTGTTTCCCAGTTTGGCTACAACTGGCGTAGAGCAGAATGTGTCAGAACTGTTAAGAGAATTCGAGTATACTTCTATAGAAGAGCAACAAGAGAGTTGGAGTATACTTCTATAGAAGAGCAATGTTCCAAACAACATTGTGTGGTGCCAGCATGACATTACAGTTATCTCCCAGGGATATAACTTTGATGTTTTGTCATTTATAGCTTTAAAGAGTATTTGTCTGGGGATATAGAGTGACTATTGGTTGTTTGGCCTTCTGTTTTCCCCTTATTTCTTGAAGGGTGCTGCTGCAAATGCTGTCTTAGAGATGACTGTCTTTCTGGGCCCTTTCTTTTTCTCACATTATTCAGTGATAATACAATTCTAGATGCCAAATTATGCATTAATTTAAACTTGGAACCTGTTATTTGGGTGGGGTTAGAAAAGTATGCTTTAAATGTCTATTTATTTAAAGTTTCTGAAAGCCTCCAGTTTGGCAGTTTCTAGAGCACTGTAAATACTTCTTTCATGTTTCTAGTTACCTAACACATTATTTCTATGCTTCTGAAGCTTTTTATGGTTATTGTTATTGTTCATTTACCCAAATCATAAATGCAGTAAGAATAAGCTGATCCATTTTATTTTCTTAAGATTGATTGTAATACTTGTCATATTAAATTAGCATCTGCCCCCTACCCATGAGGTACTGAAATGCAGTCTCCATTTAAGCTCTTTTTAAAGTGTTATTGCTTTTGAAATAAAATTGGCTTATGGAATAGATTAAATTCTAATTAATACATTCTTTAGTAAAGAATATTGATGCAGAATAGAATTCCTTGCAGATCTTCCACAGACCAGCACTCATATATAACTGAGGCAGAAAAAAGAAATCAAGTTAAACGGTACACAGATCTTTGAAGACTGCTATTGATCATAAAAAATTGATCATTAAAATATTTAGTAAAAAAGCTATGTAAATGTTGTACAAAAACAGTATTATCACATCCTATTTCAGAAACAGAAAGAAATAACATAATTAACTTTTTATTAAAGATATTTCACAGATTAGATTTCACCTGTATCTGAGTTGTTATGAGGCATTGTTTTGTATAAATCCATTCTTAGTTATGTCAAAGTAATTAGATAATTCATGTTATACTTTACATGTACATTTATGGTGAAGACTAATTGGCTGAACAACACAATGTGTGTGTATACACTGATGGTTGTCTTTACTGCTTGCAATTTCTAAGTACATTGTAAATTGTTTGTCTTACATTAATATTAACACATCTGAATAAGCATAATAAATGTAGAGATTACAACTTTGATGGAATGAAGTTATTTTTAGAAGTCTGAATTTAGTAATTTAATTTAGAAATTATTAATGCCAATATATTATGCATATTTTATTATGTAGATATTTTTGAATGTAAAGATACCTTTCTGTTGGGTTTATTTTTAGCAAGGAGTCTAGTTATAAAACATGAGCTATAAAATGCCTTAGCTACAGATAGTCTTACCACAGTTGATATTTCGTAAAATTAGTTATATTCCGTAGCTTGTGTACTATTATGTACTTACTATTCATACACAAATGACAATAGTTGAAATATTGAATGATATGATAAGAAGTTAACTGGATACACCACTTGTGAAATACAAAAGTTTTTTCTAGTATTCATTTTCCTACTATTTACACTACTAATTTAGAAAGCCTTTCTTTTTGGCCTGCCTGAATATCATTTTGGTAGTAAGAGAAATAAATCAATACAAATGAAACAAAAGAGTATAAATTTATCAATGGAACTATGGAAGGGCCTGTCAAAATCAGTGATTCTGAACATCAGAAGGAGCATTTCAAAAACAATAAAAGAATATTTTGAGTTGAAATATAATTTATTTCTACAGTTGAAATTTTAAAGCTTATTGCTGGCAATAATACTGCAGAGTAATATAAATAAAAATTATAAAGAAAATTTCCTGAGTTAGTAAATAATTTCTACTACATATATCGAGTTTTGTCTAAAAAAGTGTTTGGTTTACTATAGCGAACTTCACAGTCAACAAACATTTGTAAAAAAGGGAAATATTGATTATGAAATAAAAACTGGTTAGTAAATCTGTTGATCGCCTCACTTCTGTCTGATGTTGAGGCAGTTCTTTGTGTTATTTTATTTTCATATTTATCATGATATTTTTTCTCAAAGAATGTGAAGACAAATCTTAGTCCACTGAAGCTGAAAAACGGGTATATACTGTGCATAAGAGTACATAGGATTTGAGATCTAGTGTGCGTAGGAGTTGAGGTCAGGACAAGAGATACTCACGAATACTTTTTCAGTGTAACTTTAAAAAGAGAAATAAGATATACATCCAACACTGGAGTATGCTGACTCCAAGTTTATTCTTAGAAAGCTATTTTTACAAGTTAATGCATACATATAATTAGACATGCTCAATCCAGTAATAAAAAATACCCAATATATATGTGTAAGTACAGCCATATGTAACAGTTGTGCCCCACAGCACCTATTTTGGTAAGGGCTCTTTTTTTTTTTTTCCCATGTGTGAGTTTACACCAGCTGATTATCTAGGCAAAATTGTTGACGCATGTGAGTTATCTGTATTCAATTATTGCCTGTGCCTAGCTTTTTTAATGCTTGGTTAAACCTGGAGAGTTGTTACTTTCTTTTCTATCTCATATTTATACATAGTTTTCCTTAATGAAATTTGGCTCCACAGATTTCCATTATGTGAAGACTATAGCCCAGAGTATGGATGTATGGAGACAGTACATTCTGCAAATTTGTAGTTTAATAATAAATATTTGTACTTTTCCCTACTGAGCTAA
Source organism: Struthio camelus (assembly GCF_040807025.1). NCBI lineage: Eukaryota > Metazoa > Chordata > Aves > Struthioniformes > Struthionidae > Struthio > Struthio camelus. Next base: position 51,476,488 of record NC_090946.1, on the reverse strand, counting down.
TTTAATATGATCTATATTCAGAATTTACACATTTCACAAGAAAGTACTCAATTGTACATTGAATTGCTTCCTGTAATTACAGCTTTTATTAATAAGTTAGGCTAGCTTTCCACACTGGTTTATGTTAGCACTTACCAATCTCTTTGTTTTTCTTTATGCAAAAAATTGCTCATTTCTGTATTGCCTCTACCTATTCCAGAGTTCTTTTAATTTTGTATCTGCCAGCAATAGTCGCTGTTCTGTTGGAGCTATCTTGGTTAAAATGGTACAATTACAAGTTTACAAAAATTAAAGCAGAAAGTAGATATACATGTAAATTAGGCTTGTACATATAATTTATTTGGATGAATGCTAAGTGTTAAGCCAGCCCTAACTTAGTCATAAGTGGTGATATATTTCCCTAGACTGGCAGCTTGGTATTATTACCCTGTTCTGTTTTCTGATCCTTATCAGAGACCACAGTGTCAGCCTCTGAGAGAAAGTGTTTGTGTTGACTTGTCAGAAGACTCTATTAGCAATAGAGGGCTACGTACGTAGCACTGTAGCTCAATACGCTTACTGAATTTGAAGCTGTCCAGCTGTTAGCGAAACTATGTCCTGTTTCTAATGCAAGTTTCTCCTAATTATTATTTTTATGACCTACAGAGATATGGATATTTGCATGTTTTATCTTTAGCTATCCTTTACTGCTTTCCTCATATGAAGACAGTTCTCAAATGAAGTCTGTAAAATTGTCTTCCTGAGAAGCGGTTGAGTAGTTCTTGCTGTCCAAAATACTTTTTTATAGTTAAGCAGTAGTCAACACAAAAAGGATCAAATCTCAGCTGCTGTTCTTTTGCAAATCAGGGCACAAAGTAGCCAATAAAATTAGAGATTCTAGCCCTTGATAACACTAAAATCTAGACAGACCAGATGCATTTTGCATAAGCCAGATTGGTTGTCATTTTTCACCATTCTTACAGTGAAAAATAAGAATTTCCTCATTCTGCAGAACAGCAAACTGGCCCTGCTGATGAAAGGTGTGTCAAAAGGATTTGGTTAGATGTCTGGGTGCTTCAGATATTCTCAGCAGTCTGGACAGCTCTGTGAAGCTAGACAGAACAAGCTGTAGGTCAGAACATAAATAAAGAAGCTCTTTTTTCACTGGGCTGAGACCTCAATGGGGTGAGCACAGAGCCATTTATTCACATGTGTCTACCCTTTCTTCTTTTGCTGAAAAGAATAGAGATCAGTGTAATTAACCCAGGACTGTAATTAGAAATAATGTGCAAGGGATGTGAAGGTTTATTATTATTTTATTGCCTATAAAAATCTAAAAGTGTTCATTTAGATGCAGTACATTCATTTTCCATCATCTATATTTGTTGCTGTTTGCCACAGTCATTAGAGTAATAAATGTAGCAAGTAATATATCATTCCACCATGTTTAGTTTATGCATCTTGCTTGTAAATGATATTATAAGCTTTATCTTTCATTTTACTTTATAATTTTGTGGTCTGCAAGTAAAGAGCACGTGCAAAATAGGTGCAAGGTTGTGTCAGGAGTACAATATTCATTAGTAATCCTCTGTTGTGCTCTTTCCTTATATATCTGCATGTGTAACTAAATGTAAGCTGAATTAAACAGACCTCAGTGAAAAGCCATATTGTTAATATCACTTAATATTGTTATGAACCTGGTGCAGAAATATGAGTTCAAAGAAGAGGTTGGAGAATCTCTTGAAATAATTCTGTAACAGAGTGTTTTGTTCTTCCAAGGTCTTGTAATATAGAGAGCTTTCATTTGTTTTAGTGCATGAGCACACTAATGTGTGACATTATTGCAGCTGTGAGTTTCTAAGACATGATGGGGTTGGGGGGAAGGGCTGGCTTCATTCATTGTGTCTGTACGGAGTAGGAAAATGTGCATGTCTTGCATATGGACTCATTTGCTTTTGTTTTTCATTATTGTTTTTAGAAACAGCTGAATTGTGAACAACTGGTTTAAAGAGGCACTACTAAAAATGTAGCTTCTGTGCTCTCTAGCTGTTCTGGAGCTCTTTGCTACATGCTAAATGTGATAAGACTGTTTCTGCATAAAAGTAACCAAGTATTACAGAGTCATATACACAGATTCTGGTGGTTTGGGATTTATTTCATGTATTTTCTTTTCTCTAAGCTTTTACATAAAAGCTTATTTCAGTGGGAACAGTAAAAAGCATTCTCCTTTTTTAAACTTTTCTTACTTTTAAAAATATTTAACCTAGCTAGATGCCTAGCTAGATGTTGTGAGTGTTTAACATCTTCCTCCTTTTAAAAACGATTCAGTTGTGTCATCTTACTGTGTTTTTATGTCTGAAGGAAGACTGATGTTTACTAAATGCAATAAGTAAGTCCTGAGAAAATTTGTATTTATATTAGTCTTAGTAAATTATTTTCTCAGTACAATTTGGTGACTAAACCTAACAAGGTACCGTTGTCCCTTCTTTTTCATGTTATAATTTGCATCAATGGACTTTGAGAAGCAATAAGTTTTTGCATAGAGTAATCATTTCCCTGATCAGCAATTCATAAATTCATCATGTTACAAGTTTCTTAAGGATACAGTCAAGAAAATGGACATGGGCATGAAGCTTTAATTCAAAATTACCAGAGAATATCATCATTGGAAGTTTTTAAATGAGTACCTGATTTTAGTTTGTTTTTGTTGTCTTTGTTGTTTTGTTTTGTTTTTATAGTCTACATAAATGGTTTGGTGTTCAGGATTGCTGAACGTGCAGCACGCTTTTTGGATTAAGATGCCTAAATAAGCGTTTAGGTGTCTAACTTTAAGCATGCATTTGTTTAAATTATGGTTCATTTCTTCTTTCATAGCAAAGAATGTTTCTAGAGTCCTGGAAACTCCTAGAAAGGGAAGTACAGCTCTTTCCTTAGCAGCTGTCTCCTTTTATCCATAAGTACTGTTCTTTTCAAACATCTGTCCCACTTAATTGAGAATCCAGTTCTAGGTATCAAACACTATACCAATAATAATTTTTCATGCCATTGAGCCGCTTAATGTACTGAGAGATCAAGCCCTCCCACAGACCAGTACCCATCAATAGAGCTGTGGATAGTTTCATTTTAAAAAGTTGTCTTTGTCTAAATTTGTACCTACGTATTATAGGTACTAATATATAGATATAGATACTAATATATACCAGTGTGCTCTATAAGTAATGGTTACAAAATATTGATTTTATTATCTGAACATAGTAAAGGAAAAGTGAAATTAGATAAATGCTGAAGGAGATACAACTGTAACTGTATTTTTTTATTACATAGGACAGAAATGAAAATACTTGATAAGCAATACAGATTTTAGGTAAGAAAATAGTATAAAACCCTCCTTTTCTTAAACAGCAGTTAAATCCAGTACAGTGTGCAGTGTCCAGTACAACATTCATAAGGTTGACGAGTAGCAGTGATACCAGGCCCTTGTTCAGCATGTTAACGGTATTGACTGGCTGAACATTTACCTTTTCTCATTGCTTTCCTAGCGGTGGTGGGGTGGTGTATCACAGCTGCAACGTATTCTCTTGATACTCTAATCTGTTTCCACCTAATTCCCCTCCTCCTACTTCTCCATCCATCCCATCTGGAGCTGTGTTTTTCATCACAGAGATTGTCTTCGTAATATTCAGGATTAAATTTTGCTGCTTTTAAGCAATTAATATCAAAACAACCTTTCTTAGGAGATTCTTACAAGTGTCCTGTGTCTCAAAGAAATTTTTGTGATCAGATGAAAGCTCAATTGAGGAAACTTTTCAAGAATATTAATATTCTATGTTAAAAAAACCCAAGAAATTATGAAAGTGTAGGGATTTTTTTATTGTTACTGGAGAAACAATTGAAGAGTCCTACATCTTAGCAATAATGACATTTATCTCTATATTGACAAACTCCAAGCAAAGATCAAAAGAAACAAGTGCTGCATTTTTAAAATGTCATATTTCTCCATGATAATTTTAACCATATAATATGATAAACATTTTTTCCAGCCCCATAGCTCCTTACTTTCAACTAAAATTTTAAAACAGTAATATAATAGCTATGAAAGCAAAATTGATAGACAGTTGTGAATATTAGAACCCTTTTAAAAATGTGGAGATCAATGCAAACTTGAAAAACTGAATAGAGTCTTGTAGGAATGGGACTCATAGCTGTCCTGTGTCCTAAGCACTTCACCCTCCTTCTGAGGGTGATCTCAGGGGATCTGAGCAAATATAGAGTTCCTACTGCTCTTAATCTGTGTTTCTCTTTTGACCTCTCACAAGAAGATGTCATGAGCTTTGGGAAAGAAAGAAGTTTACCTTTTTGGATAGACTTTACAAATCCTACTTTTCCATACTGTAAAACTGAAATGATTCTGCTGAATTACAATCTTTCCACAGCTTTTCAAAGAGAGGCCTCCTATAGATAGATACAGTGTAGATTGCAGACTTAAATTTTGTTTTGAATTGCCAAGTGTTCTTAATGATGTGTTATGAATCTTGTAAAAAACAGTTGTTGCATATATGCCTGTATGAAGTTAAAGCTGTGTATGCTAGAGACCGGTTAATGTTGGTGAAACATGTTGAAGGTACTGCATAGTAACTTAGGTCTTATTTTTGATCTGCAGTTCATTATATTAATTAAACACATTGTATATCTTGAGCTTTTTAAAAAATATTTAATTCATTTTCCCCTAATATTGTTGCTAATTAAAAAAAGTTTGTCATGAACCATGTTAAGCAAGGAATATTTGTTATTTACAAGTTTAGCAGCATAACAGTTCATTTCCAGACAGATAACGTATATCTCTCTTTATCACTTTTTTTACTAATTATTTTATATACACATATATATATGTGTGTGTGTATGTGTGTATGTATGTATTTCTCAAACAAGCAAACAAAAAAATAGGGCTGTTAGTGTCCTATAGTCCTATCTAGTCCTGTAGCTAAATAGACTCATTTTAAAAAGTAGTTTTCAGAGACTGATTTTTACTCTCTTTACAGAAAATATTTTAAATTCAGATTTAAATCCTGAACAAATTTGAATCAAGTTTGCTATACCATTAAAATATGCTGTAATCTGGCCAGCAGTGTCAGAGGATGAATACCACAACATATTTCTGAGGTGCTGTTTTAAGATTTCCATGCTTTCAAGTTCCAGTCAGCTTCATTGAAAAGTGTCATTGACACAGCATTGCCAAGTTGCACATACCTACTGACCATTTTTTTCTCTCAATTGAATTAAGTTCCATAACTGCCCCATATAATTTTCTATATTTGTTTGTTTTAGAAGCACATTATCATGTATTTTAGTCACATATTTATCAGAGTTAATACTGAAAATTGGCCACTGCTATTTGTAATGAGTATCTGTGATGTTCTGTGGTGTTTAATGTTGCATATTTAACCTGAAAATTCTTACTTTCGTCTTACTTAAGAAAACTGTTAGGCCTCTTTTAGTCTTGTAGATCCACAGCCTTGTAAAAATTTAGAAACCAGTATCTTCCTGAAATCAATGGGAAATGAGTTCCTAAGTGTCTGTGCATCCAGGCTGTCAACATAACTCCAAGATTTACTATTAACACCATCTAATCTTCTGTATGTTCAATCCACAGGAATTCTCATAGTCATTGCTTTCATCAAGTATAAGATTTCTAGTCGAAATGTAGCATATCAGTCAGAACAAGTTTATAGCTGCTCTGTTACTGGGGAGTACATTTAAAGCTCATGGACACAACCTTCTAAGAAGTGGAGAAATGTCCAAGTAGTTCTTGTACCTATCTTCTTTTTATCTGAATATGCTTCATGAAAGCAACCGGTTTGCAGTGCTTCTTTGGACAATGAGTTAAAAGACATGAGCCAATAGCCAAACTAACACTTATAGTTTTTATGACTAAGAAAGCATAGAGAAAGAGGTGCAGTGCCAGAGCCCCAATATCTTGCAGAAAGCTTAGTTCTCTCTGAAATCCAGAGGAAGTTTTATGAGATTTTGAGTTAAATCCTGTCTAATGCAAACCAGAGAGATTTTTTTGGTACCATCAATGAGACATGGATTTGTTTTTGAAAGAGTATACATTATCAACATTTTTCTAGATTATTTTGTATGGAGAACTGTGTTTCCAGCAATTCCAGTAATGATATTACGTTATAATTATATGGTGTCTTTCAGCCAAAAGCATCCCAAATTACTGTACTCAATAATACTGTAAATATTTATTCTTTTGTGAAACCCATCCTTGTCTGTGTGGAATGTTTGCAGGTGTTCATAGAACACTATGCAACAAACTAGTTGAAAGAGGAAAAGAAAAATAAAATTGCAGGGAGATTTTAGATAGGAAAAAAAAAAGCTGTTTTGAATCTAGCTAGAGAATAGAATTAACATTCTGTTGTCACTGAAAGTGCCATCCAGTCTTTACTGGGCAGAGCAGTTAGTACTTCTCTGCTTTTTTTAAAAGCTGTTTCATTTGAACAATGGCATCATCAATATAAATGATTAATTTTCCGTGTATGCTACATATTCTACAAGAGAGTAAAAATCTGTGGGTTTTTTGCTGTTGTATAATTCAGTATGTAACCAGCTCATTTTTTCTTTTTTAATTATAAAAAAGTGAAAAGTATAAATGAAGCTACTCAAAACACATTTTACATTTCCCTGCAAATGTAATTTGAAACTCATGAAACATTAATGCATGAAATATGGAATGTTGTTTTTATGCTACACAGAAAAAATTAGAAAAGTTTCCTCTGTATGTTATTAAAACTATATATCATGTAGGATTCTGTTTCTTCCACTTGCACACTTTTGGTTTTTTAGGATTCTGTTTCTTCCACTTGCACACTTTTGGTTTTTTAGGATTCTGTTTCTTCCACTTGCACACTTTTGGATTTTGTTTTCATGAGAATGAGGAAACTACCTATCAACTTTCATGTGTGGATATGCGTGTGTGTGTGTGTGTGTGTATGTGTGTGTGTGTGTGTGTGTAAATTTTACATAATAGTTTATTCAGAACTGGATAATCTCATAAAATTAACCACAAGTGTAAGTAACAGTTTTAATAACTCTACTTTCTCCATACATGACTTGCATATGCACACATTCAGTAAAAGCTATTTCTGAGAAAAGACAGACTTTCCACTTATGAGTTAGGGCCTATGCACACACTCTGAGAGAACGGCAACTCAAGCAGAGACCAGAGAGGTTTTTTTAATTATTATTTGCTGATTCCTTGCCGTGAGAATTTTGCATTCCAAATTACATCTTCAGCTAGAAGGATCAAAGAAATATCTCCATGTTCTTGCTTTCAAGTGGGCAGAAGCATGATTAAGGTAGTAACTAAGAGAAGTGGTAGGTACTTTTTTCAGTTCCCCAAAGAATCAAGGCTTAGTGTAAAACACTGATGAAAAAATGCTCAAGGTTTAAGCCAAAGCAGCAATTTGTGTAAAAAATCCATATAAATTCTTTCCTGTAGTAACTCTTTTTCCAACTTAGTTCCAAGCCTCTTGATTTCAGAAGTAAATAATTCTGAGCATTTAAATTGAAATTAGGTTTGTATTATATGAGAGTTACTAGAACTAAAATGAAATAATGCCCTTGAGAAATGCTGCTTCAGCTGAGAGGCGGTCTGGGAGCTGGAACAAAGTGAACACTGGTGATAAATGGTAGAGGAGAAATCAGACAGCCTAATTGGAACAGTTTGTAATGTCTTCAGATGTAAAGATTCTCATATGTTCTTAGGTTAAACTCCTGCTGCACTGCGTTGGTACATACAAATGAATATTTTAGATTATCTGTTTGCACTGTCACTTTAATTTATCATATCTTTAATAATCAAGTATAATTATAACTTGACTAAGTCCTCTTTTATTTGCAATAAATATTTTTAGTGGGTTAATTTAACTTTGAGTTGCCTTAGAAGAAATAGTAGTTATGATGGCAAAAATACCATGAAGAGGCAATAGAGAGAAATAACAAAATGAGATTCATCTTGCAATAATTGAAGGTAAAACATATGAAGGAAGTACTACAAGTATACGTGGTTCTTGTGAGGGAAGAAAAATCTCAGGAGCATGGATATGGCCAGAAAAAAAAAATTGTGTGCATTATACTGAGGAACAATACAGTTAATCTCTTCCTATAATCCAGTTGCACTTGTTCACAGAATATTTGTTTCAGATCTAGACACCATTTTATCAAAGATATGGAGAAACTGAAAGGAATAAAAGTAAACATAATCAAGGAAGGAGTACTAATTTATGATCCAGGTTTAAAGCTAGATTTTCAAAACAGCTTCTTTTTATGGGTATCTGCATGTATTTGTAAATACATATCAAATAATTTGTAAGCAAGATGCCTATATTCCTGTTAGTTGCTCTTGGACTGAGCAACTAGGAATTTTAGTGTGCCACACCTTTGAAAAAACAAGTTATATCTCACGATATGTACATATGGAACCCAGCCCGGAGCTGTTGAAATCACTGAGAGACATTTCAATAACTTCAGTGAACAGTCCTTAATGTACCTATACGCAATCAGTAGTGGTTTGTTGCGTAAACCTATACTGTGTTTTAAACACTAACCTGAGTCTGACTTGAACAAACACCTCCTGTCCAAACTAGACCAGTATTTCTGCCTGCTGTATGTATAAGGTAACTTGAACATAGTCATGACCTCTCAGTAGCTTATTCTGCCTGGATAGGAGAAGTTGTGCTTAGCACTGTGTATGTAGCTTGCCAGGGACTTTCCAAGAGTTGCCCAGTACCATGGAGCATGGCAGTAAGTTTTAGGCAGCTGAAGTGCAGGTATCCTTTCGCCAGTCGTTAGTTGTCACCCTGCATGACTCCAGTTGACTTCTATCACATCCTCTGTTGACCCTGATTTCTCTCCAAATTTTCATCATACTGGCACTTCGGTTTAAGGATGAATGGCACAGGACTACTCTCACACCAATACAAGCCTACTGTAGCAGTGTGTTTAGCCTGCCACCAAGAGAAAAAATGAATGGCTCTTGCTTCTCATTGACTGTTCCCTATAGGAACTTGTGCTTTCAGAGTACCTTCTCATCAATTTCAAGCCTATAGTCAGGTGAGCAGCTAAAATACAGACAGCATGAAATTGATACGTATAGGATCCAGAGCCAACATGGAGTTTAAAGGAACTGATGAGCACTGAAGACAGAAAAAGAAGATAAAATAAAATATGGAAATTTAAATACAGACAGTTTTAAGGGAATAAAGATTCCCGTAAAGATCATTTATTTTAGGGAGAGTATGATGTGGAATTATGTCAAATTCAGATGAATTCATCAGATTAGATAACACCTGCTTTGTAAAGAGGTATCTATCTCTGTTAAGAGAAAATAGAAAAACATAACACAAGTAGTTGAAAGTTTTAACAGTAATGAGAAAGAAGAACTATTAGAGAAGATTCATGGCATGAGTTATAATTAAATTTAATGAAGTGAAAATAAGATAAAAAGGGAAAATAAAGCTGAATATCAGATAAAAAAGGCTCCTTGGTTCATTAATTTCTATGCAATCTCTTCAGAAACAGTCCTATGAGGTGGAAGAAGCAGAGGATAATGCAATGAAGTCATTGTCATATTGTTATTTTTATTTTTTCCAAGTTGTGGTGGCATTTTCTGTGATCAGTGACCCTTTTTTTCTGGTGAAATTTAATGCTGGTCTGTGTCACATACAGCATGTAAAGCTATAGGCAAAGCAATGTTTTTGGTCTTCTTTGCTATTCACACACTAACTGGCATAACAACCTCATTGCATCAAGTGCTAATTCTTGTCATCCAGCCAGTCAGCTTATATTTCATCCTCACCCATCTTTTGCTAGGTAAATACTGGTAGTTGAGTGGCGCAGAGGTTGCTACGGCTTGTAATTGCCATCTCTTCACCTCCAAATTCTGTGTAAAGTGAGTACATAATCAGAGAGCTTGTCATCAGAGAGGGAGGGCAAGGGAATAGGAATAATAACAGTTAAAGGGTTGGGAATCTTGCTGTAGGCAAATGGAGGTGTTTACCTGAGAAGAGTAGGAGAGGACTGCGGAGACAAGACATGAGCATACAGTATTTATTATAGTGCAGGTCATGCTGATCTTCATTCTTCTCCCCATGAAGACATTTTGCATGTGTTGATATATACTCATTGCTGCTGAGTGCAGATTCTCTCCATGCAGCATAAGGGAAAGGATATGGTGTACAGCATTCACTGAACATCTGGTGTTCCACAGTAGGTGCTATTCAGCTCCCAGAACGGAGCCAGAGTGTTCTTATGTTACACCCCTCACGCTGGTAGGTGACTAACTTATCAGAACCATGCACATATTGGTTATAAAACCAAGCAGGATCTGGCAAATTACAATTGTCAAAAATGTCCCAAAGCTGTTACTATGTCCAAATCAGTGGAGTCAGCTAAGTGTTTTCCATAGTGTGTGGCACAAAACCATAATCTTCAAAGTTGTGCCATGTAACAAAAGATTAAAAGTTTTACCGAGTTTCTTGCCTGACTCTGTGTTGCAGCAAGGTAACTTCTGGACAGTTTTAAAAAAGGACAAAATATATATTTAGTACAAATCTGAACATTAATAATATTTGCAATTGATTAATATATTTTGTGTCTAGATCCCACATATCAAAGCAAATCTAAGAATTGTTTCCAAACCAAACCTCAAAAAAAAAAAAAAAAGAAAATTCAAGATCACCAAATAGGTCAAGCTACATTTTGAAATGACAGTGGAGTGTCCTAACTTAAAAGTGTATATGTATGCACTGAACTGCTTTGAGTGTTTATTAATAAGATTATTTAGCATATGAATGGACAAAAGATTTTTTCAGTAGCATACTTTTATGTCACCTTTAGAATAAGTCAGAACCCAATATTTTTGTTGATTTTATTTCATAGAACATGTTTTGATGTCAGGGAACTTGATGAATGATATTCTAAAGAAACTAAGAATTTAATATGAGCTGCAAAACAGTTCAGTGTAAAATGCAGTATGGTAGGTTAAATTTTTTAATGTACATGCTGTTTAAGTGGAAAGTATAAACCTTTCTCAACTTTTAAGTGCATTATTAGATTTTCAAAGATTTGATTATGACACTATTATAACAACTGGAAGTATCTAAAATGGATACGACCTGAAATAGATTATAATTCTAGAGCATGCATTTTTGTTTGTAATTAGCTGCTTGACTTTACAATAAGGCAGCAACATAAGAATGTTGCAAAAAATATTTTTAATTCTATTTTGTATTGACTTGTTTCTGAGATTTGAGAGGGCACATTTTGGTGGAAAGATTGACAAATTAAAAAGTATTATCCCCAAATACATATCCTGTGAAACGTGCATGAATGAGTATCTGTATGCTACTAGAAATGTTTTCTTGTGAAGATAAAGCATCACATTAATTCAACATCATGAGACAGATGGTGCATTAAAACTTTGAAAGATGTTTGTAAAATGTGTACAGGAAACAAAAGCTAAAAAAAGTAATGTATAAATGTTGGATTTTTATCTTGGGTGTCATTCTTCACTCACAGCAATGAGTGAATGAGGAATAAGTCTGCTGACATTAATGAAGTTGTATCAGTTTGAAATTTGTTTAAACAAACAAACGTAGGATTTCTAGGGAAATACCTTTCATTTGAAGACATTTCACCAGAAGTGACAGAATGCACAAATCCTATATTTTATTATTTCAGAATCTTCAGCAGGCAGATGCCCTCTCTCTGCTGCACTTCATTTGCACAGGCTGAATAATACACTGTAGCACATAACGAAATTCTGTATACTGATGTGGATGATGTGTTGAACAATCAGTATCATGTCCTCTTCCAGACCAACTGTGTTATCCATCTGTACTATTCCATACTTGCTTTAGCCAATTGGTGGTGGTGGTGGTTTTGTTATTGTTGTTGTTGTTATTATTATTATTATTATTATTATTATTATTATTATTATTTATATAGATGTTCTAAAGGAAAAGGTGAAGAAATAAGAATTTCAGGCACATTTTTTCTAAAAATTTAGGTTGCTAAATTAGCCTGGAAGGAGAGGAACCAGATGAAAATACCCACTGTGATACAATCTAAGCTAATCTTTCCATACTAGCATAATATCTGTTTTTGTTTAATCTTTGGGTCTGAAACATACTAAGCCAAAGACAGTATATTGTATGGGAGAGATTGCTAAATGTGATTTTCCTGTTATTTTCTCTTTAATTCTTTGTATTGTACATTTGAAACAGACACAAAGCATTTAAAAGCATGATCAGCTGTATTTCCTTTTTAACAATTTTCTTTTACCTTTTCTTTTAAAAAGCAATAACTAATTTACTTCATTTTTTTCCTTCCTTTTATAGGGTAGCAAAATATTATAGTATTTATGCACAAAGCAGAAGTATTATTTATATATATTTTTTTTAATTACAGGTAAAGATTATAGTTCCCAACAGCACAGCAGGTCTGATAATAGGGAAGGGAGGTGCTACAGTGAAGGCTATAATGGAGCAGTCAGGGGCTTGGGTGCAGCTTTCCCAGAAACCTGATGGGATCAACTTGCAAGAGAGGGTTGTCACTGTGAGTGGAGAACCTGAACAAAACCGAAAAGCTGTTGAACTTATCATCCAGAAGATACAAGAGGATCCACAGAGTGGCAGCTGTCTCAATATCAGTTATGCCAATGTCACAGGTCCAGTGGCCAATTCCAATCCAACCGGATCTCCTTATGCAAACACTGCTGAAGTGTTACCAACGGCTGCAGCTGCTGCAGGGCTATTAGGACATGCTAACCTTGCTGGAGTGGCAGCCTTTCCAGCAGTTTTATCTGGCTTTACAGGCAATGACCTGGTGGCCATCACCTCTGCACTTAATACATTAGCCAGCTATGGATATAATCTCAATACATTAGGTTTAGGCCTAAGTCAGGCAGCAGCTACAGGGGCTTTGGCTGCAGCAGCTGCCAGTGCCAACCCAGCAGCAGCAGCAGCCAATCTGTTGGCCACCTATGCGAGTGAAGCCTCAGCCAGTGGCAGCACTGCTGGTGGTACGGCGGGGACATTTGCATTAGGTAGCCTGGCTGCTGCTACTGCTGCAACCAATGGATATTTTGGAGCTGCTTCTCCCCTAGCTGCCAGTGCCATCCTAGGAACAGAAAAATCCACAGATGGATCAAAGGATGTAGTTGAAATAGCAGTGCCAGAAAACTTAGTTGGTGCAATACTTGGAAAAGGAGGGAAAACATTAGTTGAATACCAGGAGTTGACTGGTGCAAGGATACAGATCTCTAAAAAGGGAGAATTCGTACCTGGCACAAGAAATCGCAAGGTAACCATTACTGGAAC